>NC_090938.1:22559652-22862682 GCF_040938575.1 Ambystoma mexicanum
GCGAATCGGCGCCGGCGTCGACGTCAGACGCAGCGCCTCCAGCATCGGCGGCGTCGACACAGCCCTCGAGGCCGGAGCCCCGAGCGTGTCCCTCGACGACCCGAGCGTCGACGGCCTTGACGACTTCCTCGAAGCCGGAGCCTCGAGAAAGCCTGTCGACGCCCTCGACGCCTCAGACGTCGATGTCTTCCTCGAAGACCTTACAGGTGCACACGGTCTCGAACGCGTCAAGGACCGGGACCTGGAACGGGTACGGCGAGAACGAGTCTCCTTGTCCGAACGGGACCTCTCCCGTGACTCGTGCCGACCACTCATGCGAGCGGTGTCTCTCGACCTCTCACGACCGGTGCGGACGGCTTAGTACCCTGCGACTCAAGAATCGCCAGCATTTTCTTCCCGAAGGAAGCCCATTCCTCCGGCGTCGCACGGCTGGTGGGGTAAGCGACGTGCCGGGCAGAGTCCTCCAAGGAGGACCTGGAAGACGACCGGTGTCGGCGCTTCCGAGAACGCCTCGAAGAGGCTGAGGAGTGGTGAGACCGACTCCTAGAAGGAGACCCACGAGACTTCCGACGATGACGCGGAGAGTCACCCCTCGAATCATCCGTCGAAAGCCCCGCAGACTTCGACTTCCTGGGCATGGACACCCGACCTACCGACAACTTCTTCTTACGTTCGCGTAAGGCTTTGGACGTGAGCAACTGGCAGTCGATACAGTCATCCGTGTCGTGGGCCTCCCCGAGGCACCAGAGGCAGGCGTCGTGCGAGTCCGTCACCGACATCTTGGACCCACACTCCCCGCACTTCTTGAAACCCGGACGCGGGGTCGAAGACGAAGTAGAAGACATCCTCACACGAAGGATTTGCACAAAACGAACAGGTTCGAAGAACCGAGAAGAACAGAACTCCAAAGAGTCGAGGCGTGAACCGAGAATCACGAAGCAACACGTTCGCGGAAAAAACGGAACTGAGGCTACGGGCGTCGTGTGTCCTACTTATCACATCGGATGACATCGGACGTCGGAGGAGGCCCTCGACGACGGCGCATCGACGTCATCGACGCAGGACGCAGACGCCGAAAAAAGTTTCCGAAGCAGCACAGCTGTGGTGATTACATGTCATAGATATGGAATACGTCGGAGGACCCAATCCCCTCGAACTGTCTTCTTCAGGGTCGATTTCGGATCTCTTTTTATAGATCTGATCTTTGCCATGGGCAGCTCTAAGGTGGCTTTCCCTGTATCTATCATAAAGCCTAGGAATTCTATTCTTTTGCAGGGAGACAACTCTGACTTCGTAATTTATTAGAAATCCTAGCCCTGATATCAGAGACATGGCCCATTGCACTTGCTGTTGCAGTCTCTGTCTTCGGCCATGAACAGAATATCGTCCATATGTATGATCATTCGCAGCCCTTCGTCTCTCAGCGCCGCAGCAAGGGGTCTCATCAGTTTGGTGAACACCCAAGGGGCGGAGGCGAAGCCGAACGGAAGCGTCCTGAACTGCCACGTCTGCTCCTTCCATGTAAATTGAAGAAAGTGATGATACTGATGTGCTATGGGAACTGTCAGATACGCATCCTTCAGATCTAGCCGAACTAGCCAATCCTCCTTTCTGAGTAGGTCGGCCAGTAGATGGATTCCTTCCATCTTGAAATGCTTGTAAACGAGCCAGCTGTTCAATTCTTTCAAGTTGATTACAGGCGCACCTTCCCCTTTCTGTGCACTGAAAACATGTTGCTTAAGAAACCTAGTGAATGGTGCTGCGCTCTTTCTATAGTTTGTTTCTCCGCTAGCGCCTGAATCTCTATGTCTAACAGCTGCCTCTCCTCCTCCGAGCAGATAATGCCTGGCAGAGGTCTTTCCTGAATGGGTAAGCTCATGAAATCTAGATGATAGCCCTGCGCTGTCTGGAGAACCCAAGCGTCTGACGAAAGCGCTCGCCAATTGTGCATAAATAGCCCTGTCCTGCCTCCTACTGGCGGGTACTTCGCACTGCACTCTCTCACCTGGGTTGTTCTTTTGGTGTCTGAAGTAGCCTCTGCCTCTTCTTCCTCTGAAGCCTCTACCTCTGTTTGGAAAGAATGCGTCCTGTTGACGTGTCTCCCAGTATTGGGCTCTTGGTCCTTGGGGCCTTCTGTTCGTGTTGAAATGGCCAGTCGAACGGCCTCTGAATCGACCAGCCCTGACAAAAACCCACCCGGGGAATACTTTTTTAATTGAAGCCTGTGCTTTCTCTAAAGCTGCGTAGGTCCCCACAAACCCACTCATCTCCTTGACAAAGGTGTCCCCAAAGAGGAGACCTTGGGCACCCTCTCCCGCTTCGTGAGGCTAGATCGCCTAGTTTGTCGTCTACCTTAATCAACATGGACCTCCTTCTCTCTGCCGATAAGGCTGAGTTAGCGTTCCCGAGCAGACAAACTGTGCGTTGTGCCCAGCCCGCTAGAATGTTGGGGTCCACTGGCTCTCCCGTATCCTTCGATCTTTTGGCCAAGTCCATAATTTTGGCCATGGGGCCTGTTAGGTCAAGCACTTTGTCTTGGCAAGACCTCTAAGCGCGGTCCATACCCTTCCTGAGGTCCTTGCTTGCCTTGGAAACGAAAGAGAGCATTTTGGGGTCTAGTTCGGGAGTCTCCGATGCTTTGCCGTTGAGCTCTGGCCTGGGGCACTCAGCTCCAAGTCGAAACCTCGTCTCCTTTTCTAATGGCTTCCTGATTTTATGTGCCATGTAGATCGCTACTCTAGGTGACGGGGTCCATTCCGTGGACCTCGGGTGGAGGATTGCGTCTGGTTCAAACATATCCGAAATATCGTCCTCTGGGGTACACTCCACTGTGCTGACTTGAATGGTACCTGTCGCTTTGGAATGATCTGGTACCTTATCAATGCTTTGGATGTCCTCATCCTCCTCCTCTTGCCCAAACTCTTTGGATGAGGACACAGCATCCCCTATATTTTCTTCAGTGGGGTGGGGGGGGGCTGGGCATCGCTGATCTGGCCACGAAAGCATCTTTTAATCTGTGAAATGCAGCAGCTGCCTCCAGGGGCTTCTCTCTTGTCCCCTTAATTGAGCTTGGGGGGCTGTGGGGGGGGGGAGAAGAGTGCTTCCTCTTCCGGGCCACCTTACACCCCCTATTAGAGTCTCCCAGAGGCTTAGTGGAGGTCCCCTCTTCAGGATCTTCTTGCAAGCCTGCATTATTGCCCAATATATTCTCGAGAGCTAACAATCTCTCCTGACTGGGTTGTACTCCCTGAGCTACAGCTCTGGCAAGGGAGTCCCCTAGTACTTTTTTAAAACAGAGATAGATCCATCTCTTCCTCTTGCAGCTCCTCATCCTGCTCCTCATATTCCTCCCAATATTCTTGGCTCCTGTCAGATGCTATTCTGAAGACTTGTATGAGTGACGTTTGCCATTTAAGGATGGGAGGACACCTCCTAGGCTCTCTGCAGTGAAAGCAGCTTGAGAGGTTAGGAAAGTGGCACCTCTAATGTGCCTGTTTCCAATTTCCTCCCTTTTAAAAAAAAATGTTTTATTGTGCCTCTGGGTAGGAGCGCGAGCGTTGCATGGAGAATTCCCAAACGTTTGTGAGCTGTGCGACCGTTATGAGCCTTTAGAAATGAAAATGGGCTCTGTGTGCTCGAACGCGCATGCATGCGCAGAGCCTGAATCCACACGACGCCACAGCCTTCTTCAACTGTCGGCTCGCTTCAAGCAGGCCGTGTAATACCGATACTGGAGGGGAAACAAACCCAAACGCGAGCGATGACGCTCGCGGGCCCTTTCTCCTCCGGTGTGTAAATAAATACAGTTAGCTTCTCTACACACGCAGACGCGCGTGCGAAGGTGGAGCCTAATATGGCTAAATACTGGTAATACACGCGCATTTACAAAAGAACGCTGTGTTTAGTGAATGGAAACAGTCTATGACAGAACATGCTAATTCTAGTCAATCAACGCTCTGCTTATATAGAATAGGAGCAAGGTCACTTAACTTGTGTCCAGCAGCAAAAAAGAAGAGGAAGGCACCTGTACTCAAGATGATCTTATACCAACAGGAGGGATCTCATTGGAGGGCGAGACCGAGGCAGGGACTACTATTCGCAGAGAGCTTCATGGGAGTTGTAGTGGAGCTCAAGTTAGAGACGGTTCACACTCTGTTGTTTCAAAAGATGTTTATTTTATATGAAAAAAAAAGGGACGTTTATAAAAAAAAAGAAAAATGGTTATATTCGAATTGCTGTGTTTGGCAGTAATAAAGAAGAAAAGCATAATGCTCGCCTCTGGTCTTGTCATAGAATCACTGATGTCTGCCATTTAAAGATTAAACAAACAGGGTGCCAATACGCAGCCTTTCCGGACTCCACAAAAGGTAGGAATTTGGCGAGACAATGACCCAATGTGATTCAAACAGGCCTAAGATATTAGAATTTTCATAAAGACCAATTATCATTCGCAAAAGGCCAATCGGGATACCCCAGTTTTTAAGTTTGGACCACAGCATACTGTGGTCCACGGCATCAAATGCTGTCGAGAGATCTATGGATGCTAGTAGATCGAGTCTAATTTCCCTGCCCAGAGAATATCAAGTTATTCATTCACTCCTGAAAACCACCAGCAAGAAAGAACACCAGGCTCGTATTCATCGGAATGCTCGAGTCGGCATTGTAAGATGGCCGACATCAAAGAACTCATCCAGAGGCAATCTGCCTTGCAGCCACCCAGCAGCACCATGGCCGCCAATTGGCTGGTGCTCCCTTCTATGGGGCTGGAGCCAGGAAGGAGTAGCCTGCACCATCCGAAGGCAGCAGACTAAGGCTACTACCTTTCTTGGCTGACCCTGGATGCTGATGCCCACCCCCATCTTTCTCGCAATGCAACAAATCTGATGCATCCTGCCCGAGCAGCCGCTTCACCGGACCACACACCTCACCACGGCATCAAGGTATTGTGCAACCGCTCTGTTCGCGCTCTGCTTGTTTTTGTCCACTAGAGCCCTAAAATGCGATGCATCTGACCAACTCCTTTAGGCACTCCCTCCCACCTCCCCCCAATTTGCCATGCTGCCCCACCCGCTATGGCTGTTGAAACATACTACCCAATGCAAACAGTTATGTGGCTCTCGCCTACCCCGAGCAAGAGATTACACCTGTACACCCTACATACCAGCACCCCTCTTTGCCCATTGCAGACCACAGCAAATACTGTTAGGAGGCCATTACTCACTTCCATAGGAACCTTGGTCCCCAGAACAATTAGTGTCATGCCTAATCAGCCATATAAGGTAGCTAGTAGCCACTTAAGAGCGGCCCCTACCTCTCCTGGCACACCACTCACAAGCAAACAAAACTGCATCACGGGGCACTTTGACCTTGTACCTGGACCCCCGCTTCTACAGACCCTGAACTTATCCCCCTCCTGCAATGCTTCTCCTCAAGCTTCATCTCCCCCCTGGCATGACCCACGCCTAGAGTTCACTGCCCTAAGAAACTGCCTCACAAACCTAGAAGCTTGACACTGAGCACCCGCAAACCACGGCCCTCAGATATACTCGCCTAGGAGTGTGCTCAAGACTGCTGCATAGTCCCAGAACCTTGATAGTGAGCACCCCACAAACCGCTGCCTGTAGAAATGCTCACCTCTCAGTGCGAACAGTAACCCCTCTGAAATATAGATCCAAGCAAACTGCCACGCCTATTGTTTGTAAACCAACAAAACGTACTACCCAGCAGAAGGACTCCATTAAAGATCACCCAGCCATCTATAATAGAAATGCATCCTAATTAACACAAGATCCATTCCTGCACATGCCCTCGACATACACACTCATCTCTACCTTAGACCTCGACATTCTAATAAGCACAGAAATGTGACTACATGCTGCCTCAGGCCCAGCCCTCTCTGTTGCCTTGACACAAGGGTACTCCATCTTCCGCGCTAACAGAGCCACCGCTAAAGCGGAGGAGTAACAATTATAGCGAAAATACGTACTCTCTATTAAGGAACTGAGCTCCACCCTGGCTGACAACAGCAACCTTTTGTCAGCTAAATTGACCCTCTCTGACTCTGATAGCATCACCAATCATACCATTTACCGCCCTCCGGGACCAGTCCTGTCCTTTGAGGAAAACCTCCTACACAACCTGGGTGCCCACCTCAAACCTACCTCAAAATCCATCCGCTTGGGAGACTTCAACCTAGGGTATAATGACCTAGCAGTCATATTGTCATGGTGCATGCTCCTAAAACCCCAAAACTGGTGAGCCCATCCCGGACTTTGGCTTCCTTGAGGACTTCCCAGGCCCCAGCTAGGCTCACCTGGACTCATTCCTGGCGCCGCTGGCGCCAGGCTCATGGTAGGTGCTAAATACATAGGCCATATACTTGGCTCTGAGAGGCTGAGCCATTCAGCACAGGGTGTGGCTTGTGACTACTTTACCTGGAGACAGGATATGGTTAAGGGGGACTATTTTCCTGGGACTACTTGCAAGGCTATTTAAACCGCACCCAGCAAACTGAACACGCTTCGCGTTATTCTGTACTCCTGCAGCGTAGCGCTCACCGTGTCAGCTCAGCTCTTGCTTCCCTTCTGACACGCCCGTCCCGAGTCTTCCTTCCATCGGCACCTGAGAAAAGAGAAGAACAGGAGTTAGAAAAGCATTGAAGGCCTTACCTGCAGAACATTCTCATCTCGCCTTCTTCTTACCCACGGACCGCCGCATCTATAGAAGAGCAGAACTGAAGGTACCCTCCCGGGTAGCTACTCACCTGAAAGCGGCCACTTCTAGAAACTCCACCGAGCAGTTCTTCATCATTCCAGCATTGCGCCGCAACTCCACCCGTCGAGCGGCTCTTCCAGCATCTTCCTGGAACTGCGCCGCACCTGCCGAACAGAACAAACAAAGCAGGTTAGTCGCATACAGGAAGGAAAGTTAAATACTGCAAACAATTAGCGCTTCCCGCACAGCGCTATACTTACCAGCTGGAATCCTGCTCATCATCGTCAGGAGAATCATCCATCATCCGAAAGCCGCTTAAAGCTGCACCTGAAAGACAAGAACGAACATTAGATATTTCGAGCAAAGACTTAAGACAACTATTTCAAGGAGTTATTGGAATAGAGACCTACCTGCTTACCCCGGCCTTTCAATTTCGGCAATCTCCATCGAATCAGTTAAGTAACTAGATCCTGGAAAGACTGTGAAATCGCGCCCCCTGCCAGAGTGTTCAGGACGGAGAGCTCACCCATTAAAAAACCCAGGTGAGCCAGAGGAAGAGAAGGGAAAATCGGAAGGAGGGGAAAACCAAAACCAGCTCCTTTCAATTGGCTAAAATCTTGTTTCGACTTGCAGGCAAACATCTCCTGAGGCAAGAACGAAGGGAAGACGTGAGCTAGCACCCTCCGTTAAGCAGAGCAACACCAGTGCAGACATCACCCTTCGAACACGAGCACGCCCCCGTGGAGACCAGGTGAGCGTGACACATATCCCTCTCCAACTCACTGAGTGCCCTTGGTTTTCAAGAATGCATCAGCACCCCCTACACACAACAAAGGGTGCATCCTATATTGGATCGCGGACCTTAATTGCCAGGTGGCTATCCTCTCAAACGCCCAATACCCATAGTCAGACCATAACGTTATACATTTTACTATCGCACCTATTACGCACTCCCCACCCATGACTATCCCCTTTCCATCCACACTTGCACGGAGCTCCAGAAACCTCACCAAGGAACACCTCATTCCCCTGCTTAGCTCACACTTACCTGAGCCCCCCCTTCGGCAAACTTGTATGACAAAATCCTTACCACTGCCGTTGACACTATTGCCCCGCTTAAACCTAAAACTCAAACTACCCGCTGTAAGGAAGGCATGGTATCAAACAGTAGGACAGACACAAATTATCACAGTTCAAGGGTGTTTATTGAACTTCAATTGGGTTTGAAGAAACGCCTATCTAATCCTAAATCCAAAAATGGGAGCAAGCAAAGACCATCAAATAATAATAACGCAGTCCTAGTTGAGTTTGTCGCAATAAAAGGGCATATACTAATAAACCTATTGCCAATCCTTATTTCTAAATACAAATAGTGTGGGAAACAATGTTATGCAAAAAAAGTGTTCATTCAAGAAATTATATGTCAGAATGTTCAAGCCATTAGCTTCCCTTACCCACGTTTTCAGCATGGGACAAGGCGGCACACTCGAGATTAGCAAACTCACTGACTTCATTAACACGAGGATGCAGTTACAAAACCTCAACATCAGGGCCTTCTGTGCCTAAGTCTCTTTGCCATTTAAATTTTCTTATTTCGGAGGCAACACAACAAACATTAAAGTTCATTTCTTATTAGGATTTCACATGTACAACTTCTCGGGTGATTTTCTGTTCACCCCGGGCCGCCCTCCGCCGGGCTCAGATCCACTAATACAAAACCTTCAATTGGTCTCCCTTCACCAAGCTGGGACCAAATTTATCTGCTTTTCCAAACTTTCTCTACTTCATCAAAATCAAAGACTTTTGACTGTGCCCAGGATTTTGCTTGTCCCGTCGCAGGACCACTTCGATTCACAATAACACGTTCTCTTCTTCACATAACCTTTTTCTCACTTTCACCACTTCTCAGCTGAATACCTTACAGAGACCTTCGATTGAGCATCCACCCAGTGCCAGACCACTCTGTCAAAGGTATTGTATCTTGCTTTTAAAGTTCAATCACTCATCAGCAGTTTACTTGCATCTCTTATCACACGCGTGTTAACAATGTTCGTTCCAGCGCTAGCCAAACAATGTTGCTGCTTGCAACCTTGGCTTCAACACAGACCAGTCTCCCCAATTTACCGGCTGATTTCACTAATGCTGCTTTGTTCTTGGAGCCAAGGACGGTACCAGGGCGGCTGCTGCTTCTCCCCGCCTTGATTAGTGATGCGGGAGGACACGCAATGCAGTATTCTTCAGCCTGGTTTCCTGATCTTACGCTTTCTATTCTTGTGGGTTCTGGAAAGTAACGGTTCCTGGTCGAAAAGGTCAAGGGAACTTCCCTCCTTGCGATCCCCTTCTGTTTTGCTATCTTTCTTCTCTCGTTCTGCTACCATTTCAAAATTGCTGTTTCTTTGCGTGCTTTGCCGAGCTCTGAGCATGTTCCTGTGCTCCGCCTTTTATCCATGCCTGACCACACACGTCAGGTATACTGCTCGGGTGTTAGTCTGTTTTCTCTCATAGCGGGCTGCCCCGGGGAAAGTGTTTGTCTTGTAAAAGCAGGGGGTGGGGTGTGTTCCTACATATCCTACCTGGTAGGATGGGGTAAAGGTGTTTTAGGGAAGGGAATACCATGTCTCACCACCATCCGGTGTGCCGCTGCCACTCCCCGAGCACCCCTCACTCAGGTGAACCTCCATCACTGGTCCACCACGAAGAACTGGATGCACAAGCGATGACCGTGTCGTGGCCACCTGTATGACAGATCCCCGGGGACTAGTGGGTGAGACACCTTCTGGTTTCTCACACAGCGCTCACCGAAACTCGTGGGTCACACCATATTACAATCAGATTTCAAACTAAGAATAAAGAAGACTCACCAGGATGGTTTCGGACCCTTGGCAGATGTACCGAAAACCTCAATGCCCTGATCGATGAAGCCTTGGGCTCAGATGGTGAGTATCTCTATATCAAACAATGACCTTCCCAATGATACACCTAACTAGCTATTAAGAATCAAAAAGCCAGAGGATTGAATCAATTGGAAGGGCTGAGAATCCACAAAAACAGAACACACCAGGCTGGAATCAGAGAGGCAGGGATCAGTAATGATCCTTTGGATACATGAGTACACCCCCAATCTTGGTGAACTAACCTGGTAGGTATGGGATCTCGCACTTCCTGGGTGATGGTAATGTGCCTCCTTCTCGACTCCCCTTAGGAAGGTAAGTCGAAAGCAATATTTAGGGAGATGTCTAATCAACCACCCTCTTCCCATCACCCCTGGGCACACTGTGGCTAGTGTGTCTCTTCCTGTGAGGAAGTCTTGATGGAGGTATATCCAGGGATTAATGAAAGAGAGGGGTACAACGAGGAAGGGAAGGTTAGTTAGGAACTAGGACCCGGGTGGCACGAGAGATGCGCTAGAGCCCGGATGGTGCACATGTTAGGAGAGTACAGCAGAGCGTCCAAATGTCCAGTGCACTGAGAACCAGGGCACAGGGTGTAAGGGTAGTGTTGAAGGAGGGAATTTGCCAGGTGAAACATTCTTAGGTGGATTCAGGAACAGAAATACTTCAATTGAGCTTCAGGTGCTGAGTGTTAGAACACTGCAGTAGCCCTTGGATTGAAAACAGCATTCAAAGTACTTTGCAACCAAGCAGCCTTGGAGCGGCAGAGGAAACTGGAGTCTGTGTAGATTTCCGAATCGGCAAAACAGGTCGGTACCAAGAAGTCAAGAACAGCCAGACAGCGTAACAAAACAGGAATTAGCTTCGGGTCAGAACAATAATCAGAAGCGCTTGCGTTCTGAAGATGAATGACTTAAGTAGCTTCTCCTAACGTGGCACTACCGTAATGCACAGCATTTCATGTCATGTGAGCGGTAGGGATGTAACAGTATTACGGTATACCGTTAAAGATACCGTGAACCACTTAATTGAACAATAATAACCGTCACATTGTTTATACCGGTATACCGTTCATACCGTTAAGTGTGCTTTTCAATCTGATTTGGAAAGGCTGCAGTAAGCAAGTGCTGTGCAGTCTTGGTCTTGCACTGTTGGATGTGCTGTCTGCCAAGTAGTTTCAATTGGAGCAGTTTTTAATGCTATTCCATAAACCACACGTGCCTAACACAAAATCAATATGTCAGCAATAGGAAGAGTAAATACAGTGCCAAGAAGCAAAAGGGTTTACTTTGGGTTGGCGGCTTTGGGGTTTATATATTTATAATGGATATTGTTTTCTAAACATATGAGAATCGGGGTTTTCCCTGGTTGTATCATTGAATTTACATATAATAAGTCACACTGCGAAATGTACTCCTCTCTGTGGGTATTCCCTGCTGCCATACCAAAGGGTAACATGTCTGTGATTACTGAACACCTTTTGGCCCGCAAGTAAACTAAAGGCTGTAACTTAAAGAGTGTGCGTGTGCATGTGTGTGCGCGTACAAGCGTATACTACCATCGGAATCCATTGATCTGTGGCATGCAGGTTATCGAGATGCCAACATGTTCATCTTCACCAGTAACCAGTGGGGGAGCTAAAAGCCTAAATGACCACTTAAGAGAAGCTATTCAGTTTGCTTTGCCAGTCGCAGCAGGGCTCCCCCCCGCTCCTATTCTCCACACGTGTGTGTTTTCCATTTCAGTGGAAAGTATGTTGAAAAGCCCAATTCTGGGTGCCTGGTTTTGTTTGTGATGATAAATCTGACAATTTATGACCTTTTAGAAAATATTTGTTAAGAGTAGTTAACTCCACCTGCTGTACCGCGATAACCATGATATACCGTCATTTCGCAAGAAGGTTATTGTACCGTCATAAAACTAATACCGCGACACCCCTAGTGATCGGAGCTGATCCCTGGAACGCAGTGCTACAGCGCGGCGTGCTGACGAACCACAACGTTGCCATGGCAACATCAAGTGCAGCTTCCAACGCATAAAGAATGGTCTAGCAGCCGTTTTATGGGCATGAGGAAAGCATTAACTCCTACGTCCAGTCCCCTTGCCTCCATACTTATGGGACATTCCGTCCTGTGGGACGGCACGGGAGCACTTTTGTAAAAATCATCAAATTTTTCTAAAATGTGTCATTCTCTTTTTACGCGGGGTACCGCACGTGGCCGTAACTCCGCCCTCCTTAGCTCTGCCCAGCGCATCGCCCATCAGTCCTTTTCTCCGCACAGTCGGGGTTGGACTCACTTGCATCTTTGGGAGATTTTTTCCTTCCAGTGTCCTTCTCTCCTGCTCTGGTTTGATGGTCGCGTTGTAGTCCCGTCTATGCCGGTTCATTTACAATTTCCTTCTTGTTTTTCTTGCGAGCGATGCTTCGCTAGGGCGGATCCCCATCCTCTTCGTTTAGAGTGTTTGGGTCCGGATCATTGGTGGGACTCGTGTTTTTACTGCGATTCCCTCTTGGTCCGGGCACTTCAACGTCGTCTGGAGCGGTGGTAGGAGGTGTTTATGCGCGCTCCTCCTCTGCATTTTCAGAGTTTCATCGACGAAAAGAAGAAACACCCGGTATGTTCTTTAGTTTTTAGGGCACCCCGAACGGGGGACTCCTTCCCGGGGTCTTACCGGTCCAGGAGGGGCATAATAAGCTCTATTACTGGGGTTCCCTCTGAGGTGCCTTCCAGGCCTAAAAAAGATACCAGAGTTTTCTCTGAGGGCTTCCGTAAGGGGCCTACCATCACCGGATTACAATCCGAGGCCCCTCCTGTGGGTGCTAATCGAAGGCCCAGTTCTACTGAGACGGTGGGTACCAGAGCTTGCTTCGAGGTCTCCTTATCTGGAGCTTCCCATATAGACACCGGGGCTCGCCCTGAGGCCTCTGTAGAGGCTTTGTGTACCGAACCAAGGTTTGAGGCCCCTCTTGAGGGAGCTGTTACCAGACTCTGTTCCGAGGTTCCTCTTTCGGAGGCTAAGGTGACCGACAGAACTGAGAGACCTGTCAAGGTCTTGTCTGTGAGGTGGATTCGTCAACGTTCCAGTCTTTGCGATGATACCGGTTCTGTTGAGGGGGCACAGAGTGAGGTCGCTGACCATAATTCCTCTATTACCGGCTCTGCCGAGGTTCCTCTTCTAGAGGCTAATTTGGCTAATAGTATTTCTCAGAAGCATCCTAGGCCACATAGTACCGGCTCTGCCGAGGTTCATTGTGTCAAGGCTAAAGTCAAGGCCCCTGACCTGTCTGTGGAGACTGCTGCCTCACTCACATATGTGACGCAGTTCTCCTCAGACGATGCCAAAATGGCATTGTTCCCGCGCGAACTACAGTGGTAATTTTGGATTCCTCCCTTACACCTACGCCATCGACGTCGGGTGCTGGGAGCGTGTTTTCAGGTGAACATTGACTTCCTGGTGTGAATCTGTTTCGTCCAATTTATGATTGGAATGCTCGGATGCCATTACCACACACGGTCTCGCTGCCTGCTACATCTGCTCTGTTGATCTATGTTGATCCGGCTGGAGGAGGTCCTTATTGGCACCCCTCTCCCTCATGACCTTGGAGTTAACCCTCTCACGAGCGGCCTCTCCGCACTCCAATGCCTAAGCCTTCCACGGAGGATGCCTTTTTCGGGAAGTTTCAGAGGCTCATGCACTCTGACCCCATGAAGGAATATTTTAGAGGTCTTTTTAGGGAAATCAGCCCTCCAGCGCCTACTCCGGTGCCGATGATTCCAGCCGTAGCGCCTGTGGTTCCGACAGCTGTTCCACCTCTATCGGTTGGCCCACCTCCAGCCCTTCCGCCCCTGCCCCCCTTGTCTCCAATAGACAAGTCTTCGGCAGAGCCAGATGTGAGGCAGGTCGATCCGGACGCGTCGGATGACACGCAGGGGGATCAGGATAGCAAGGACCAGCCCTGCTCTGTTAGAGAGCTCCATGACCGTGTTCGGGACATGATGTCTCTTCTGGATGTACCAGTACCTGAGGCACCTGCTCCCCAAGAGGGGGTGCTTTCTGGGACGTTCACCTCGTCTCCTCAGGAGCGTACCGGCTTGTTCCTCCAGAGGGATGTTTTGGCCGAGGTCCGCAAGGTGTGGAATAAGCCACAATCTGGACTTCACGTTAACAAGAGAATTGACGCTCGTTATAGGCTTCACACTTCGGAAGAGGTAGCCTTAGCGTCTTGCCCGCTCCCTTCCTCCACAGTAGTGGCGGCTGCCACGCTACAATCCAGACCGGCAATCTACAGCAGCAGCTCAGGTACTGGCCAAGGAGGACAAGTTGCTTGACTCCTTGGGAAGAAAGATCTTTGCTAATTCGGCCCTGCAGTTGCGCCAGGCGGACGCAGAGCTCATTTTAGCGGGGGCAAACATGAAAATGTGGAAAGGTCTATCTGAATTTGAGGAGTTAATTCCTGCGGACAAGCTGGATGATTTTAAAGGTGGCTTGTCGGATGCCAGGATTCTGGCGCAGGATATGCTGGAGGCTGCGACTCATCAGGTTGACACCTCAGTTCAGTGCCTCATGCTTCGTGTTGACACCTCTCGTCAGGCTTGGCTTCGTGCAACAAAGTTTTCTAAGGAGGTCCACGATAAGGTTCTGGACCTTCCTTTTGATGGCAAGGAGCTGTTCCATTCTTCAACGGATGTGGTGCTGACTAAGACTAAAGACAGCACTCAAACAGCCAAGTCCCTGTCTGTGTTGGTGAAGCCGCCGTTCAAAGCTCAAAGATTGCCATCTCAGCCTCTGTCCTCCTCTGGTTTTCGAGGGTTTCTGGATCGGAGGACGTGCAGGGTCGATCCTCCATCTGGGAACTCTCGTCGGAAGAAGCAGCGGGCCGATTTTTCTCTTGGTCCTCTGCCCCCTCTTCATGATCAAGCGATCTCTCTTCTGAGAAGTCTGCTAAATGATGTTTTTCGGTGCTCGCACGAGACCCCGGTGGGAGGTCGCATTGCATCTCACTGGGAGGCGTGGCAGACCATCACAGAGGATCGGTGGGTCTTATCCATTGCTCGGGCGGGCTTCCGCTTGCCCCTTCCCCCTATCCCACCCATCAATCCTCTATTCCAGCAGTTTGGGACGCCCTACCTCAGAGCCGAAGTCCAGAAGCTTCTGCATCTCAAGGCGGTGGAACCCGTTCCCCTGGAGGAGCGAGGGGAGGGCTTCTACTCCCGTCTGTTTACGGTGCCCAAACCAGGCTGTCCTGCGCACCATCCTAGATCTTTCCCAGTTCAACCTTTCTCTTCCCCAAGAGAAATTCAAGATGATCACGCCTGGTCAGATAAAGTCCTCCTTACAGAAGGGCGATTGGCTCAGCGTGGTGGACTTTCAGGATGAGTATATGCATATCCTCATTTGGAGTCCGCATCGGAAATACCTGCGGTTTTCCATGGGGAAGGAGCATTTCCAGTTTTGTGTGCTCCCGTTTGGTCTCTGCTCGGCACTGTGTGTCTTTACGAAGACGATGCCGGTTATCGCAGCTTTTCTTTGGCTACAGGGTAGCCATGTGTATCCGTATTTGGATGACTGGCTGCTGCGCAGTCCTTGTCCAATGAAAGCCTCGAGCAACCTTCAGTCTCTCCTCCAGCTCCTGTTCCACCTTGGGCTGTCGGTGAACTGGCGGAAATCCCCCAGGACGGTCTCTCAGGACTTGATTTTCCTGGGTTTTCGTTGGAACACGATCAATTGCAGAGTGTACCTGATTGGGGACAGAATGGCAGATCTGTTGGCCACGTGTCAGGTGTTTATGCAGTCGGAGAGCATGTCGGCCTGGTGTCTCCAGAGGCTTCTGGCCCTCATGGCTTCATGCGTGCTGGCTCTTCCTATTGCTCGTCTCAAGATGAGGGGGACGCAGATGACTCTTCAGAGCTCATGGCTTCAAGCAGTGGATCCAGATTCCAAAATGATACTGGTTCCACCTTTCATGAGGTGTAACATATCGGGTCCCGCTCCCGCAATGCCCGTTTAGTTTCCAACAGGCGGGGCTCGTTCTCATTTCTCCAACACTGGAGGTTGCAATGGTGACGGGGACGCGTGTGTCACGGCTCTGTACCGTGTCGGGTCAGGTGATTGCGGCACGTCAAGGGTCCGCCCACTGGCAAAACAGTCATAACGCTGCCCGCCGGAGAGGACGCTGCTTCTAATCAGCGTTTACTTACACAAAAGACGAATTAGCTTGAATTGAGGTATCAGACTTCGGAATTCCACCTGACACTGCTGCTCGTCTGCTCCTTTGAATCTGGCGATCCGGATCCGGTCTCCATAACGGTGTTTCTTTCTTCCCTCTCCAGCATCCTGTGAATCCGCTCGCTGTACTACGTGGATTCCTTGTACGCTGCAGACCCTTGTTGGGTGTTCATATTAGCAGCATGTTCCCTCAATTCAAATCATGCTTGCTGCAGTTTCAACAAGAGGGGATTGCCATCACTTCCTGTTGTTGAACACACGATACTACTCTGCTTTTTCTCAGGTGAGCTCTGTCCACTCCCTGTTTATCATTCCTTGTTTCACTGCTCCCATCTGAGGGGGATTAGAACAGTGCCATCTTGTGCTACTCACTTCCCGGAACTTTCTACTCTAAGTAAAGAGGACTCTTGGTCTGCATAGAGACTCATCCTGTGTGGAACTGTGTTTTCATTTTTGGAATCCTAGTGCACTGTGGACGCTATCCTGGTTAGTGCACCATCCCGGCTCTAGTTGCGTACTGCTTGCAGTCCGGAGTACTTCCCTGTACTAACCTTCCTGTTTGTTTTTTTTGTTCCTGTCGTCGTTTCACTTTTATCGAAACCATTCCTGTCCTTCATAGGGTAAGAATTCACCAGTTGTTCCGATTACTATTCTGTATTAATTCTGGGAACCCCAGGGTAATTGCTGTTTTTTCTGCCTTTCATAGATGGTGACTATCATTGAGAAACATCCCTATCATTGTTCCATCCCTGGGTTGATTCAGGTAGATAACTTAAAGGAAAGAGTAACTATTCACTATTCCTTTCTGGTTGACTAACGTATTCCTTGTTTCCCTTACAGCCCTGTCATAGCGGTGGTGGTATCTCTGCTCTTTTGAGTAATCCATCAATCTGTCTGTAATCTTTCACAGCAGAGGGGTATATTGCCTAAAATAGGTCCTCAAGTTGAGGAGGCCCGGTTCTGAGTGTACCTTTGTTTGGAAACACACAGCTTGGGCTGAACTATTGTCTGGAGCAGCTCCCTCTTATCTGCGAATTTGAGGTCGAGCAACGCCCCGGCCTGTTCAGCTATTGGTGAGTTACAAGTGGACGGACATCTTGTGGTGGTAGTCTCTCAGCAATCTGTCGGTGGGCGCTCCTTTCCAGGACCCTTGCCCACTATTGACTGTCACAACAGATTCCTCCCTTCTGGGTTGGGGAACGACGTTGGATCATCGTTAGGTTTTCGATCTTTGGTCGCCACAGGACAGACAGCTTCATATAAATTATCTGGAGCTCCTGGCGATTTTCCTGGCGCTGAAAGCGTTCAAACTAGGCATCGTCAACAAGGTGGTCCGTGTCCGCACAGACAATGCAGTGTCCATGTTGTATATCAACAAACATGGGGTTACCAGGTCTCCTCCTCTTGTGGATCTTCCCATTCAGATCTGGGAATGGGCCATTCAGCATGGTATCTAGCTGGTAGCAGTACACATCCCGGGCCAGCTGAATGTCACTGCAGATGCCCTCTGCTGACGAGCAGTGGTCAGCTACGAGTGGGAACTGAACACGGAGATCCTCTTGGATATTTTTCGCTGTTGGGGCACTCCAGAAGTGGACCTCTTTGCGACATCGACAAACAGGAAGCTTCCTCTGTATGCTTCCAGGAACGGGCTAGGAGCCTCCTCCCTGGGAGATGCTCTCGCAATTCCATGGCACAACATAAGGGCCTATGCTTTTACGCCCCCTCCTCTGATCCATCGGCGCTTTGCTAGCTAAGGAACACAGTGAATTGCTCCCTCCTGGTCATAGCCCCTTGGTGGCGGCCAGGTTTTGGTTTTCAGAGCTTCTGCTGGTTCCCGATCTGCTTCACCAGAGCGATCAGCAGCTGTGGCACCCCTCCCCACAATCGTTGAGCTTGGCGGCCTGGTGCCCGAGTTCAGATCTTTAGGGCGTTTCAATTTGTCTTCGGATAACATGTGCATTATTCAGGCGGCAACGAAACCCTCGACAAGATCTCACTATAGAAATAAATGGCTACGGTTCGGCCATTGGTGTTTAGCTAGGCAGCTGGACCCCAGGGAGGCTACTATCGACATGGTCCTGCCTTTTGTCTCACATCTGGCAGAATCGGGCATTCATGTCTTGTCTTGCAGGACTTATTTGTCCGCTGTCGCCGCTTACCTGTCCACTGACTAGTGCTCTTTTTCACTGACGAATCCGGTCATTAAAAGGCACTTTGCGGGCCTATTACATCTTTACCCTCCTGTTCGCAACCTGCATCCAAGGTGGGATCTGAATGTGGTTCTTACGGCCTTGTGTCGGAAGCCTTTTTGAGCCCATGGCTACGGTCGATTTTAACTACCTTTCGTGGAAAGTGTCCTTTTTGATTGCTGTGACTTTGGCAAGGCGTGTAAATGAGCTTCAGGCCTTGTCGGTAGAGCATCCATTCCTTACTTTAAGGATAAGGTTGTCTCAGGTCCAGAGTCCACAGTTCGGTCAAGCTGTGCTTAGGAACCCGTTTCAGTAGGAAGTTTCCATCCACCCGTAATTCCTGTGAGGAGTGCTTGGGAATCAGGACGTAGGAGTATCATTAAGTTACTTACCGTAGTGACTACTTTACTCCTAGTCCATAGTCCCCTTTCTTCCATACGCCCACCCCCCGTCCCCTCTAATAAGTTTCCTCTGTTATTGCTTAAAGGACTCAGACCTGGTGATAGAAAAGGACTGATGGATAATGCGCTGGGCGGAGCTAACAAGGGCAGGGTTACGGCCACGTGCTGTACCCCACGTAAAAAGAGAAGGACACATTTTTGAAAAATGTGATGCTTTTTTCAAAAGTGCTCCAGTCCTGTCCCATAGGACGGAATGTCCCATAAGTATGGAGGAAAGGAGACTATGGACTAGGAGTAAGGTAGTCAATACGGTGAGTAACTTAATTAGTCTCCATGAGTTGGCAGGAGGCATGGCTCTGATAGGGACGTGAGAGTCAGCAGGCATGACACTCCAGAACTTCAAACACTCTGTTCCAACAAACGGCTAGCAGAAGTTAACTGGAAGAAATCACAGACAGAAGGCAAAAAGAACAAGTTACTTACCAACTGTAACATTCTTTCGATTGGATGTTCCTCCCACGTATTCCTCATCTTAGACATATGCATCTTCCAGCTTGCTGCTTCGGAAACTTTTCACAAGAGTGCACTGTGCTCGAGGCTGAGGTGTCGAATGTCCCATCAACGTCACCTGTAGTATTAAGGGCTTGAGTCGCGCCCGTTAGCCTCAGTTCTGTTTTTATGCTGTTATTTTCCGCATCAGTTGACCAGGCTTTATTGACCTTTAGCTCTGAAGGAGTTTGGATGGAACTGGCGTAAACTGTACGGTGGGGTAGGCTGGGAGGGTCGGTGAGGAATACGTGGGAGGAACATCCAATCGAAAGAACGTTATAGTTGGTAAGTAACTTGTTCTTTGAATGGATTGTGTTCTCCCACGTATTCCTCATCTTAGATAGGCTCCCATAGCACTATGAATTTGGAGGAGGGAGTATTAGATAGAAAGAGTTAGTCATGCACAGTGTGAAGGACTGCTTTAGCAAAAAGAACCCCTTGAAATGATGTTGAATCCAGGCAATGATGTTTCACGAAGGTATGCATGGACGACCACGTGGCCGCTGCACAAATGCCCTGCACTGGGACACCCCTCTGAAGAGCCGTTGAAGTTGCCATGCCCCTAGTTGAATGACCCCTTAGACCATCTGGGGGCTCTTTTCCATCCTATAACATTCAGAGATTGCTAAGATTATCCATCTGGATAGCGTTTGTTTTGATACCGCTAAACCCATTTTGTGCCCGGTATATCCGACAAAAAGTTAGTCCATTGTCGGAATTTAGTCAATCTGGAGATATAGAAGCTGAGAGCCCTTTTTGGGTCCAGTCTGTGTAATCTTGCTTTCTCCTTACTTGCATGTGGAGGAGGGTAGAAAGAAGGTAATGTCATTTTCTGTGACAGTTGGAAGTCGGACACTATTTTAGGTAAGAAAGAGGGTTTGACTAAGGATGTCCTTATGGAAAATGGTGTGAGGAGGCTTACAAGAGAGCGCCTGCAACTCACTCACCCTGCGGGCTGATGTATTTGCCACTAGCAGAATTGTTTTTAAAGTAAGATGCCTTAACAGGCAAGAATGTAATGGTTCAAAAGTTATACATGTGAGAAACTTTAGGACTACGTTTAGATCCCAGATGGGTACCTAAAAAGGTGTTGGAGGATAAACATGTGTTAGCCCTTTCAAGAATTGAATAACCAAGGCCATTTTAAAATAGGATACCTCTTCTGAGGAGTGCTTGAAAATGGATAGCACCGCTAAGTATCCCTTTATAGTGCCATCTGGGAGCCCCAAATTGGCCTAATGTAACAGGAAAGCGAGTACCATAGGAGTATTACCTAAGAATGGATCCACATTCTTGTCCCTGCACCAG
This sequence comes from Ambystoma mexicanum, assembly GCF_040938575.1. Lineage (NCBI taxonomy): Eukaryota > Metazoa > Chordata > Amphibia > Caudata > Ambystomatidae > Ambystoma > Ambystoma mexicanum. The sequence continues at coordinate 22,579,936 of NC_090938.1, forward strand.
TTACTGAACTTGTTCCACCGACACCGGTACAAGGACTTTGTTGCTGGCCTTCTGGCCGAAAGCAAAATCTCCATTACGTCTTCCGTGGGGGTTCTAATCCTTATATCTCAGCCTCTCAGAAGCCAAGCGTGAAGGGTGAGCGTATTGACCTCTTGATGGAGAACCCAACCTTCCTCTTGCAAGAGGAGCTCCTCTCTCTATGGAAGACGTATTGGAGGGCAGATGGACATGTCTAGAAGGTGCGGGTTCCATGTGCTCCTGGCCCAATCTGGGGCAATTAGGATCATGGTTTTCCTGAACTTTCTCACCCTTCTGATTACTTGAGAAATCACGGGGACTGGAGGAAACGCACACAGCAGTGGAAAACCCCAGTCCACCACGAACGTGTCTCCTACAGCTCCTCTTGGGGGAAATTCCCTTGAGCAGTACTGATCGCACTTTCGGTTGATCCTGGTCGCGAAAAGATCCACTTGAGGAGTTGCCGAAAGGATGAAGATCTCTAGAAGGACTTCCTGAGCTAGTTCCCACTCGTGGGATACTGTGCTCTGCCTGCTCAGAACGTCGTCCGCCGGTTTTGCTATCCGGCTAGGTGAACTGCCAACAGAGAGATTCCTTCTTGTATTGCCCAGAACCAGAGCTGCATTGCTTCCCTGCACAGTGGAAGTGGCCACTGTGTTGTCCGTCATTATCAGGACATTCTTTCCTTGTACAGAGGGCAGAAAGGCTTTCAGAGCTTGTCTGATTGCACTTAGCGCCAAAGGGTTGATGTGCAGTTTGGACTCCAATTGAGACCAACAACCGCTGATTGTAAGATCGTTGGTGTGGGCTCCCCACCCTGTGAGTGAGGCGTACGTCACTACTATTAATTCCGGCCATGGTTGCCAAAAAGATTCTCCTTTGAGCATATTGTCCTTGCAGGCCCACCATAGTAGATCTTCAGCCACTCTGGCCGGAACTTGCAAAAGATCTGACATATTCCCCGAAAATTGAGACCATTGAGTTTTGAGGGCCCATTGCAGGGATCTCATCCTCAATCTGGCCTACTGCACCAGAAAACTGCAGGATGCCATGAGACCGAGCAACCTGAGGAAATCGAAGGTCGGTAGATGCTGACCATTCTGAAACTTTGTTACCATCTGCAGAATGTGGTGAGCTCTCTCCTCGGGAGGCGAGGCTTTGACTGAGGACGTATCCAGCATATCTCTGATGAATTGGAGCTTTTGGAGTGGTATCATTTGTGACTTCTGGAAATTGAGGAAAAAGCCCAGTCTGTGTAAGATGTGGCAGGTCAAGGTAAGATGTACCTGGGCTTGTTCGGGGTGAACTCGCCCTGATTAACCTGTCTTCCAGAAAAGGATAGAGGTGAATCCCCCCTCTCCTGAGACTCGCTGTCACCACCGCCATCTGCTTGGTGAAAACCCTCGAGCGCAGGTCAACTCGAATGGCAGAACTTGAAACTGATAGTGAGAATTGCCAATCGCGAACCTCAGGTACTTCCTGTGCTTGAGATGGATCGGCACATGGAAGTAAGCATCCTGAAGGTCCAATGATACCAACCAGTCCTGGAGTTGGAGAGCCTGAAGGATCTGAGAAAGGGTTACCATTTTGAACTAGTCCTTCCTGAGGAACTTGTTCAAGTTTCTTAAGACCAAAATGGGTCTCAATCATCCGTCCTTCTTTGGGATGAGAAACTAAGGAGAATACCAACCCTTGTTCCTCTCCGCTACAGATACATGTTCTATTGCAGCTTTCTCTAGAAGGGTTAAAATCTCCTGCACAAGGAGCGTGAGTTTTGGAGGAGCTGGCTCCCGGTGGATGGTCCCGAGGCCTTTGTCGAAAAGGAAGGCAGTAACTATGGGGCACTGTTTCCAGTGCCTAAGAATCTAAAGTAATGCCTTGCCATTCATTCAGATGCTGAGTGATCATGCCTCCCACCGGGTCTTGTGAGTTAAGGCCTCAAAGTGGCTTTGCAGCGGCTGCAGCAGTGGCTGAGGAGGTAGTAGGCGCTGCTGGGGCTGATCTATCACCTTTCCCTCTTTCCCCACGAGGGATTTTTCTTTGTTGTCCTTTCTGACTGGACTGTCCCTTCCCTATCCCAAATGAGGAGTAGAAGCAAAAAGGACGACTTCTCCAGAAAGATGACCCTGAGTAGAAGTGTTGCTGAGGTTGTTTTATAGAGGCGCTAAGAGATTTAGCAGCCGCTTTGGAGGTCTGCAGCTTTTCTAAGCTTTCGTATGCCTTGCTAGCAAACAACCTCAAGCCGTCAAAACGCATATTGAGCAATCTGGATTGCACATCTGGTGCACAACCCGATTTCCTCAGCCATGCGAATCTGCGCAGGACTGTGCTAGACGCCATGGACCTGCTTATGCTATCAGCAGTGTCCAGCACTGATTGGAGGCATTCCCCCATAGACTCCTTTCCATCTGACAATTGCGAGAAAACCTTCCCGTTCCTCGTCCTCAGGGATGTGTTCAGCCGCTGCCGTCATACAATTCCACAGGGTGTATGTGAACCTTGCAAGAGTGCAAGTCACATTTGTTGATTTTTAAGGCCATACTGCCTGAAGAAAAAGCTTTCCAGGCCCAGGCATCAATCCTTTTGTCGTCCCTATCCGGGGGGATCGAAGGGTAGGCCGACTATCTCGTTGATGTGGCCGCCTGCACCACTAGACTCTCAGGCGAGAGATGTTTTCATAGGTATTCCGGGTCAGTAGAGGAAGGCCGATACTTCCCTACAAACGTTTTATTTATAACTGGGCCAGAATCTGGGGTTTACCATGTGGCCATAACTCTTTTCTGTAATGCCCTATGAAAGGGGAGGACCGGGGTCTTTTTTTGGCCTTCATTGAGGATGTCTGTCATGTCATCTTGGTCAAAATTTGGGGAATTTGCATTACATCCCATGAATTCAATTACTCTATTCATTAAGTTTCTGTACCCCGCATCTGCATGGTCTGCGGGGCCGGGTCTATCAAAATATACCTCAGGGGAGGCATCCAGGCCACTGGCTGTCTGAAGGCATTCATATAAATCTGCCATTTTAGAATTAGGGTCTACCAATTCTTCTGGGACATCCCTAGCTCCAAACTTTACTCCAGCCGGAGTAACATCCTCTTCAGAAGATTGTTCCTCAAAAATGGAAGACATTGATCTGAAAAAATCCTGTCTAGGCTGCGGGTGGAATACTTTTTCAACTGGCATCGCTCTTGGCTTCGACAAAGGTGTCGATATTAGCGTCAGAATTAGCAATGGCCTTGATAATGGTGTCGAAGGCGTCAAGGTCATCGATGCTGGCTTCGATAATGTCGAGGGAGACATTGAGGCCGTCGAGGTCGGCGTCCACGTCATCCTCGAGGTCGGCTTCGAGAGCGCCTTCGAAGAACGCGTGGAAGTAGCCTTCGACATGGACTTCGATGGCACATAGGTCCCCAACGCCATTTTACCCAATGTTACTTCCGATTTATGTACCGGTAGGTCTGTTTTTTACTAGGTGTCGGAGAAATTTCCTCCGATGACACCCTCGACGATTTCTAGTCAGATCTCACGTGTCTGGTCTTTGACCTCCCTCTGTCACTTTTGGAGTGAGTAGGGGCATGGTCTCCACGCGGTTTTTTCGAGGGCGTCTGGGCCGCACACATGAAAATGTTTAACATGGAGGTTCTGAAAGCCTCCCATTTCTCAGGGGAATCATGTTTGGAAGGATAGGGGATCACTCTTGTGTCCACCGAGGAGGAGGAGGAGGAGGAAGGAGATCAGTGTCGCCTCTTCTTAGATTTTTTCGACGAAGACGAGGAAGATTTCCTCGAGCTACTTCTCGGTCTCGATTTCCTTGACCTATGTCGAGACTTCCCATCCAATTCCCTCGGTCCCTTTTGTTTTCTCAAAGAGGACTTCGAGGATTCCTCCCCAACCGTCAGTTTACCTCTACGTTGCTTCAGAGCCTTGTTGGTCATTATCAACGCCTCATTTTCCATTGGCATACTCCCCACCAGCCTCAAGGAAGCCTGGGTGCCCCCCTTATCAAAAAACCTACTCTAGAACCTACCATCCCAACCAACTATCGCCCAATCAAAACAGTCCCTTTCTTACTCAGCATTTTGAACAGTGCAGCTAATCTACAAATCCAACGACATCTAGAAGCCAACCACATTTTAGGAATACGCCAGTCAGGATTTCGCCCAGGCCATGGGACTGAATCGGCATTACTTGACCTTAAAATTCAGATTGACGAAATTAGAGATGAAGACAAAGTAGCTCTGCTGCTACTGCTTGATCTATCAGCAGCCCTCGACATGGTGGATCACAAGATTCTGGGTCACCACCTATCCACCTCTGCGAACTTCTCTCCCAAGGCCACATCCTGGATTTCCTCCTTCCTAGGGGACAGATCTATGAGAGTAATCTATGAAATTGGCAGTGCCACCCCACCCCCCCCCCCCACCTATCACCTGTGGGGTACCTCAAGGATGTTGTGTATCCCAACACTGAATAATATAGTCATAATTCCAATATTTACACTTCTTGAATCAATCGGCATATCCTACACAAACTATGCTGATGACACTCAAATTCTCCTCCCCCTATCTGACGATTACCTCAAGGACTCCTATACCCTTCACTCCGTCTATACGAGCATCCAGACCTGGATGGCTACTCACTGTCTATGCCTGAACGACGAAAAGACTGAGATACTTCGGTTGGGCTCACCATCAATGATCAAAATACTGGACCCACAATACTCCTCCTTTAAGATTGACGGAACCCCGATCCCAGTCTCACCCTTTGTGAAAACATGGGGGTATCCTTAGATGCCTCCCTCCCTCTCTCTCAGACGGCAGGTTAATGCCATTGCCTCCTAATCAACACTTCGAGACCAGTCCTCTAGTCCTCTCCCAGAGCCACCATAGCATCAAGGCTTTACTACTGCAGTGCCCTTTTTGCAGGTACTGTGGAATACAACATTCAAAAGGTGCAAGTCGTCCAAAACAGCGCCCCCTTAGAGCAGCTCTGAACATTCCCAGAATGGAACACATTACTGCAGGTCCAAAAAAAGTCCTTCGGCTCCCTATTCGCAAACGGATCTCCTTCAAAACACTATCCATCACGCATAGGTGGCTATCCAAGGATGCCCCTCCTTACCCATCTCAAAGGTTCACACAAGCCTCCTCCACCAGAGCTACTATATCAGCCTACGCCCACCGCAGCACTCAGCACAAATTCAAACAAGCTGGAGGTTCTAGCTTCCCAGCCACTGCAGCCAAACATTGGAACCTTATCCCACCCATCTTTCGAGCCGAGCACTCTTATTGGGCTTCCAGAAAAGCACTAAAAACACTGTTGTTCACTCAATCTGATTTATGCACTGTGATAATCAACCATTCAATGATATCTGCCATGTTAAAATGTATGTACTTTGTTCTTGTGAGTAACTCGTCATGTAACAGCGACTTGATGCCCTAGGGCTTAGCGCGCTATACAAATGCAAAAAGAAATAAATTAGTCATTTCTTTATTTTTTTTTTTACATTTGAAGGCTATTCCAGATGCGACCACTAGATGGCACTAGTGTGCAAAGCATAAGCAAGCCATGTATTAGCATCAATCCTGAGATCTTCCCCCAACACTGGAGACATTACAGGACGCTAATAGATGGCAGCCAGAGGCTGCGCCCCTTTCCTGAAGGCAACAACAGGGCACCACCTGTAGGCACTGGCAAGACAGAACCCGAAGGCAGCTGCAAACAGGGCAAAGCATGACAGAAAGGGAACCTCAAGGCAACACCTTATGGCAATTGGCAACTGTGCAGTGTGAGAAACTCATGGTGACAACAAGTAAGACTGACACAAGTGATCACAGTTCAAGGATGTTCATTTAACATTTCTGTACGCAGGTTGGAAAAACGCCCAATCTAAATCTAAGATGAGAACAACGTTTACCATCAAATGACAAATAAGGCAGTCCTGGTGGCATTGTGTCAAATATACTTTTTAGATTTTGTGTATTAACGCTTACTGAAAATTTAAAGAAGTGTTGTGATTCATGTAAAAATATGAGTATTTAGGTGAATGTATTACCCTACCTGTGGAAGATTTATACATTTAGTGAGAGTGTGAATGAATGGTGGTATATAGATGTGGATGTTGGAAGTAAACAAATATTTGAAAGTTATACATAAATATATATTTTTGACAAAAGTTGGTGTTGTCAATACTAAGAAATGTTCTGATCTCATTTGGCATGGTCCATTCTTTGTTGTTCCGGAGTATCCTACGGGACAGGACAGGAAAGGTTTGTGTAATGGACTTAAATGACCAGAATGGAGAATAGAACATAGGGGATTGTCGAAACTGTAGTGTTCTGTCATAGTAGATTGGGTGTTCGGAAGATGACAATCAGAGGGACGAGATTGGTAGGGTTTGTGGGGCAAACGAGAATGACCAGGATCATTTTGTCTTAACAGAAGGGGAGTACGGGAAATAGTGACCAGAGGGGCGTGGAAAAGAATTACCAGGTATAGGCGGGTACAGCACGGGACTACGGGGGTTTTGGGAGAGACAGTTTCTGAATGTGACAGGGTTTGATATACTAGGGAACAGGTTATTTACAGAGGGGTCGGTGGATTTGGGTGAGAGGGATTATATGGGAAGAAGGGGGGCAGATGTGGCACAGCCCATAAAGGTCTCGGGGATATCACTCTCCTCGTCTTCTCCCCTGGTAACATACCGCGTCTCACCTGGGGCATTTCCCCCGAGTATAACCCCGGGTACCCCCATCCAGGCGATTCTCCCTCGCTCGTCCAACCCCCGGGTTGGGGTCTGAGAGCGCCAGCCCTCCCCTAGCCACCTGAACAAGTGTTTCCCGAGGTCTACTTGGAAGAACACCCTCAGGTTTCTCACAGCAGCACCAGAGGCAAAACCTGAAGGCAGCCATAGGCTTCCACCCGAAGGGCATGACAGGGCAGAACAGAAAGGCAGTGCAGGGCACTAACCCAAAGCAATCGGAGGCATGCAGAGAGATGGGAGTTGACGTTGATGTAGGCAGCCCCAGGGGGGCATTCCTGAAGGCAGGTGGCTGGGCATTGAGTGGCAGGGCAGTTTGAAGGCCCTACCGCCCGAAGAGAGTGGAAAAACATGACCTTAAGGCAGCTCCAGGGAACAAAGTGAGTCAAAAGGCATGTTTTGGAGGCAGCAGCTTAGGGGAGCAGGAGGACATGGCTTGAAGGCAGCTAGATATTGTGCCACATAAAAGGGGGACATGAAGAGTGACCTGCACCCAACATAGTAATTCTATAAAGGGGTGGGGCAACCTACCTAACCCTGCAGATGCCAATGGGCAGGAGCAACAAGGGTGCCTATTACAGTGAGGGCTTTAAGTGGGAAGCGACTAGCCAGGGCAGAGCGCCAGCTGTCTCTACAAAGTGCCCCTAAGTTGGGGCACCAGTACCTCACGCCCACAGGAAAGATCAGCGATTCCTGTTCCTTAAGCATGCGCAACAGCACAAAGGAGACTTGTGAAACTTGCAGCCTGGCCACTATCCCATATGAAAGGTTAAATGCAGCTGCAGCTGCATCTATGTGCATCACTCTGGGAGGACCAGGAAGAGTGGCGTTTCAAGGACCCAGTCACCCATGGCTTAAGTTGAATGGTGAAAAGCCAGAGGTACTGGTGGTAGTCTGTTCCCATCCTTCAGTCTTGGCCCTTTCCCGTCACCTGCCATTCTGGTTAAAGATCTGGGCATCAAAATGTCAGCCTCGCTGTCAATGTCTGGTCAAGTGGGTTCTGTTTGTAACAAGGTCCTACCCTTCATTCCTTCTAATTTCCATGCTTCTGCTCGGTCTTCTTTGGTGATGAGCGGTATTGATTACTGCAATGTGCTTTATCTGGCTCAACGGGCCCATTGCAATTATCTGCTCCAACTCTTGCAGAATATGGCTGCACAAGCAGTTCTTCATCCTCCTTATGGTGCTCACATGAGCCCCACCCGACGTCAGCTACACTGGCTCCCTGTCGAGAAACATGTGCTGTTTAAATCCTTGTGCATTTGGCACAAAGCTTTTTATAAGCTGGGTGTTGAATTTCTTCAGGCTAAATTTTGCCTTTACGTTCCTTCGAGAGCTCTCCGCTCCCAATCCTCACTAACCATTCAAGTCCCTCGCATATGTTATTCTCGTGTAGGAAGACAGTGTTTCCCGGTGGCTGCTGTGTAGGCTTGGAATTCTCTCGCTTTCGTCCTCCTTGGGAACGGATAATCATTTGTCTGTCTGTCACGCCCTGAAGACTTTTTGGTTCTAAAGCAGTTTAGTCTGCTTTCTCTGCCTTACCTCTGGTTCCTAGCCCCTTTATGCCTTCGGGTGGCAGTTGCGCTTTACAAGCTCTGTTAACATAGCCTATCCCGTGCCCCATCACGAGCAGCAGCATAGGTCTTCCACGACCACAAGGCCACTGCCCCCTAGGCTATCAGGGATATTGTAGACCATACAATGTTACGCTCTAGGCTGCTACACTCTGCCATCTTTTCTCCAGCAGCGGCCAATTGGATTAAATCTTCCTGGTCGGACCGTAAAGCAAGTCATTTATGGGGATGCAATAGCGGATGAATTCCTGGTGAAGTTTTCAGTCCCACAGGGCTCTTGCATGTCCCCAATGCTTTATGACACAGTGGGCCTCATTACAAGTTATCCGGTCCGGATTGAACGGTGCCGGTAAAACCGTACCGGCACTGTTTCCGTACCGGCTTACTACAAGTTCTGCGGCCGGTGGTGTTGCACCCGCCAGGTCAGCCCTGGCGGGCGTAACGCCACCGGCTGCAGACAGACGTGGAAACACCTGCACCATTACCGCCACAGGAATGGGGAGTAACGGAATGCCGGCTCCGGGATTACCGGACCACTGGGGCTGTAATACCCCGGTAATTCCGGCAGTTCCGGAGCCGGTAATTCATTCCAAGTCTGGCGGCAACCTGCTGTTTTTTCCGGCTCGGTTACTGCCGGACCTGGAATGAGGCCCAGTGTCTTATCCCCCTTGTAGGCAATTACAGCAAAGACACTGTCACCAAAAATTCCATCTACAGTCTCATACAAATTTTGATGGTGGACAACCGTTTAGCCCAAAATGACACGAGGACTGAGCTTATGATAGTAGGCACGGCGGCCCAACTACACAAGCGGAGTCCTGAGTTTCGGCCATTCTGGATTGCAGGCTGTGCCATTGCCACACTTCCAAAAGTTAAGACCTTTGGTGTAATCTTAGACCAAGAACTAAATATGAAAGCGCATGTGAATAGTCTGATCTCTGTCACCTTGTACTATCTTAAATTGCTTGTGCAATTAAGAACTTTTCTCAACACTACTAACTGCGCCACCATTGCACGTGCCATTATTGGGGCCTGATTTAACTATTGTTCCAGCCTTCTTCAGGGCATGGGTAAGGGTGAAATCACCCGTTTTCAAATTGTTCAAAACAACGCAGTGTGTGCAGTTGAGGGCCTGTGCAGAAGTGATCATGTGTCGGCGGCTAGGAGGGCCTTCCATTGGTTGCCGATGAACAGAATCTCCTTTCGGCTACTTCGTATTACGCACAAGTGCCTTTATGGAAATAGCCCCAGTTATCTGTCGAGTAGACTCTCCTGGCTTCCAGCCCGGAGGGTGCTCAGATCAAACAATGTGTGCCTTCTGAAAGTGCAGAGGGACAAGCTATAGCTAATTGCCCAGGGGTCCTTCCCTATGCTGAGGCAAGGAACTGGACGTATTGCTGCAAGACTTAAGGGCATGTCAATCATTCTCTGGTTTTAAACGTGGACTGAAAACAGCTCTGCTCTGCTGATTCGCTTATATTCTGAACCCCTGTCTTTGCATCTGGTCGAATTTTAGTAGTTTGTTCTTTGTTGTTAGTTCTGTTAGATTATGCCTAAGGGCCCTTGTCTAGCGCTATACAAATAAAATAAATAAATATAAATTGTGCCGCCAGGCCACCATCCCAATGCCAGCAGGACAGCCAGTTTACCACTACTCTCCACTGCATGCTACCACAAGTAGTTAGGGTGATAAAGTACAGACAGAGCTACTTTTTCACATAATTTCAGTGCCATGTGTGGATAGGTGATCTGGTGGCCACACCGACCAATGCCATACAAACACCACTGCATCCATGCATAAAGATAACTCAGAAGTAGTCATACATGGACTTCAGGCTCTTCTTAGAATGGTCTGTGGTATGCCTGTTTAAAAAATAGAGTTCTGGATGGAACAGAAAAGAAGTTGATGGAGAATCATATTACCGTGAAAATGAATGACATTTTCCTCTCACCACCCCGCCCACTCTGATATCAGTTCTCATTTACCAGAGTTCACAGTTTTATTACAGAGATGGTGTTTGGTACCTGAATTAACAGGATGTTTGTTTTTTCCAATTATAGTTTCTGGTTAGCAGATAAAACATAGAAAGGTGTGGGTTGTCATTTTCTTCTGGTTATTAGTTTACTTTTGAGTAGAAACTGTCTTGAAGGGACTGCTGGGAATGGAAGCATTTTCTCTGATAAAAATGTTGTGTCATGTCATTGGATTAAATGCCAGTTGATGTCATTTTCTGTGATTTGATCGTTATGGCAAAAAAAAAATTGGTCAAAGAATGCTAAACAAGAACTTGATACTTTCATGTGTTATATTTTAGAGGGTGATTATATGTAAGTCTTAATTACTTACCTGCAACTGTATTTCTCCAGCATTGGTATCTTTCATAGATTCAGATGCTTGAATATTCCCCGTCGTCAGACTGTGAATCCTCTGTGATAAAAATAATTATACATTTTTTTAATATACATCCATTATCCCATAGAGAATGCATGCAAATACCCCATTGTGGCCTATGAGCCATTCTATTATGTAGTCACCCCACCTCACTTTGGTCATTTATGGCCCCAACCAGTGAGGTGACAGGGTTTAAGCTCCGCCCCAGTCAGCCATCTTCAGATTTCGAACCGTAGGAACTACAGTATGATGGGTGCTGAGCGTAGGAGCAGCCTCTAGGGGAGGCGTGTGGGCGCATGTGAATCTATGAAAGATACCAATGCTGGAGAAATACAGTATATATATATATATATGCATAAATGCAGAAAAATTATTTTTGACAAACATTTACCATAAAGCAACACAACGGTTACATACTCAGGGAAAGGCGGGAACGGATGCTGGTCCTACCTTATGCGAAGAGGTGGCAGAGCACTGCCTGTCCAACTGCAGATTCTTTGTTAGTATCTTCTGCCAGGCAGTATTATTTAGCGAACGTGTGCAGAGTGCTCCAGGTAGCGGCTCTGCTTATGTCCTTCAAGGCTACCCCTACGTGGAACGCTAGTGATGCCGCTCTCCCTCTGGAGGAGTGCGCCGATGGCGGCTTGGTGAGGGGGGTCGCTCTTCGCTTGAAGACAGACCTTGTTTTGAGATATGCTGTTCTTTTGTGCGACCAGAAAAGGCAATGAACAGTCTATTTGAGGGGCAGAACTTCTTAGTTCTCTGTAAGTAGAATTTCAAAACTCTAGCCACATCTAGAGAATGCCTCTTTCTGCTTCAGAGGTATGATTCTGGAAAAAAGATGGCAGGACAATGCGCTCTGTGAGTGTCATTTCCGGTAACACCATGGGAAGGAATTTAGGGTGTGTTCTCAAAATGACATGGTTCTTCTGAAACAAAGTAAAAGGAGGTTCTGAAGACAAAGCTTGCAATTCACTGATCCTCCTGGCCGATGTAATGGCTATCAAAAAGGCTGTTTTCCGAGATAGGAAGTTCATGTCACATCTGTGAATGGGCTTGAAAGGGGGTTCCATGAGAGCCGTTAACACAGTGTTTAGACTCCAGGTAGGAACTAGTGAGGGCGTAGGATGGTAAGTATGCATCAACCCCTTCAGGAAGACCTTGACAGCCAGGAGAGAGAGTAATGACTGTGTTTCTGGAGTCGTCTTGTATGCTGATATGGCCGATAGGTGAACTTTGATAGAGGACAGTGAGAGCCCCGCTTTAGCCAAATGCAATAAGTAAGGTAGTATCTGTTCTACCGAAGCTGTAAGCGGGTTAATTGTAGACATCTCGCACCACTTAGAGAAACAAGTCCATTTCCGGACGTAGGTGATTCTCGTTGAGGGGGCTCTAGAGGACCCGATTATGTCCCAGCAGTCTGCCGGGAGATTCAGATTCATAAGTCTATGCTGCTCAGGAACCAAGCCTTGGGGGAGAGGCTTGCTGTGTCGTGGTGAAGGACTTTGTGGTTCTGTTGTGTCAATTGATACTTTTTGAGGCGAATTGGAGACCATCGGGATAGATGCTGTAGAGTTGGGTACCAAATCTGTCGCACCCAGTCTGGTGCTATTAGGATCATAGAGTAATTCTGTTCCTTCATTCTGCGTAGAATTCTCGCTATGAGTGGAATGGGGGGAGGCATACAGAATTTCCTTGTCCAGTCCACCGAGAACGCATCTCCTGCCGATTGCTGTTCCGGGTACCTTGAGGCGAATTCTTGGCATTTTCTGTTGTTTCTGGTGGCAAAGAGGTCGATCTGTGGATGACCCCATACAGAGAAAATCTGCTGGACTTCCTTGTCGTCTAGCTCCCTTTTGTGGGATGACGTGTACTCCCTGCTCAGTTTGTCCGCTAGGACATTGTCCTCTCCCGGGAAATGTTCCGGCCTGATTTGGACTCTGTGCTGTTAGGCTCATGCCCATAGTAGTTGAGCTTTTTGTGACAAGACCTCTGATTTCGTGCCCCCTTGCGTGTTTGTGTAGTGCATGGAGGTTGTATTGTCTGTCTGGACAATCAGTACCTGTCCAGCTACTACTGGAAGGAAGGCTTTCACAGCCCACCGTATCGCCCTGAGCTCTAAGACACTGATGCGGAGCTGTGACTCCTGGACTGACCAAGTCCCTTTTGTTTGAAGGTCCGCCAGGTGAGCTCCCCAGCGCGAAAGGGACACATCTGTCCTTAAGAGAAGAGTAGATGTTGGCGTCTGGAATGACATTCCTTGTAGCAGGTTTGGACAACATCCTCCCATTAACCTATACCTTGCTTCCATTGGTGGTCCAGAGCCTCCTGGACTGGTCTCATGCAAAGTCTGCAATTTGGTATGAGAAATATACACGAGGACATCATGCCCAGAAGTGATTTGAAAGAGCGTACTGTGGTTGTCCCTTTTTCTAAGAACCATGAGGTGGAGAGCAGGATAGCTGTTACCCTGCCCGCCGATGGTCTTACCCTGGGAATGCTGGTGTCGAACTCGGCCGCCAGGAAGAGAACAGTCTTGCTGGGTACTGGGCAGGATTTTTTGTTGTTTATCGAAAAACCTATCCCTTTTAGGAGTTTTATAGTGTTCGACACTGCCAATCGAGCCTGACTGGAGGAGTTCGCCCATATCAACCAGTCGTCCAAATATGGAAAGACTTCCATTCCCATCCTTCTGAGTTTTGCTGCAACAGGCGGCAGACATTTGGTAAACACTCTCTGTGCTGACTTTAGCCCGAACGGTAGAACCCGGGAATTGGAAATGCATGTCTCCTATAGCAAACCTGAGGAACTGTCTGTGGGCAGGATGAATTGGAATGTGGAAGTATGCGTCCTCAAGTCCAGAGTGGCTAGGAAGTCGTTTCTGTTTAGCCACGGTAGGACGCCAAGAAGGGAAATCATCTTGAATTTGATGCGTTTGATGCATTTGTTGAGCGCTCTCAAATCTAATATGGGGCTCCACTGGCTGTTTTTCTTCTTGATTAGAAAGAAACGGGAGTAGAAACCTTTTCCCTTCTAAGGGTAAGGAACTGGTTCTATTGCTGCCTTGTGCAGTAATTTCTGAACTTCGGACATGACTTGCTTTAGCATATGCACTTTGCGAGGGGTGGGAGCAAGGGATGGAGGTTGGTCTAGGAATTCTATGGTTTGACCCTCGCGGACCACCTGTAACACCCACTTGTCCGACGTTATCAAATGCCAGCGTTGAACAAATTGGCTTATTCTTCCCCCCACAGGAATGCGACATTGAGGGGGAAGAACCGACCTGTCCATTTTGTTTGATCTGGGCTTTACCTTGGGGAGAGCCGCCTCTTCCTCTTTGGGAGTACTTGTTGGAGGATTGGTATCTGTTGCCCTGAAATGTGTTTCCTTGCGTCTTTTGAACATAGGACGATCAATTATATCCTCTGTCTTTTTACAATGAGCCTCGAAAAGGGCAAAAAGACCTACGGTCAACTATATTTATCCTTTAAGGAACTGATGGCTCGAGCTGTGTCTGTGTCTGTTTTGATTCCTTTTAGGTGGTCATCGACTTTTTTACCAAATAACTCTTGCCCATCAAAGGGCATGTCCAGTATTTGTGCTTGCACCTCAGGTCTGAAATTTGTGGCTTTCATCCGGGCCTGTCTCCTTAGTACAGTGCCGTGAGCCATCTGCCTGAATCCTGACTCAGCCACATCGACTGCAGCATTGATCATGTGATCAGAAGTAGCTTCTCCGTCTGCAATTATAGACTTGGCTTCTTCCTGGAGATCTGCAGGTAGATGTTTGGTCAGCTTGGACATGCAAAGGCAAAGCTCTTGGTCAAACCTAGCAGTCATTGCCAGCACGTTGCCCGCTCTCATAGTGAGAGATGCAGAGGAAGACACTTTTCTACCCATGGCTTCCAAAGTACGACCTTCCTGGTCTGGCGGTGCTGACAGTGGTGATGAAGGGTTGGCTAACTTTTTTCTGGCTGCTACAGTGATAACCGAGTCTGGCTTAGTATGACCTCTTAGACAAAAAGGTGCCGAGTCTGGTGCCTTGTATTTCTTTTCAGGTCTTGAAACCAGCGCTGGCGTGGATAATGGCGTGGCCAGTATCTTCGACCCAGACTCCCATATGGTGCCGAGAAGAGGAATGGTGGTAACCGTTCTTCTGCGCTTGTCCCTGTGCTCGTAAAGCACTGACTTCTTCTCTTCCGATGCAACTTGTAATTTGAACAAGTTCGCAGCTTTCCCGATAATGGTATGAAACGATACTAAATCGTCCGGTGGTGAAGAATCACCTGGAGAGTCTTTCTTTCTGGGCTTCTCAACGATATAATCGTCCCATTCGCTGGGAGCATCAGGCTCCTGTGTGATCTCCCCTTCTTCAATGTCTGAGAAATCCCTGAACGGGTCCTCTTGCCAATCCGAGACTGACACAGACAATGGCACCATAGTGGGATCTCGAACCGGAGATCGAGGTCTATGTGACGATGCTGGAGACGGGACCCTTGTCGGTGAAGCACTGAGTGTTCTGCTCCTGGATCTACGTGGAGGCTCAGGTGATCATGCTTGTTTCTGTGGTCTACTCCTGCAAGGGGAGTGTCTTGGTCTTGGTGTACTAAGTCGAGGTGAGATGTCCCTCTGGGGGTTCTCGACTCCTTAGGCACAGATGACCTATTCTTTTCTTCTTGATGTCTGTTGAATTCCTCAATGATCCTTCGCATCGATTCCATGAGCACAGGATCATAAGGATCAGCAACAACCTCAGTCGACGGCTTCCAGGGGGTGAGAAAAGGTTGCTCACCAGGAAATTCTGTGTCTGAGAACTCCTCCTGAAGAATGATGTCAGGGAGTTCTGTCATCTCTTTTAAAGGAGGTAATTGTGCTCCAAGTGGTTCAGGAGCCTCTGAAACCGTAGGCGTTGCTCCCATAGACTTGGGGAGACTGCTCACATTGGATGGTTTATCCGCGATGTCCCCGAGGGGCGTTTTGGGCCTTATTTCTTCCATAGACGGTTGCGGCGTGGACGACGGCTTCGTCGACGGTGGTTTTGTGGACGAAGACTTTGAAGATGTTTGATGACCCTTATCCGTCGACGAGAATTTCGTGGACGAAAGGTTCGTGGACGAGTGATGAGCTTCCTTCGTCGACGACTGTTTTGTAGAAGCTGACATTGACAACAAGGATTTGGTCATAGACGGTGAAGCTTGGAGTGTTGTCGTCGTCGATGAGGGTTATGTCGACGGCATGGTCGTCGGCGGGTCTCTATCTTTACTGCCGCTCGTAGACTGCTTCTCCTTGAAACCACTGCCACCCCCCACCCCCGATTTTTTTAAACGCCTCCTTACCTTTGGAGGTGTTTTTTTCTTTAGGATGTCATATCTTGTGGCCTCCAGAGCCCAATGGAGGCATGGAAGAAGTGGTTTTCAGCTTTCGCTTACTCTTTAGAGTGGGAGAGGAACTCCTTTCAACTTCTCTTAGAAGTTTGTCTCTCAGATTGTTTAGTAGACAGTATAGGTCTAGATGTAACAGAAGCCTCCTGAGTCTGTCTTGCAGGGTTTTGGTGGAGAAAGACCTGCAAATGTCACATTTATTGATGTCATGAGGGTAAAGGCAGAAGATGCAGTGGTCCTGTGGATCCTTCATGTAGACCAGTTTTTTCCTGTACCTCGTGCAGTCCCTGAACAGGGAAGGCTTCTTGGCAGCCTGAAGTTCAGCCATGCGGAGGAGAAATTCACTCGATGAATTTGAGGCAAGAAAATAGATTCCCAGTGCCCAAAAGTTCAGAATAGATAGCCCCTAAGCAGGGAAAACCAGTAGACTATATTTTAGGAATATATACTACACAAAAAAGGAGAAAAATATTTGAAAGCTCCGAGAGCTGGAGGATTCCCTCTGTCTGTTAGACTGCGATGAAAAATCTGAAGATGGCTGACTGGGGCGGAGCTTAAACCCTGTCACCTCATTGGTTGGGGCCATAAGGGACCAAAGTGAGGTGGAGGGACTACACAATAGAATGGCTCCTAGGCCACAATGGGGTATTTACATGCATTCTCTATGGGATAATGGATGTATATAAAAAAAAAGTCATCATTTTTATCACAGAGGATTCCCAATCTGACGACGGGGAATATTCAAGCATCTGAATCTATGAAACATCCAATGCTGGCGTAGTAGCAATTTACCAAATAGTGATGGCCATGTGCTTAGTTACACAGGTCACATCACCTATGAACATTGCCTTTTTACTTACATTATGTAGGGCACGCCTATTGCTTTTTAAGCCATGCCCCCAGGTGGACTCCCCCTCGATTTCTGATGTCACTTAAACCACGATTTTCAACACCCCTTATAGCTCATACCCAAGAACTGCACAACAAATCCTCAGCACAGCTTTTCAACTCAGAAAGGATTTTGGGAACGTTATGGGCGATGCCTAGCAGAAAATGGCAGGGTCAAACTGAATGTTTGGCGTCACCCAAGTCTTCTGACAGTGGCTCTTCATTTCTGTATGGTTTCACTGGGTGCAATAAAACCTGCAGCAATAATTGTCCACTTTGAACAGTGTACTGTAGCAATTCTTTTAACATTCTGAAGAGAGTATGTGTCAGCAGTGGGTTAGGGGGGGGTGGGCTCACCTGTGGTTCCGCGTCGGATTCACTGGACGAGATGTCTGATCCGAAAGGTTCTGTAGAGGGCTTATCAGGCGCTCCTTTTTTGGTGAAGAGGTAGGGTCTGTTCCGGGAACTCACCACAGTTGTTGCGCTGAATAACAAGACGCAACAAAAACAACAATCCACCTGAGCAGCCCAAAAAGGGGAAAAAGCCGGTGGCATAAAAAACCCAAGATGGTCCTTTTCTTTTCAGTATAATTCCAGAGATATGAAAGTCCTCTTTGTCCTTTCCAAGGACGAAGTCAGCAATTGGCAAATATCCAAAAAGGACTGGCAGATTTCCTGGGAGGAAGTTAGTAATAGGCAAATGTCCAAAAGAGACAGGCAGGTTTGCTTGGAGGAATTCAGTAATAGGCAAATATCCCAAGAAAACTGGCAGGTAAGGGCAATTAACAGAGGGCAGAAATCAGAATGCGTCCATAGAAGCAAAATGCCAAAGAAGTAGAAAGTAAGGAGAAAACTGAGAAGACAGTACAGGTGAACAGCAGTCAGAGCTAAACAGTCGAGGAAAGAGTAAGTAGAATGGAGAGACACTGAAAGGGCTCGTAATACCTAGAAGAATCAGCACGGGCAGACTATAAACCAATGTGCCGATAGAAACAACAAATTAAGACAAAAGAGAAACTAAAGACACCTCACCGAATCGTGAAAGGGTGGAACGGAGCTTCCGTGCGAGAGCAGACATAACAGAAAGGGAAGAAAAAGAGAGAGGCTCGGGCTGGGGCAAGCCCGGACCGAAAGGCGGAGATGGAGGGAAACAAGTAAGAAGCGGAAGCCAAGGGCAGCAAGAAGAGGTAAAGGGAACCAAACTATGGAGTGAAACAATTAAGGAAAGCAGACTGTAAGAAAGCGAGTCACAAGAGGAAGCAGTGTGGCTAAAGAAGGTAGCGATAAAGCAGAATGCAGAGAAAGGCTGGAAAGCAAGCGGACCAGTCGAGCGAAGAACGGGAACAGTTGCAACGCGCCGAGGGGGTGTGGCTTCCCAGAGTATAAGGAAGAGAAAACAAAGACTAGACTGCTGCGTGGGAAGCAGTGATGGGTCAATCTAATAGCCTCTCCAGCGGGTCCAAACCTTCCATTCACTTCCCCTCATGACAGTATGGCACCCGCTCAGGAAGTTACATAAAATGCACATGGTGACTGCCCAAGTACCAGTGTTTGAGCTACAAGGGACCTTTATGGTCTCAGCACTAGGCAGGCACGGGCTCCACCAATAGGCACTTGCTCTAGAGGTGTTCCCTATCTAAACACACAGCTCAGTATCTGTCAGTGGTCAGAATGTCCAAAATAAAGCGCCCTATGTTGAAAGTACTATTCTGGCCCTCACATTATAATAAAATAATTCTATGGTGAAAAGTGATAATGTCTTTGGCCTTTGGTGGTGCATAAATGTTCAAAAAGGAAGTGCGTAACTTTAACACAAAAGTAGCAAAAGGATAGAGCTCCTGGTTCCAGAGGCTGCTTCCCTTGCCCTGGATTTCTCTTCTTTCTCGTTTGTCTCTAGAAATGTCAGTTGCTTGAATACCTCTTGTTCAATTACACAACTAGAACAAAATAACTTGGTTTCAATCTTCGTCTTGGTAGGACACCTGGTGTACTCTCGACAGACTTTTCCTGTCCTCTCTTGTATTTTCACAACCTTTTCCTGGGGTACTTTTATTAGGACTTCTTGGTTTGTCTTTCTCTTAGACACTGTTTACCTGGACTTTTCCTGGTATACCTTCCCGCCAGGGCTTTTCCATATACACATGCTCATAACTTGTATCCACCTTGTTGTCAGGCTTCGCCCCTAGAAGTTGTGGCAGAGATGGAAACACTAAGTTACATTCCGTATTTAGTGAGTGACTCGGTCTAGTCCTCACCCAACATGGCCGCCTAGTGTTCATCTACGTCGTTTCCCCCGGAACAGTGCGTTGTATCCGTCATCTCCGTAGGACAGCGCTGCTGTGTGTTCACAGTCCCTCTCGGATCCTGCTCTATCCTGTTACTCCTGGACAGTTCGCCTTAGCCTCTGTACTTGTGTGTATTCATTGATTTAGCTGTTCATTACCTTTCTATCTAGAGCCTGCCCTTTCCACGTTCCTATGAACGCTGTCTTTTCTGCCCTTTTTGTAGCAGTAGCCTCTCTTTCTGTGCTGTGTAGAGCTCCTCCTTTCTAGACCTTGCTTGGATTGTTCCTGTAGTTTCCACTTTCCGGTTTCTTACTTACCTGTTTTCTTGTTTCCGCGTCCTCTCGCTCACTCTGCTTATTTCGAACTTGTTCTGACTCTGCCTTTCTTCAGTCGCGGCGAGTATTCTTTCTCGTTCCCTGGCGCGATGTTATCCTTCAGCCTCTGTTTACTGCTGTTTTCTTATTTATTAATTTCTGCTACGATATCCTTTTTCTATACTGCCCATAGAAGCACTATGGTAGAACTTTCTCTTCTGTTCACTTAGCCCGCGACTACGGTCGCTGTGTCTGTCTCCTCCAATTCTGGGTCTGGCTCTTTCTGGACCTTGGGACTCCGCACTGGTTCTCTTCAAGTGGATTTGAGGACCATATTTATCCATCAGTACTGTGGTCTTGACAGTTCCTGGTTCTTCGCTACATGAACATTGCAGTCAAGTTACAGTAAATTACCAGTTTGTACTATTGTCACCTTGAAACCTCCTTTGAACTACCACAACATCTTCCAGGGTTCTTTGGTGCCCGGCTGGCTTTTTCCCTGGTTTAGGGGTTTGACTCCTTAGAGTTCTCCGAGATTTGGTATCTAAACCAGTCAAGGTGGCCTCTGAGGGAGCTAGACCCTATTTACACGAAAAGAAAGACAAGAATCTAAGGAGAAGAAAGACCCTGACGCCAGAAAGACCAGAAGGAAGAAGCTAACAGACCAAGGACAGTTCTAGGTCAAGGTGAGGAGGAGGTTTGGGAGGGTACTCTGCTGCCTGACTCTTGAACACTCTTCTACCAGGGTTTTTCTTTATGAACATATTTGCAATTGCCTGGTATACTATCCTGCTAGGGCTTTTCATTCATATATACTTATAGTGATGCATGTTTGCCTGGTGTACTGCCCTGCAGGTCTTTTCGTTCAAGCCAACACTTTCAATCTGTATTTGCCTAGTATACTATCCTGCATGGGCGTTTCTAACGTGGGCTTTGCTACCACCTCCAAGATAGTTCAAGTTTTCTACTCTTCTATCTGCCTGGTATATTATTCTGCCAGGGCTTCTCTTATCTGTATTTCGTATACAGTTACACATTTGAAAGTTTCTTTTTTATTTTTTTTTCCACTTTAAAGCGATTCTTATCAGCTTGCTCGCTTTTGTGTGCTTTATTAACAAATGCTTGCACTTGGCATAACTGTCCATATGCCCCGGTATCCCTGCTTCCCTTAGAAGGACTCAAGGGTTCTTTGTGGCGTTCTCTGTGTTTCTCACAGTAAGCCTGCAGCATTTGTTCTGTGTCTTCTCCTTCTTCGCCACCGCAGCTCCTTGGCTTCTCTCGCGTTCCCTGCTGGGCTTCTCTGTGGAGTCTGGCTTTGGCACAGTGGAGGATTCCCATACCACCTGCAAACGCCCAGATGCCTTCCGTTGTCTTCTGGCGTCCCTGCAGTGTGTTCTTGCTTCTGGACAGCTCTACTTCTCTCACATGAGCTGGTTGGCTCCTCGACTCCTCTATAGTCTCAACAACCGTCGATCGATCTCGAGGGACAGCCTTCTCTCGCCTGTAGCGCACCCTACACAGCTGTTGCCTTGATTTAAATCTCTCTGCTGCAGGTGAATGTTCACAACAACTGGAGCGTTGCCTGTGCTCGTGGCCTACATTGCTCGACTCATCTTCCTCCTCTCAGTATTTTGGTGTTTATGGGAATGGAAGTCCACTCCTGACGATTTATGTATGGAGGAAGATCAATGTCTATGATGTAAGTAAATTCTGGAGGATTTGTATGTTTAGTCTGAGAAGAGGTTTTCTTGAGCTTTAAAGGGCTGACTAGGTTTTGCTGGATTGCCTTCAGATTTTATAACAAGGTGGACATGGGGAAACATGACAATATGCCATGAAGCTACTGAGCATGGACAGAGTATCTTCTGAATAACAAGGGGCATACCATGTCTCATCTAATGATGCCATGACACTCTCCCGGAGGTTGTTTCCCCCATGTGATCTTCTCTAATATTTCCGCCCACAGGGTCAGGAATAGGTAGCGGCTGCTGCTCCGTGGCCACATGGTGAGAGGTCCCTGCTAGGAAAGGAGTGATGACACCATTGGATTCATCACATACTCCACAACTATGCAGGCACAAGGCAAGCACAGGTCGTCCACAAAAGGCACGCGCTGAAGCAGAGGACGGCACCATTAAGCAGCGCCAGACACCACCACAAGGTACATACTAGGCGCCACCACAAGGCAGTCACACTTTATACTCACTGAGCCCTGGTGAAACATTCTGCTCTGTGTGTGTCAGAGACCACAGCCTGCAATGTTCCCATATCAAGCGAGGAAGGTGCCGGGCAACTGTTCGGCAAGGAAGCCTGCATTTCCCTCAGCGGAGTCCAGCTCAGCTTGTAGATCTGCAATAAAGATGAAATGAATGTTTTTAATGTTCAGCATAACGGAGTCTGCCAATTATCACCAACAGGCAGATTTATCCACAAAACCACCTAACTCCTTAATTTCTACTGCCAACTACGAGGGTGGTCTCTTATTAATATTTTGTTGCATTTTGAAGTATCACAGGTTTTCCTAAACAAAAGACTCAACTGCACACCTTCTACACAATACATGAAGTTTCAGAAACAAAACATCGATCCATTCTTGGAATCGTTCGATTTTTTATGTCTTTTAGACAAAGCCTTCGAGGCTTTAGAAGCTTCCCGCCCCACCGCCAGTTTACCTTTCCTCTCACGAAGGACCTTCTCCGTCATTGACTGACAGGAGCCACAGTCGCTAGTTCGATGGCTTGAACGGAGGCACCAGAGACAAACGCGGTGAGGATCTGTGATCGACATCTTCGATCCGCAGTCGATGCACTTTTTAAACCCCGTCTTGGGAGTTGAAGGTGTTGAAGAAGACGACATTTTCAGAAGAAAATTTCGAAGCGCGCCGTTCTCGAGAGCAAAGCATTCGGAAAAATGGAACTGAAGCCAACGGGCGCGGCACAAGCTATTTATACTGATGGTGACGTTGACGCGCTACGGAGCCCGTCGAAGGACATCGATGCCACGACCTCGTGCACAGCGCGCTCTGCCGAAAAAAAAATTCTGAAGCAGCGAAGCTGGCAGGATACCGATTTATCATAAAATGAGGAATACGTGGGAGGAACATCCAGTCGAAAGAATCCATTTGAACCCTAATTTGTGAAGGAAGTGGCAAGTTTTGGACAGAAGTTCCTGGGCTTGTTCTGGAGAATGTGCCCTGATCGTCCAATCGTCCAGGTAGGGGTAGACGTGAATCCCCCTTCTCCTGAGACTCGCTGCCACCACCGCCATCAACTTGGTGAAAACTCTCGGGTGGAGGTCAACCCGAATGGCAGAACTCAAAACTGATAGTGAGAATTGCCAATCGCGAACCTCAGGTACTTTCTGTGCTTGAGATGGATTGGCACATGAAAGTAAGCATCCTGAAGGTCCAATGATACCAACCAGTCTTGGAGTTGGAGAGCCTGAAGGATCTGAGAAAGTGGGACCATCTTGAACTTGTCTTCCTGAGGAACTTGTTCAAGCTTCTAAAGTTCAATGGGTCTCAGTCCTCCGTTCTTCTTTAGTATGAGGAAATATGGGGACTACCAACCCTCGTTCCTCTCCGCTACAGGTACATGTTCTATTGCACCTTTCTGTAGCAGGGTTAAGACTTCCTGCAACAGGAGCGGATCTGGATTTTTGACAAGAGTTGGGTGATTCTGAGGTTTCTTTTGAAAAGGAAGGCAGTAACCTTGGGATACTGTTTCCAGTGCCCAAGCATCTGAATCAATGCCCTGCCATTCTTCCAGGTGCTGTGAGATCCTGCCTCCCACACTGAGGTCTTGTGGGTCAAAACCTCAGAGTGGTTTTGCGGCAGCTGCAGCAGCGAGTGAAGGGACAGATGCCGCTGCTGGGGCAGATCTAGCACTTTTTCCTCGCCCGAGGAAATTTCCTTTGCCCTCTCTGACTGACCTGTCCCCTTCCTTTCCCAAATGAGGAAAATAATCGAAAGGGACGACCCCTTCAGGAAGATGAGCCTGTGTAGGGGCGTTGTTGAGGTTGTCGTATAGCGGCACTGAGTGATTTTGACGCCGCTTTGGAGGTCTGCAGCTTCTCCAAACTTTCATCCGCTTTGCTGCCAAACAACCTCGAGCCATCAAATGGCATTTTAAGAAGTCTGGAATGCACATCGGGGGCAAAAACGGACTTTCTTAGCCACGCAAATCTGCGTAGCACTGTACTAGATGCCATGGACCTACTGATGCCGTCAGATGCGTCCAAACCTGATTGAAGGCATTCCCCTGAAGCCTCCTTTCCATCCCTTACTATGGATAGGAACCCTTCACGTTCCTCACCTTTCAGGATGTGTTCAGCTGCTGCTGACATGCAGTCCCACAGGGTATATGTAAATCTTGCAAGGGTGCAAGTTACATTTGTGGATTTTAAAGCCATGCGCCCTGACGTAAAGATCTTTCTGGACCATGCATCAACCTTTTTATCATCTCTATCAGGTGGAATTGTAGGGTATGCAGCATTTCTAGTAGAGGTAGCTGCTTGAACTAACAGAGTTTCAGGAGATGGCTGTTTACTTAAGTATTCGGGATCTGATGGCCAGGGTCTATATTTTGACACATATTTCTTATTTATTGCGGGAATAGTTTCTGGGTTTTCCCATGCAGTGTTAACCTTCCTTTGTAAGGCTACATGAAAAGGAAGTATGGGGTCTTGCAGAGGTCCTCCTGAAAGGATGTCAGTCATGTCATCATCCTGATAGACAGGTGAATTTGTACTCCATCCCATGAATTCAGTTACCCTGTTCATCAATTTTCTATAACCTGCATCTGCATGTTCAGCTGGGTCAGGCTTTTCAAATTCATATTCTGGAGATGTATCCAAACCACTTTCTGACTGCAAGCACTCATACAAGTCTTGCATCTTAGATTGACGGTCAATTAATCCTCAGGGACTTATTTTGCACCAAATTTAACACCAGCAGGTGAAACCTCTTCTTCTGCTGATGAATCTCCTTCATATATGGAGGACATAGTTCTAAAAAAGTAATGTCTGCTTTCTGGATGAAACACCTTTTCAGGTGGCATAGACTTTAACACTGGTGTCGATTTTGCCATTGGAATGGACGAAGACATCGACGAAAGCGTCGATGGCGGCAATCTTGTAGGCATTATCTTCGATATTGTCGAGGTAGTTTTCGACACCCTCGAAGGAATCGTCGACTCCATCGAAGGAGTTGTCGAGACCTTCGACACCATCGAAGGAGCCTTCGATACTGTCGACTGTGCACTCGACATAACCTTTTCAGGTAGGGTCATCGACACCTCGTGCTCGACCGCCTTCGATAGAGGCTTCGAGGACGTTTTAGACGAGGACTTTGATGACGTAATCGGAGGCAGAACTCAAGAAAATGGCATCAGAAGCCATTTTCTTGAGTTCTGCCTCCGATTTATGCACCGCTAGGCTTTTTCTATGAGGTGTCTGGGAAGATTCCCTGGATGACACCCTCAATGATTTTTTGTCGGATTTTCTCATCTTAGATCTTCCCCAGTCACTTTTTTTGCGAGCAGGGACATGGTCTTCGTTAGACTTTTTTGAGGGCGTCTGGGCCGCATTCTGAAAATCTTTTAACATAGATGCTCTGAAAGCTTCCCACTTTCTTGGGGAGTCATGTCTCGACGGACATGTTATGACTTCCTCAGAAGACGTCAAGGAAGAGGGAGACCGGTGTTGTCTTTTCTTCGCCTTCTTAGAGGAAGAAGAAGAGGACTTCCTGGATCTACTCCTCGACCTAGATTTTTTATGACGTTTTGTTGAAGACTTAGCCGAGTCTTTTCTCCCTCTCGAAGAAAACTTTGAGGATTCCTCCCTCACCGCCAGTTTACCTCTCTGTTCTTTTAAGGCAGGGGTGCACAACTGATTTTGACAGAGGGCCGAAAGTACCTTACATGAGGCCTATAGTGGGCCGAAAAGTAAAAGTGGGCGGGGCGGTAGGCGGGACATGTCAGGAGGCTTTTTCAACCCCCAACTTGTATTAAACGCATGGAAAAAGAATATGTTTTTGAGGGGTAACGTTTTTTATTGCATTTCAAACTTACATTTTGTACTATACATTTTCCATTGTTATTTATTTCGATTTAGTTATTGTATATCGTCTGTTTAATGAAATTACATATATTTTATTGACCGTTGATTGGACATTCTGTTATTTTGGACTGCTATAGTTTGCTGTTTGGGTTACCCAAGAGGAGTATGGCCTTCGTTGTGTCAGGTTTCCTCAAAAAAGCAAAGGATGTACATCTCCTAACTGTGCCTGTTTTAGCTTTATTATTGGGTTCACTCTTGGAGTGCAACACTATGCCCCATGGCTCCCACCCCCAACCAAACACTATGCCCCATGACTCCCTCATCCCCAACCAAACACTATTCCCCATGGCCCTCTCGCCCCCAACCAAACACTATGACCCATGGCTCCCACCCCCAAGCAAACACTATGCCCCCTGTCCCTCACCACCCAAGCAAACACTATGCCCCCTGTCCCTCACCCCCAACCAAACATTATGCCCCATGGCCCCCTCACCCCCAACCAAACACTATGCCCAATGGCTCCCACCCCCAACCAAACACTATGCCCATGGCCCCCACGCCTCAAGCAAACACTATGCCCCCTGTCCCTCACCCCCAACTAAACACTATGCCCCATGGCCCGCTCACCCCCAACCAAACACTATGCCCCATGGCCCCCTCACCCCCAACCAAACACTATGCCCCATGGCTCCCAACCAAACACTATGCCCCTGTCCCTCACCCCCCCAAGCAAACATTATGCCCCATGGCCCCCTCACCCCAAACCAAACACAATGCCCCATGGCTCCCACCCCCAACCAAACACTATGCCCCATGGCCCCCACGCCTCAAGCAAACACTATGCCCAATGGCCCCCTCACACCCAACCAAACACTATGCCCCATGGCCCCCTCACCCCCAACCAAACACTATGCCCCATGGCCCCCTCACCCCCAACCAAACACTATGCCCCATGGCTCCCACCCCCAACCAAACACTATGCCCCCTGTCCCTCACCCCCAACCAAACACTATGCCCCATGGCCCCCTCACCCCAACCAACACTATGCCCCATGGCTCCCAACCAAACACTATGGCCCCCACGCCTCAAGCAAACACTATGCCCACTGTCCCTCACCCCCAACCAAACACTATGCCCCATGGCCCCCTAACCCCCAATCAAACACTATGCCCCATGGCCCCCTAACCCCCAAATA
Organism: Ambystoma mexicanum; assembly: GCF_040938575.1. NCBI lineage: Eukaryota > Metazoa > Chordata > Amphibia > Caudata > Ambystomatidae > Ambystoma > Ambystoma mexicanum. The sequence goes on from NC_090938.1 coordinate 22,606,801, forward strand.
AACACTATGCCCCATGGCCCCCTAACCCCCAAATAAACACTATGCCCCATGGCTCCCCTCACCCCCAACCAAACACTATGCCCCAAACACACTCTCAAGCATGCACCCATACAGACCCGAACCCCCCCACCCCCCAACTCACCACACACTCTCAAGCATACACCATGCACCCATCCAGACCCGAACCCCCCACCCCCCAACTCAGCACACAAACTCTGAAGCATGCACCCATACATGCATCTCAACATACACAACACAAACATACAAAAACAAACATTCATGCACACCCGAACCCCCCACGCCCCAACTCAGCACACACTCTCAAGCATACACCATGCACCCATACAGACCCGAACCCCCCAACTCAGCACACACACACTCTCAAGCATGCACCCATACAGACCCGAACCCCCGCCCCCAACGCAGCACACATTCTCAAGCATGCACCCATACAGACCCAAACCCCACACCCCCAACTCAGCACACACACTCTCAAGCATGCACCCATACAGACATGAACGCCCCACCCCCCAAATCAGCACACTCTCAAACATGCACCCATACACACCCGAACCCCCACCCCCCAACTCAGCACACACACTCTCAAACATGCACCCATACAGACCCGAAATCCCCACACCCCCAACTCAGCACTCTCAAACATGCACCTATACAGACCCGAACCCCCCACCCCCGCAACTCAGGACACACTCTCAAGCATACACCATGCACCCATACAGACCCGAACCCCCCCACCCCCCAACTCAGCACACACACTCTCAAGGATGCACCAATACAGACCCAAACCCCCCACCCCCAAATCAGCACTCTCAAACATGCACCTATACAGACCCGAACCCCCCACCCCGCCAACTCAGCACACACTCTCAAGAAATACACCATGCACCCATACAGACACGAACCCCCCACCCCCCAACTCAGCACACACACTCTGAAGCATGCACCCATACATGCATCTCAACATACACAACACAAACACTCAAAAACAAACATTCATGCACATCCGACACGCCGCCCAGCCTCCCATTTCAACATACACAACACAAACACTTAAAAACAAACATTCATACACATCCGACACCCCCCCAACCCCATCTCAACATTCACAACACAAACACTCAAAAACAAACATTCATACACATCCGACACATCCCACCCCACATCTCAACATACACAACACACTCAAAAACAAACATTCATACACATCCGACACCCCCCCAACCCCATCTCAACATACACAACACAAACACTCAAAAACAAACATTCATACACATCCGACACGCCCCCCAGCCCCCAATCTCAACATACACAACACAAACACTCAAAAACAAACATTCATACACATCCGACACGCCCCCCACCCCCCATCTCAACATACACAACACAAACACTCAAAAACAAACATTCATACACATCCGACACACACCCCAGCCCCCAATCTCAACATTCACAACACAAACACTCAAAAACATACATTCATACACATCCGACACACCCCCCACCCCCATCTCAACATACACAACACAAACATACAGCAGAACAGACCCAACACACAAACAAACACACAGACACAGACCACTTACCGGAGAAGTGCTGTAAGGCAGGTAAGCTGGAATGCTGGCGAGGTAAGTGGAATCGTACTATGGCTGGCGTGGCAAGCAAGGCTGAAATACCTTCCGGCATCAAGCCTTACTGGCCACGCCAGCCGTGGTGCTGGCCCTCCATTGGTGCAGCACACAGGCACTAGTGTTTTGTCCGGCCCGGAAGACAACAAAGACTTTCCTAATGGAGGGCGGCCGATGCTGCTTGCGGACCGCCCTCCATGAGGAAAGTCTTTGTGCCTCGCGGGCCGGAAAAAAGAGCACGGCGGGCCGCAACTGGCCCGCGGGCCGTATGTTGGGCACCGATGTTTTAAGGCCTTATGGGTCATCGACTGACAGAAATCGCACTCATCTATACGGTGGTCGGAACCGAGGCAATTCCGATGGGGATCAGTTAGCGACACCTTTCTCCCACATTTCTGGCATTTCTTGAATCCAGTCTTCGGTGTGGAAGGATTAGATGAAGACGACATTCGCACGAACTGAAGCACCGTTATATCGATCTGAAGCGAAGCTAACGGAAAAACGGAACTAAGGCCAACGGGCGCGCTCGAGACATTTATACAGCGGATGAAGTCGACACTTGACGGAAGCCGTTGAGAGACATCGATGCCGCAGCCTCGAGTAGAGCGCCCCCTGGTGGAGAGAGAAAAGATTTCAGAAGCAGCAAAGCTGAAGGTAAGGATATATCTAAGATGAGGAATACATGGGAGGACACAATCCATTCGAAACCTAACAGTGAAGATTGGTTGACAGAATTACAGGTTCTATCAAAATATGATATGGTCTCATTAAAGAATAAAGGTAAAGAAGAGGAATACTTACTGTTATGGGGACCGTTTGAGGCTCTTTATGATTGATATAGGGACTATGAGGGGCTGGTAAGGTAACTGTGAGGAAAGTTAAGTTTAATTGCCCCCCTTTTTTTCCCTCTTCTCCTTTCTCCTTTCTCTCTTTCTTTCCTTTTCTCTTCGCTTACCCATTCATGTTGTCATTTGTGTTGTTTTGTGTGTGTTAGTGAGTTCATTTGGTAATGATGACTCTTATGTTTCACATAGGATGGTTATTTTAATGAAATATATAATGTAAGATGTTTGGGAACTTTAGATGTTAATGCTTATTGTGCGATTTAGTTGAATCTATGTGAAGTTGTTACAATTTACTAAAAATCTAATAAAGAGATTAAAAAAATAAAAAAAAGATCTCATCACTCCCACAACCAGTTCAGACGAAATCAACAGAGATGAAGCATGGTGCTCTAGTATTCAGGCAGCCCTCCTTAATAAAATCAAACTTCTCCAAGAAAAAGTTAAATCACAGCGCAAAGCACTACCAAATCAGGACAAATTGCACACCCCCACCGCCTCTACTGGCTATCCCGATAGCCCTCTCTTCTCTTTCAAAAAAAGTCACAGAAACGGAAGTAGCTGATCTCCTCCAACACATAAAACCATCCACCTGCAAAGGAGACATCTGCCCCCCAGCCATCATCAAACAATGCACCAAGGCGCTAACCCAGATTATTACAGCATTCATCAATGCTTCCTTCTCCACAGGTACTGTACCCCAAAGCCTAAAAGAAGTGCTGGTTTATCCACTCATAAAGAAGCCCTCCCTAGATCCTGCCTGCCCCAACAACTACCGGCCTATCACCACAGACCCCTTCCTTCTCAAAATCCTTGACAAAGCCGCCCACTCACAAATCCAACACTACCTCGAATCTAACACCATTTTAGGCAAAAGAATCAGGTTTCCGCAAAGGCCACGGCACAAAAACCGCCCTCCTAGACTTAAAAAGCCAAATCACGAAAATAATGGACAAGGGCAAACCAGCCCTCCTGCTGCTCCTGAATCTCTCGCCCATGTTCGACCTGGTGGATCACAACATCTTGACCTCCCACCTCTCCAACGCAGCCCACTTCTCAAAAAAGCGATCTCCTGGATAACCTCCTTTCTAGAGGGTCGAGCCATGAAAGTCTATTCCGACCAGGCTAATGCACCGCACACCACCATCCACTGCGGAGTGCCCCAGTGGACATGCACCGCGCCTACCCTTTACAACCTATTCACGAAGCCACTCTGCGACAAACTGGATTCGCTCTGCATAGCCTACACAAACCATGCCGACGACATACAAGTACTCTTCTGCCTCTCTCTGGCTCATACGACCAGGATGCAGCTGCCCTCCTTCAAATCTACACTACTATCCAAACTTGGATGGCAATTAATGGTATCTGCCTAAATGGGGACAAAACGGAGATCATCCTCCTACGCCCGAAGGAAGTAATACCCAAACTCGACAAACAATATGACAACTTTGCCACTGACAACGCCGTCATATCTGTCTCCACCGCCGTAAAGACCCTAGGAGTCTATCTGGACTCGACCCTCTCGATGAATCGTCAGCTCAACGCCATTGTTTCAGCCTCTGCCCACACCACCAAACTTATAAATGCCATAAAACCGTTTCTCACCTCCCAAAACTGCCTTTCCATTGCCTGGGCCACAACAGGAGCAAAACTAGACTACTGTAATGCTCTCCTCTTAGGCACCACCTCAAACCTAAATCTGAACAGACTCCAAATAGTACAAAGCAACGCACTCCGTGCAGCCCTAAGCATCCCCAAAAGGGACCACACCACCCAGGATAGGCAAGCCGCCCATTGGCTCCCAGTCAAGTAAAGGATCAACTTCAAGATACTCACTGTAACACATAAATGCATTAATCACACGGCCCCCTCATACTTAGCAGTCACCATTACCAGAGATCTATCCATATGCCCCAAAAGAAGTCACCATGCCAATCAACTCTGCGTTCCCCCATCAAAAGAGCAAACGCAGGAGGCATCAGCTTCCCACACATAGCTCCCAAACTGTGGAATGCCCTACACAATGCACTCAGAGCTGAACCTTGCCTATCCACCCCCTAAAAACCACTCTGTTCAACTAGCCCCCTTCCTCCCCCTGCCACCTTCCCCACCCACCCTGCCAACCACCCTCGGAATGCCCCGGCACTCTGATCATGTACTAGGTTTGGTTTTGCATACTCTGTAAACACTAAGATCATGTAACTAAAACAATATGATCTTTGCTTTCCTATGTAACCTGCAAGTACTTCTGTAACAGCGCCGTGATGCCTATGGCCTGCTGCACGCTCTATAAATGCTAATAAATAAATAATAAAGGAACTCATCTATTGGGAAGCAAAGGAAAATTGAAACCCATCACTTGCTACACGTAACCAAGCCTCAAACGCCGAACAAGTAATTAGCTTTAATAATATATTATGCCAGCCTTGAAGAATATAAGCATACAACTCCCTGAATGATTCTTGGCAGGCCCAGGGAACCAGCAACGGCATGGCCGGAATGGAGGGTTTATTGGAAGAATATGTACTCACAGCTGACAAGGACAGAACAAGAGTGTTCAAAAAAAACTACGGCTCCTGCATGTACTGGTAACAAGAGTATTGGGAGATAACATACCCAAAGGCGGAACTAGGTAGGGGTGAACAAAATAAATAAGACTATGCCTGAAAGCTATTGGATGATAATTTTGCCAAAAGAAACATGTGCCCATCAACCAGGACCATGTTTACTCCAAAAAACAGTCTGAAGACAAAAACGCTGAGGACCATGTTTAAACCATTCACAAATTAGCAGAGTCATCTCACTTTGTATTAGGTGTAGGACTGGATGAACTCATTTGAGGTCAGCATTGTGCGGCAATACTACAATAAAGGAATCAATTGCACAAACAAAGAAGGTAGAGCAAACTGAACCATGTGCAAAAGGAGTGAAAGAAAGAAGGCTGAAATCGAGAAATTGTCAATGTTTTCTGCAACAAGACAAATGCATCAATAAGCACCCGAAGAAGAAACTACAAAATAGAACCCCCAAAATAGAGAAGATTAAATGCTTCAAGGGTGAAAAGATATGTCAGTTTGTGAACTGCAGATCATGCCCAGTGTAGGGGGCAACTGTGTAGCAATTGCAGCATCAGGGGTCATTTCAGTTTTGGGTCTTGGAGAAACAAGAAGTGAACTGGATCCAAGACACAGAAGAGCCAGAAAGAGAAATAATCATGCATGTGAATGTCAGCAGAGATCAAGCTACTGGCAGCCTCCTGTTACTATACACTAAAGGAAGAAAGGGCGTCAAGCAGGATTACAAGAGATATTAGGAAAACCAGAAATAAGCATTTCAGGCAGGTTTCAGAGGTCAAAATTAGTGTGATTGGATTTGCACATGTTTTGACGGATTTGAAAGAATGCATAGCAGTGATTAAAATAGTATGCTGCTGAAAAGAGTCAATATGACAGGTTGGGAAGACCAGGATACTCTTAATATCGAAATTGAATAATGAGATAAAAACTTCTAGAGGAGTTTATGAAAAAATAGGCAAGTTAAAGGGATTGGCCCATAGAATTTCAGCTTGTGTCGGGTGAGCCACGCCACCTTTATACAAACCTATGGGCATACCAATTTCACTCAAAGGAAATAGAAAACGTGATCTAGAGGTTGTTGTAAAAAAAAAAAAAATGGAAGATTGAATAAGCTAAATGGCTGGCTCCCATAATAGTAGTATCTAGAAAAACCAATGGCAAGACTAGAGTTTGTGTTGACCTTGGAGATATGAACAAGAATATCACACTGGACAGATTGCCCATGTCCTTCATATCGGAAAGGCTAAATAATAATAATAAAGGATCGGACACCTTTGGAACATACTTAACCGTAATATACTACCAAAAATTACTAGTGGAGGAGAGTAAATAATGAACCTCATTTATCACCTCTTTCTGTATCCTCAGATCCCCTAGGGTGCAGTTCGGGATAGCCTCAGGAGCATGACTGGAATACAACTCACATGTGCTGGAAAAATTGAAGAGCAGAGATTTAACTATAGAAGCAAGTACATGCAAGTTTATAAAGGTTGAATATTTACGGCACACTGTCCGTCAGGACGGTACAAACCAATGGCGACATTACTTATTGCCATAAAGAATACCCCTGCCCTGAACAACGAAGAGTAGATCATAGTATTCTTAGCCTTAACCGAATGTTCTAGTAAATGTATACAAACAGTTTGTGGGTATAACATTCCCTTTGAGGTGTTTGATAGAAAAAAAAATTTAAGTGGAATGAAGAGCGTGAATAAGCAGTGAGACGGAAAGCACGACGCACCCAACTAAGTTTGATACGAGGTAAACCAAATAGCAAGCCTTACAGAAAATGCTACTATAAAGGGATTATGAGCCATGCTCTCGGAGAGGAGAGCACAACTGAGATTTGCTTGCTAAGCAGAGAGCGGTGAGAGACTGAATAGTGACACAGAAAGGGAGATCCTAGCATGAGGTTTGGGTGTGTTGCCTGTGATCTTAAGAACAGATCGTAGGCCACTATTGGAGGTTTATTGAGAGCCACTCCTACATTGAGTATTCAGTGTGCAGTGGCAAGAGCAGTGGTCAAAGTGGGCGGCAGCAGTGCTCCTCTATTCTTTTTTTCAATTTTACTGTTCGTATACTTTTATTTTAAATAGAACCCATTCCAGAATGGTTTAGTTTACAAATGAAAGTATAGGAAGAAGTTGACCCTTGTAATTCAGTGCACTGCACTGAACATTCCCTTAAACAGCAGGTGGGCTTGTTCGGGGGGTTGGATTGCGTGTGGGAGAGGGCATGGCGATGGAGTTTGTGAGAAGCGGGGCAAGGTCAGCAGAAACATATTTCCACAACTTCTTTTCGTACACTTTGACAACTGGGCAAGAGTAGACATACAAGATTCAATACTTGCCAGTGAAACAAAACTTCATAGTAGATTCCTTATTAAATCAAGATGCCTCTGCCAGCCCCACCAGAGGGTAAGAGTGAGGAGGAATATGTTATTGCCAGTGTAAAAATGAATGAAAACATGGCAAATACAATACAAGACAAGACTAGAAAGATTGATTGATTGATATTTTATTTCTAGCTCGCTCGTACACAAGTGACAATAGAGTGCATGTACGGTCCAAAAAAAAGGCATAAAGTGCTAGAGAGGATGAGCAGATATTGGTAAAGAAGGAATGAGAGACAGCTTAAGAAGAGGGATTAGTTATTGGATGCCATATGCAGTTTACTTCACAAAAATTGGGAGAAGTAATAATAGACATGCAAATGAAGGGCATTTGGCCATAACAGGCATCAAACAGAAGGGGGAAGAAACGTATTGGTGGCTAGCCAAGGAAACCAAAATAGAGTGGTTAGGATGTGCTGTTCATGCCTCAAATCAGAGGCAAAGTTAATTCCCATAACCATTACTGGGGAGGGTGGCAAAGGTGATGTCTTGGGACCTTACAATACTATAGGGAAGAGGAAGGAGATCACAATAAGGGCTGAACACAATAATGGTAGAGTAATTGAGGAGGACTAGAGGACTGCTTCAGCGGAAATCTTCAGGCAAGAGTTGCCCGGAGGTAATAGTGAGTAACAACGGACCAGACTATTGCATGAATAAGGGGGTTAAAGTGATAACACTCTTTAGTGTACTATGCCCATAAAGTAACAATGTGGTGGAGAACCTCAATGGAATAATTACAGGTGCTGTTGAACAAACAGTTAGCAATAGTTTGTTTGTTTTATTTATTTGTATAGCGCTCCGGACCCGTAGGTAGAAGTACAAAGACATGCTCTTTTCTCAAGAGGGTGTTGCGAAGTATAAGGGCAAAACCAAACAGCAGTACCCCCTTTAGGACTACAAGTGGGTAGGATACCAATTAAAGACTTAAACATGTATTGGTCAGTGAGAAAGTCGAGAGATATGAGGTGATTGTAGAGGTGTAAAATGGAATACAATCAAAAGATGGGAAGTCCGATCGGAAGAAACTTTAATGTAGGAGAGTGAAAGAGGATAAATTAAGGGATGAATTTGAAAAAACGAAACAGATTTCCAAAGCAGTACAGAGCATAAGTATCGCAATGATGGTCAAGTCAAACGGGGGTGGGAGGGCTGTATGGAACATAACATAAAAAATAAGAAGAGGGAAGAAAAAGGGGATGCAAAGAGCGCATCACAGAGAAAAGGACTGGTAGGATGGAACACAAGGACGCACGTGTGCATATACATGACCAATCAAATCTGAAGAATATTTTTGCTAAGTGCCAAAATGCTCCGCTCCCATCCCGGCGCACCGGAACTCCAAAAAGTATGGCAAAAGTGGAAAGATGTAGGAGTATGGTCAAGTTGGGGAACAAAATCGGGATGAGAAGCGATCATCGAATGTGCAGACAGAAGATTCAGACATTCTGCGAGGGAATTTGTAGAGCAATGAGTGATAGAGAGAAGAGAGGATGGTGTAGTTGTGTTACAATGGGTCAGAGTTTTGTAGTGTGGAGAGATCAACGAACAAAGAATTTTCCTTAAAGGTATTTTTGTGAACAAATGTATTCTTGCAAATAATTGGAACCAAAGTTTCAGATACTTAGCATACTCAGTCGAGTGTTGGACCTGAGAAAACCCGGTACATATGATTACTACTGTGGGTAGACTAGTTCAATGCTGATTAAATGATTTGAAGAATCTGCTGAATTTTCTCCAGTTTAAACCAATGAAGCCTCAGGGAAAGAACAAATAATTTGCCTTGAATGTATTGTGTGAACAAATGTATTCTTACAAACAATTGGAATCTAAGTTTCAGATACTTAGCATATTCAGTCGAGTGTTCGATCTGAGAAAACCTGATACATAAGATTACTACTGTGGATAGACTTGTTGAATGCTGAATAATAAAGTTACTCACCATAGTGACTACCTTCCTCCTAGTCCATAGTCCCCTTTCCTCCATACTTATGGGACATTCCTCCGTCCTGTCGGATGGGACTGGAGCACTTTGTAAAAAGCATCACATTTTTCAAAAATGTGTCGTCCTCTTTTTACGCGGGGTACCGCACGCGGCTGTAACCCCGCCCTCCTTAGCTCCGCCCAGCGCATCACCCATCAGTCCTTTTTTATCGCCAGGTCTATGACTTTTAAGCAATAACAGAAGAACCTTTTTAGAGGGGACGGCGGGCGGGCGTATGGAGGAAAGGGGACTATGGACTAGGATTAAGGAAGTCACTACGGTGAGTAACTTTATTTTAATCCTATGTCCCGTCACCTTTCCTCCATAGTTTTGGGAGATTCCCAAGCACTCCTCACAGGAATTACGGGTGGATGGAAATTCCTTACTTAGACAGGTGCTTAAGCACAGTTTGACCAAACTGAGCATCGGCCCTGGAGCTCAGATCCAGATAGTAATGCTTACAAAAAGCTGATGGGGAGGCCCACGTAGCCGCTTTCGCGATGGACTCCCAGGGAACATATTTTTGGAAGGCAACGGCAGCCACCTTGCTCCGCACAAGATGAGCATGAATTCCCTTTGGGGCCTGAAGACCCTGAATGGTATACGCCTCAGAAATACAGGCAGCGATCCACCGAGAGATGGTCGCTTTCGGGGGCCGGCTCTCCTTGCTCATTTCCCAAGGTCACAAAAAGCTGCGAGGAGTTCCTGAGCTCAGATGTTCTGTCCAGATAGAACTTAAAGGCTCTTCTAACGTCCAGGCAGTACAGAACCCTTTCAGCCTCTGTGGCTGGGTCTGGGAAGAATGCAGGCAATGAAATCGACTGATTCTGATGAAAATCAGAGACCACCTTAGGAAGAAAGGCAGGATTCATTCGCAGGACAACCTTATCTTTATGAAAAATAAGGAATGGATGCTCAACCGACAAGGTCTGAAGCTCACTTAAATGCCTTGCCGAAGTCACAGCTATCAAAAAGGACACTTTCCAGGAAAGGTACTTAAAATCGACAGTAGCCATGGGCTCAAAAGGCTTATGACAAGGCCGTAAGGACCACATTCAAATCCCACCTTGGATGCACGTTGCGAACAGGAGGATAAAGATGCATCAGGGCCACAAAGTGTCTTTTAATGAATGGATTAGACAGTGAAAAGGGACACTGGTCAGTGGACAAATAAGCGGCAACAGCCAATAAATATTTCCTGCAGGACAAGACATGGATGCCAGACTCTGCCAGATGTGAGACAAAAGACAGGACCGCATCGATAGTAGACTCCCTGGGGTCTAGCTGTCTAACCAAACACCAGTGACAGAAGCGTAGCCGTTTACTTTTATACTGAGATCTTGTTGAGGGCTTCCCGGCCGCTTGAATAATGCACATGTTATCCGCAGACAAATTGAAGCGCTCTAAAGATCTGAAGTCAGGCACCAAGCAGCCAAGCTGAACGATTGTGGGGAGGGGTGCCACAGTTGTTAATCGCTCTGGCGAAGCAGGTCGGGAGCCAGTGGAAGCTTGAGAGGCGGGCAAACTGATAGATGCTGAAGCTCTGAAAACCAAAACCTCGCTGGCCACCAAGGGACTATGAACAGCAAGCAGCAATTCACAGTGTTCCTCAGCTTGAAAAGCACCCGATGGATCAAAAGAAGAGGGGGAAAAGCGTAGGCCTTCATATTGTGCCATGGGATTTCGAGAGCATCCCCGAGTGAGGAGGTTCCGAGCCCGTTCCTGGAGGCATACAGGGGAAGCTTCTTGTTTATAGATGTCGCAAAGAGGTACACTTCTGGAGTGTCCCAACAGCGAAAAATATCCGAGAGGATCTCTGTGTTCAGTTCCCACTCGTAGCTGACAATTACTTGTCGGCTGAGGGCATCCGCAGTAACATTCACATTCCCAGATCTGAATGGCAAGATCCACAAGAAGAGGAGACCTGGTACCCCCCCGCTTGTTGATATAGAACATGGACACTGCATTGTCCGTGTGGACACGGACCACCTTGTTGACAATACCTGGTTTGAACGCTTTCAGCGCCAAGAATATAGCCAGAAGCTCCAGATAATTTATATGAACCTGTCTGTCCTGTGGCGACCAGAGATCTGAAACTTGAAGATGATCCAGCGTTGTCCCCCAACCCAGAAGGGAGGAGTCCGTTGTGACAGTCAATAGCGAGCAAGGGTCCTGGAAGGGAGCACCCACCGACAGATTGCGGAGAGACGACCACCACAAGAGGTCTGTCCTCATGAACGATGGAACCAGTATCATTTTGGAATCTGGATCCACTGCCTGAAGCCATGAGCTCCGAAGAGCCATCTGCTTCCGCCTCATCTTGATACGAGCAAGAGGAAGAGCAAGCACGCACGAAGCCATGAGGCCCAGAAGCCTCTGAAACCACCAGGCCGACATGCTCTTCGACTGCATAAACACCTGACACGTGGCGAACAGATCCGCCATTCTGTCCCCAGTCAGGTATACCTTGCAATCAATCGTATTCCAACAAAAACCCAGGAAATTAAGTCCTGAGAGACCGCCATGGAGGATTTCTGCCAGTTCACAGACAGCCCAAGGTGGAACAGGAGCTGGAGGAGAGACTGAAGGTAGCTCGAGGCTTTCCGTGCATAGGGACTGCGCAGCAGCCAGTCCAAATACGGATACACATGGATACCCTGAAGCCGAAGATAAGCTGCGATGACCGACATCATCTTCGTAAAGACAAGTAGTGGCGAGCTGGGACCAAAAGGGAGCACACGAAACTGGAAATGCAGACTTCTTGCGGAGAGGGTGCTTCAGGTACTGGAACATCAAGGGGAGTCATTACGTCCAGTACCTGGTCATGAACCGCCCTAACAAAGCGGGGCTGGTCATCGCCATCCTGATTCACTAGTGTGTCATCCAACGCGTCTGGATCGACCTGTGTCACATATGGCTCCGTCGAAGACTTTTCTATTGAAGACAAGGGTGGCGGAAGGGCTGGAGGTGGGCCAACTGGTAGAGGTGGGACAGCTGCCGGAACAACCGGTGATGTGATGGGAACCGTCGTAACGGAACCGGGGCCTGGAGGGGAGATTTCCTTAAAAAGACCTCTGAAATATTCCTTCATGGGGTCGGAATGCATTAGCTTCTGAAGTTTTCCGAAGAAGGCATCCCCCGCCGAAGGCTTACACTCTGTGGCAGGAGGACGCCTCTCATGAGCGGAATAGCTCCAGGGCTGCAAAGGAGAGGGTTGCCGAAAGGGGCCCTCACCAGCTGGGTTGACTTAGATCAATGGCGCAGACGCCGCAGGCAGCGAGACCGAGTGCTGTAATGGCATCCAAGCGTTCCAGTCTTAAACTGGACGAAACGGTGCACCTTGAAAACGCTGTTAACCCGAAAAGATGCTCCCAGCACCCAATGTTGATGGCGTAGGTGTAAGGGAAGAGTCCAAAATGGCTGTCGCAGTTCGCACGGGAACAAGCGCCATTTTGTCAACGCCTGAGAACTGCGTCACATGTGTGAGTGAGGCAGGGGTCTCCACAGACAGGTCAGGGGTCTTGACTTTATCCTTGACACAAGGAACCTCGGCAAAGCTGGTACTGTGTGGCCTAGGATGTTTCTGAGACATACTAATAGCCAAATTAGCCTCTGAAAGGGGATCCTCGGCAACGCCAGTAACAGAGGAATTACGGTCAGTGACCTCACTCTGTGCCCCCTCAACAGAACCGGAATCCCCACAAGAGCGAGACCGATGAGGAACCCACCTCACCAACAAGACCTTAACAGGCCTCTCAGTTCTGTCGGTCACCTTAGCCTCCGATAGAGGAACCTTGGACCAGAGTCCGGTAACAGATCCCTCACAAGGGGCCTCGAACCTTGGTTCGGTACAGAAAACCTCAATAGAGGCCTCGGGGTGTGTCCCGGTGTCTGTATGGCAAGCTCCAGACAAGGAGACCTCGAAGCAAGCTCCGGTACCCACCGCCGCAGTAGAACTGGGCTGTTGAATAGCCCCCACAGGAGGGGCCTCGGATTGTAATCCGATGTGAGTAGGCCCCTTACGGAGGTCCTCTGAGAAAACTCAGGTAATTTTCTTACACCTAGAAGGCCCCTCAGGGAGACCCCCGGTGACAGAGCTTTTAAAGCCCGGACCGGGAAGACACCGGGAAGGAGTCCCCCGGTCGGGGTGCCCTAAAAACTAAAGAACTTACCAGGCGCCTCTTCTTCTCGTCGAGGAAACTCTGAAAATGCGGAGGAGGTACACGCTGGAACATCTCCTCCCACCATTCCAGACGAAGTTGAAGAGCCCGGACCGAAAGGGAATCGCAGTAGAAGCACGATTCCCACCGGTGATCCGGACCCAAACACTCTAAACAAAGAGGATGAGGATCCGCCCTAGCAAAACGTTGTTTGCAGGAATAACAATTAGGAAAATCTAACCGAAATGGCATAGACGGACTACTACGTGACCGCTAAACCGGAGCAGGAGAGAAGGACACTGGAAGGAAAAAATCTTCCGAAGATGCAAGTGCGTCCAGTCCTGAACGTGCAGAGAAAAGGACTGATGGGCGATGCGCTGGGAGGAGCTAAGGAGGGCAGGGTTGCGTCCGCGTGCGGTACCCCGCGTAAAAAGAGAAGGACACATTTTTGAAAAATGTGATGCTTTTTACAAAGTGCTCCGGTCCCATCCCACAGGACGGAGGAATGTCCCATATGTATGGAGGAAAGGGGACGGGACGAAGGAGTATATGGTTTTATCACATCTATATTATGAATAAGTAGACAAAGTAAATGATTGGAAGAATCTGCAGAATTTTCTCCAGTGTAAACCAATGAATACTCAACAGGTTTTGAACAGTGATGTAACCGGACAGTAGAAATGCACTATCATTGTGAAATCATGGGTACTGGTTTGTCTCAGAGTACCCCTATAGACAACTTACTAATACGATAACTTACCAATTTGAACATAACACCAGTAATGCTGGGCCCGTCTTAGGCATACTACATGAATATAAATAGATGACGTCTAACAGTCATCTGTACAGCCAATCATCTTAAAAAAAAAGTTTACAATAGATACAATCTATTGGCCTGGTGCATCAAAGACTATAACCCATATGAATGAGATTCCCCTTGGAGAAGTACTTGCGCCATATTAGGTTAGATCGGATACCTAAGAAGTAACAGTGTCATATGGACGACATCACGGATAATGGTACTCACCTTAGAAATCAGCACAAATGAACATGAGTTTGTACTATAATATATGTCCTCCACATGAGAGCATTCCGCCTTGAGCGTATGCAAAATCACACCATTCACAGAAGAATGTCCAATTGCAAGAACTACATTACACATTCTATGACTAGGACGTAGGAATGCTGCGTGAGGCACGTTTACTTAACTAAGTTGCCTAGCAACACATTAACTTTCAACACAACGGCAAAGGCTGCGAGTACTTAGGAACGCGACGCACTTACACGTGTTAATACAAATGTAAGTAGATAGATACGTAGACTTTGAGCCGAACAAACCTGTTTATTACAGGCGCTCATTGGGCCAATATAACTAACAGCCTCACTCATTCACAGACACCGCAATCGTCTCATCATCCACCTGAGGGCGAGGAGAAGAACGAGGGATTTTTTACAACTTGGCTCATGCTAAACAAACAGGTTAGCACTTACAATTTTAAGCCAATTGAAGTCATTATAACAGATTAGATATGCACCATACGGAGTCTCATATACAATGCACATAACAGGTTACCCATACCATGGAAGCAACATGGAACTAACCAATTAACGCCCAAACTCAGGGACTAACCATCAGAAGCACTGATGCTGTAAGACCTTGTGAGTTGCACGATTATATACGTTTATGGAAATATCAATCATATCTTGAATGCCATGTAGACAAACTCGTATAGAAAACCTGCATTTCAGGATATGTGAATCAGTTCACGGAAGAAGATAAGGGATTGCTACATTGCTGTTACAATGTGGAAGTGTACCACTTCAAATTGAAATACACCATCTTAATGCTACGAGAAGGTAAATATATTAGGAGATCCCATTGAAAATGAACTTTATGGATCAATAATTATATAGTACTAATTTAGCCTTACTTTACATTAGAGGTGATCTCCCACCAGGAACCGTCCAACCCATTACAAATACCTAAGGACAAGTACCATGACCTCACAGTGGTACCAGATACAGAGATAGGAAACATGGTGACATTTGAATATGGAACAATTGTGACAAAAGTGAAATGAATGTACTAAGGATGTACTAAATTGTACAAATGTTTAGTTAGAATTTCGTTGCTCCTGAAGAAGAGAGTTTCCTCTCGAAACATGTTGAGTTTGTAATTCACAGAGCTTATAATTTACAACTTATGTTGGTTTTCATTTTCGTTTCTGGAATCGAAATATGAATGAATATTAATTGAAATCGACAGATTCGATATTTTACTATAATTGAACACCGTGGACTGTGTATGTTAGTAATACACAATAAGAACATTTTTAGTTTATTTGAAATAAAATGTTTAGAATTTTGGAATAATTAAAAATAAATCATCCTGATTTTAAGAATATGAGACAGAATGTCTATACTTAACTCAGTTGATTGAAATCTAAATAAAGTATGTGATGAAATGACAAAATACTCATGTTAAGTTTTGAATAATAGGTTTCCTACAGTACTAATAGGTGTTCAGGGGACGGGAGTACACATTAGACATGGGCACTCTGTTTTGGGTGTGGAGAGATCAGCCAAAGTGGCAGACTATGGAATGCCCTTATATAGTGAAGGGGACTGTGTGGCAGGGTTCAACATTGCTGGGAGCTATTTAACACCTGTTTCCAGCCTAGTGGAGCCTGGTTAGCTGAACACCAACAGCTATCAGGAGCCAATTTGACTCCTTGTACCAAATGGTGCCTTACACAAATATATTTGGGACATAAATTCTCTGTGTTTGGGAATGTTTATAATGGTTAATTAGGACACATGTAGAACTTATTTTAATGAGTCATTTATAATGGACAAACGTTTATAGTGTGCATCTCATGTGGAAGATTTGCGACTAGCTCCTTTTTACCTTGCAATAGCTCCAGTCTATTGGGCGATGTCAGATGTCAGATACCAAGGAGTTTTAGCTACTGGTCAACTAACCCTTATTTCAATATGTTTGTGGTATCTTATGAAGAATAGCTTGAATGTTTTAAAAAAAAATAGAACCTTGGGGGTTGAAGACACAGCAAATGATAAAACATGAGGGTTAGCGCCCACATAGTAGGAGCCAGTTGGATGAAGAAGGCACGGGGGACCTCATGTTATATCTTGGAATAAATCTTTCAACCAAAACCGTTTAGGTCTGTGCTTACTTTAGTGGCCAGCTTTGTAAGTAAAGAAGATGCTCCCATTTGAACCAGGCTGCCACAGCTTCTTGGTACAGTGATTTACATATTCTTCTGCATAGAACATGGCTTACTGTAGCGGCCGTAGTTGTGAAGTACTGTGTCTTAAGAAGATATCACATACAGCATATCATTATATCACACTATATAATAAAATACCAGATGTATGTCTGCCCAAAGACGTCACGCGCCAGCTTCGACTGCTACCACCATTAGAGGGAGCTGTTGCCTTACGTATACAATAATAAGACTTCAAGTTCATCTTCCAAGTGAACAAATGTGTATTACAATGATAACATACAATTCGCTGCAGAAAAGGCCCAAGACAGGGATACTACTTTTACAGCATACTTCACGTACGTACATACATTTTAAAAAAAAACATATAAATAGAAATTCATTTGATTAAGCATGGTTTGTCCAACAAAATACATTTCTTTTTCCCCCATACAAAGGGCTTTCTGTAAATACAATCAGCATATCGCGCCTCCACAATGTCTCTATTAACACTCTGAAAATGTATTTCTTCATGCACTTTGGCCCGTGTACACATGCTGTTCCCCTAGTATGTAGTATAGTAATCTAAACAATTGTCTGATATTGGGAATCAAGCGACTTCTGCTACATCACAGAGGAACAGTCTGAATGACATGACTGAGACCCTGTTTTGCTTTATCGTGGCCACCTGCAGAGATAACGTAGTTACATTCTCCTGACTCTTGCAAAAGTAGTTATTGGACTCATATAGGCAAAGCATGACACATTACACATTAGTTATAGCTATAATAAAAGAACAAGTTACTTATCAACTGGTAACTTTCTTTCGACTGGATGTTCCTCCAATGTATTCTTCATCTTTGACATGTAATGTCCAGCTTCGGCAAACATTTTCGGCAGAGGGCGCCCTGCGTCGATGGCTTTGAGTCGATGTCCCTCGAAGGCCTCCATCGAGGGTGACATCAGCGGATGTGATAAGTAGCTCGCACGGCGTCCATTGTCCACATTTTTTACCCTCCTCATGTTAGCATGTTTTGCCCATTAGTACAGGCAGGCAGTAGTCAGCCTTGTTGAAACGAAAGCTGTAATAGCATGAGAAATTCTACAGCTGGTAGGATGGGAGGGCGATGAGGAATACGTTGGAGGAACATCCAGTTGAAAGAACATTACCAGTTGGTAAGTAACTTGTTCTTCGAATGAATTGTGTCCTCCAACGTATTCCTCATCTTCGACAGACTCCCAAAGCAGTAACCAAGACTGGTACGAGGGTCGAGAATTTAGATTTGTCAATTGTCACAGGGCAGAAAAAAGTACTGCCTTACCAAAAGCGACGTCCTGAGCGTGGGAAGTATCCTCGCAATAATGCTTGGTGAACGTGTGCAACGATGACCACATTGCAGCATCACAGATGTTTCGAATGGGGACTCCCCTTTGCAGGGCTTTGGAAGAGGCCATGGCCCTGGTGGAGTGTGCCCTCAAACCCTCTGGTGGGTCCTTGCCCGGCAGTCTATAACATTCTGAAATCGTAAGGATGATCCACCTGGACAAAGTCTGTTTTGAAACAGCTTGCCCTAATTTGCGTCCAGTATATCCTATAAAGAGCTGGTCGCCCACTCTCAACTTGGACATCCTAGACACATAAAAGCTTAAAGCTCTTCTAGGGTCCAATCTATGGAGCCTTTCTTCCTCTTTCCTGGGATATGGCGGAGGATAATGCGCCGGCAGAACGATTTTCTAATTTAGATGGAAGTCTGACACTATTTTTGGTAGGAAGGAGGGTTTAACACTCAACCCAGCCCTGTCCTTGTGGAATACGGTAAAGAGTGGCTTTGAAGAGAGTGCCTGAAACTCACTCACTCTACGTGTAGATGTTAGAGCAACCAACGGTATAGTCTTGAAGGTGAACAACCACAATGGACATGTGTGCAAAGGTTCAAATGGTGCACACATTAAACATTTTAGAACCAGGTTAAGGTCCCAAACTGGAACCTGAAAAAGCAGAAAGTGGGAACACATTCGTGAGCCCTTTCAGAAATTGAGTCACCAATGGAATTTTGAAGTAAGAACATTCCTCCGATGAGCGCTTGAATATGGAGAGCGCTGCTAGATAAACCTTAATGGTCCCAATGTGTAGACCGTTGTGTGCAAATGAAAGCAGAAAGGATAGCACATCCGGAGTCAAACACAGAAAAGGATCAACATTCTTTTCCCTGCACCAGTCGCAAAACATATTCAACTGCAATGGTACAGAGATTTTGTTGCTGGCCTTCTTGACGAAAGCAACACCTCCATCACGTCATCCGGGAGGTCCCAATCCTTCTCAACCTTTCAGAAACCACACGTGAAGGTTGAGTGTGTTGAACCCTGGATGGAGAACCTGACCCTCACTTTGAGAGAGAAGGTCCTCTCTTTGTGTAAGACGTATCGGAGGACAGATGGACATGTCTAGAAGGTCCCGGTACCATGTTCTCCTGGCCCAATCCTGAGCAATAGGATCATGTCGCTCCCGAACCGGCTCAACCTCCTGATTACTTGAAGAATGAAGGGGATCAGCGGAAACGCGCACAGCAGTGGAAAATCCCAAGCCCCCACGAACGCATCCCAGAGAGCTCCTCTCGGAGGAAATTCCCTTGAGCAGTACCTTTGGTACTTCTGGTTGATCCCGGTTGCAAACAGATCTACTTGAGGGGTTGCCCAAAGGGTGAAGATCTCTTGAAGTACTTCCTGAGCTAGTTCCCACTTGTGGGAGACTGCTCTGCCTGCTCAGCGCGTCCGCCGCCGTGTTCTCTTCTAGGCCAAGTGAGCTTCATTGCTTCTGCACAGTGGTAGTGACCATAAACCTCCTCTCGTATTGAGGTAATGCTTGGCCACTGTGTTGTCTGTCATTATCAGGACATTCCTTCCCCTGACACAGGACAGGAAGGCCTTCAGCGCTAGTCTGATTGCCCTCAGCTCCAAAAGATTGAGATGTAGTTTGAACTCTGATGAAGACAAAGACCGTTGGCTGCTAGATAGTTGGTGTGGGCTCCCCACCCCGAGAGTGGGACGTCCGTCACTACACTCGCCTCCGGCCATGGTTGCCAAAAAGGTTCCCCTTTCAGGATATATTCCTCACAGGCCCACCATAGAAGATCTTGCGTAACTTTGATAACTGGGACCATTGTGTTCGGAGAGTCCACTGTAGGGATCTCATTCTTAGACGGGACGCTGGCACCAGGTAAATGCCAGATGCCATGAGGCGGAGCAACCTTAGGAATTTGAAGGCCGGGTGACAGTGGGCATTCTGAAACTTTGTTACCATCTGGAGAATGTCAGAATGTCGTGAGCCCTCACCTTGGGTGTCGAGCCCTTTCCCAAGGACGTGTCTAAAACAGCCCCGATATACTGGAGTTGTTGGGAATGTAATGTGTGAATTTTTGAAATTGAGGCAGATGCCCGGTCTGTGTAGGAAGTGGCAGGTAACGCTGAGGTGATCCAAGGCTTGTTCGGGAGAACGTGCCCTGATCAGCCAATCGTCCAGGTAAGGGTAGACGTGAATCCCCCATCTCCTGAGATGCGCTGCCACCACCACCTTTAGTTTGATGAAGACCCTCAGGTGGAGGTCAACCGAGAGGCAAGAGTCGAAACTGACAGTGCGAGCCAACACCGAACCTCATTTTTTGTGCTTGAGATGGATTGGCACATGAAAATAAGCATCATGAAGGTCCAATGACACCAACCAATCCTGTAATTGCAGGGCCTGAAGGATCTGAGAAAGTGTGACCATCTTGAATTTGTCCTTCCTGAGGAACTTGTTCAAGTATCTCAAGTCCAAGATGGGTCTTAGTCCTCCGTCTTTCTTGGGGATAAAAAAAATATGGGGAATACCAACCCTTGTTCCTCTCCGCTACAGGTACTGTTTCTATAGCACCTTTCTCTAGCAGGGTTAATATTTCCTGCACGAGGAGCGGATCTGGAATCCTCGACGAGTGTTTCCCTGGTGGTTTGGTGCGAGGCTGCGTTATGAATGGTAGGCAGTAACCGTGGGCTATTGTCTCCAGAGCCCACACATCTGAAGTAATGGCTTGCCATTCTTTGAGATACTGAGACAGTCTGCCCCCCACCAGTGACATCTGACACAAGCTCTCAAAGGTTTTGAAGCGGTTGCTGCAGACGATGATTGCAAGGTAGCTGCAGCTGGAGTTGGCTTGGCACCTCTACCTCGTCCACGACGAGGGAACTTCCGTTGGCCTATTGGATTTGCCATTCCTCTTGCCTTTCCAAATGAGGAGTAGCGAAAAGATCGTTCCTCCATGGCTGTCCCGACGGATGAAAAGTTGCCTAACAGCGGCCCCTAAAGATTTGGCAGCCAACTTCGAGGTCTGCAACCTCTCAAGGCTCTCGTCAGCCTTGCTGCCAAAAAGGTGAGACCCGTCAAACGGCATGTTGAGAAGACGAGCCTGCACATCCTGTGCAAAACCTGATTTCTGCAACCACGCAAATCTGCACATCACGGTGCTCGTGGCCATAGACCAGCTGATGTTATCCGCAGTGTCCAATCCAGACTGAAGGGACTCGTTCCTTGCATCCCCTTCTGGAATATGCTCTGCCACAATGGATATGCACTCCCGCAGAGTGGATGAAAATTTTGTTAAGGTGTACTTGGCCGACTTCAGGGCCATACTCCCAACTGAAAATATCTTACGTGCCCATCCATTCACGCGCTTGTCGTCCCCATCAACTATGAGAATGGCTCTAGCATTACCTCTCCCCCTCTCCGCCGTCCTCTATGGACATTGGGACAAAAAATCTTAATGAAGGAGAGGAAGTGGGTGAAAAATCTATATTTCTGATTGACACTGGGGATGGCAATAAATCAAAATGTATCGAGTCCCCCTTACATGGTAATGTCAACGCAAATGAGTTGGGGCTTCAACCATGTGAGGCATCACCGAATTCGAGCCCTATTGATAGCTCATTACTTGCACGATCACAATATCCTCTAGGTAAAGAGGCAGAATGGGAAGTTACCCAGGCTCAGGCTCCAGAACGGAGTAATGACTGGGAGGAGGGATCTGATGAAATTATGAATAGCCAGGTTCTAGCTGAACTTTGGCTTCACACATCACTGATCAAAAGCTTGATTGTAGCTGTGGAATTACAGAAGTGCACACATGTAACTATGTGAAAGTTATAGGCTACTCAACCGGGACAAATACAGACCAAGAGCTTGACATAGGGGTGGCGGACCCTGCGGATAATAATGTACTTTCAAAAAAATCCAACTACTCAAATAGCAGGGGAAGTGACTCAAACTCAGGAGATATGACACAAAAATAATCTGGGGATGAATAATGGGGGGAGGGAGAATGTTGCCCTACCATAAACTTAAAAGAGGTGCAAAATAAAAATAAAAAGAAACCTAATAAAAATAAGATAAAGCAAGGGAAAGGTGTGAATAAGGGCGCCAAGAATAACTGGTGAAACATTATTAAAGAAGTCTCCATTAACCTTCATACAGAGACACATTTGGATACAGATGAGGATGACGATCATGTGTAAGGGTGGTGGGGGACCCCAGCTGTAGATACCATTACAGGAAATTTGAAGAATAAGGGGACAATCAAGATCCCCAAAGGTAAAATAAATGAGGTTCCTTTTCTACCGCATAATTGATCTGATGGAGAATAATGAAGGTGTAATGTCATCACCGGGCACCCACAACACAAATGCTGCTAAAGAAAATCGGATTGCACCAATAGGCAGTATAACCTGAAGCATTAAGACTGAGATACAAAGTGAATATGAATTGGGACCCATAAAGAACTCAAATTCTGTGAAATTGGTAGACCGTAGTGGATTTACTCCTGCGGTCTACCCACAAAATATGGATGATAGAGAGTGTATACAGTCGAATGGTCCAGGGCTTGAAAAATATCTTATAGATCCTGCACCTGAGGTCGAAAAGAACGTTGGTGTGACAGAGGGATTAGGTAAGCAGCTTATGCATAGTAAGGACAAATATTAGTTAGATTAAAGAGGGTGGGGATACAGTGATGGAATGGGTTACAACCGAGGAAACCAATATCCAGCCACCTATTAGGGAAGTCATGACTGAAACCCCGTTGCAAGAACATACAGAGTCACTTAACATGAAAACCTTAACGCAAAGAACTAAGGGGATAGAAACACTGATAGTAGGTGGTTACGAGGAGCAGGCTTCTATTAACTCACAAACTGACTTACAGTCTACAAACATAACAGAAGGTATTAGGAACCCAAGAAACCTAGTTTTAGGGGAGGAGGTACAATTGAGACCTCCCCGTTATCCTGAAAGTTCTAGTGTCGTGTTGCAATATTTGTTTTCATATGGTGGTCCACCTTCTCTAAGCCACTGGAATATCCTGGCTTTGTTCAATGAAATTCCGAGCCTCTCTTTAATCTCCTCTGGAGACATAAAACTTGTTGATTTTGTGCACCCTAAACGATATGATTTTGTAAGGATAACCTTTCATTCACGTACAATATGTGAGGCTGTCCTTGGGGAGGCCGAATCTTTCCATAGATTTGGATATGATGTACAGAGCATTAGCCGAGGAGACCCAAATCTTGGAATAGGGCACCAATTGGACGAACAAAGGGAAAGGAATGTGAATAATACCAAATGCATTGAGGGTGGAAACACTGAGGTAGGAGATTTGAATGAACCTATTTTAAGGTGGCTTGCCATGACATTACGTGGCTATTTCCCAACCTTAGGGATTAAAACCTAATACTTAAACATGCCTGATAAATTGTCCCTAATATGTTGGAATACTAGGCGCCATTGGTTTTTAAAGAACTCACCTGAAATTGGTTCTGACTTAATGTCAAGCTCTATTATCTGCCTCCAGGAGACATGGTTTACAGTGCCTTATGTTTTGGATGACTATATCGTCCAGTCAATACTATCTAAGAAGGGACCACGAGGTAGACCTTCGGGGGGTTTTTTGATCGCTATCAGAGTGCACATGGGGCTAAACTTTCTAAAGGTTTTTCAGATATCTAGGTGGTGCCTGGCAGTACTGATACAGGTTAAAAACTAAAATATTTTGGGTTTATGCAATATTTTGGTAAACATTTATTGGGAACTCAAGCTAGACCTGAAAGAATCCCTGGTCCTGCTGGGACGTATATTAGAGGACTGCCATGAAATATGTTTGGAACTTACGATTATGGTGGTGGGAGATTTTAATGTGGAAATACCATGGCAAGAGACAATAGATGGGGTCAATGTAGGAAATACTAGACTAGTCCCTGATCAAACTAGTTGTGATAAACATCGCTGGTACAATGTCAAAAATGGCACAGGGCCAATTGTGGGGATACTTCTTTGATGATTGGGGTCTGTGTAATGCTAGAGAACTCTTAAGTATTACAGCAGAGCATACTACATGGTTTAAGGGTGATCTATCCACTACAAAAGACCATATTTTTCTCTCGAAACCTTTGTTGCAATTTGCAAATGCATATAGTTTAATTAGCACCACTTGCAGTGATCATAAGGTCTTAGAGATGAAATTTGGAGGGGATTGGGGAACAGTGAATAATGGATTATGCAAATCTGTGCTCCAGGTCAATCCAGCTAAAACGAGAATCGTCTGGCATAGGGATAATGTGGGAAAGACCAACGCAGTTTTTCTCTCCGATTTCAATATATCAAATATCGGGAAGATGCTAACTCTCTATACCACTGATGTTTTTTGTCATTATGTACAAAACATAATAAAGAATACAGCAACTTCTTTGGGAGAAAAGCGTAGAAATTGTAAACATGTGCATACCCATGATGCGACAGTGAGACAAATCAAGAATAGCAGAGTCAGGGAGCCTAGGCAAATATCCAAAATGAATTTACCATTCAGCGAAAGGGTGTTGCAAAAGAAAAAGGTAAATAATAAATGGAAGAACAGAGAAAAGGCGCATCGTGCAACCCTTTATCAAACGGATGGTGAGAACATGCTTTCTGCCCTTAGGGATAACACCTCAAGGTCATTCTGGGCTCTGATAAATTATAAGATCCCTTCTGATCCAACTGGGCAGTCTGTGGCTATTTCAGGAACAACCCGCTCTCTATGCATATTCTTGATGCCACATGGCATTTAGATATTAAAATCTTAATACGGAAGGCCTCACCATCCAGGGCTGCCGGGCCAAATGGCCTAGCAAACGTCATTTACAAAGAAAATCGTGACTTATGGTAAAACATTCTTTATATCTTATTCAGTGATATAGTAAGGACTAGGAATATTCCAGCATCTTGGCACATATCTTACATAGTCCCGATATACAAGAAATGCGATCGGTCATGTCCAACAAACTACAGACCCATTGCGCTATTAGATGCAGATTCAAAGATTTTTTCCGGATTGGTTTTGAAGGATATTCAGGCGTGGGCAAAACACTAACAACATTCTATCTAGGTTCCAATTTGGGTTTAGGAAGAACATTGGAACCGATGTTGGGGGCCTATTGTTGAACATCATGCAAAAAAAAGCATGGAAGGCTAATAGTGTTCCTATTTATGTCGCATCAATTGACCTCACAATGGCATTCGATATGGTAGAGAGAAGTTTGCTCTGGGCAAAACCAAGTCTAATTAATACTGTTCTATCTGCATGAGGGGTCAAAGTTACAGGAGCGTCTTAACAACTCTGGAACACTCTCAATACCCATTAATGCAACTAATCGTCTTCGACAAGGTTGTGTTTTATTATTATTATTTTTTTTTTTATTAAAATGCATTTGGTTTACATCTTAAACCTTACATTTATCGTTCACATTCAGTTTACATTATTCTCCTTCTAACAAATTTCACAAACAAACACCAGACATCATTTATCTTTTATCCTTCTTCATTACTGTTACTATTGTCCAGCGTAATGTTTTCCCAGAAGTGAACTATGGTTGCGACCATCTTTCTATTATTTCCTATTAAGATGTGACTCCATCTTTCTTCTTTTTCCATTTTTACTGTGGCACTCGAGTATTTGGCGCTAAAGAGCAGTCTCTTTTGATTTAGTGCCTCGCATTCCATAATTACGTGATAGAGCGTTTCCGTTTTTCCTCTTGTTTGGCAGAATCTGCAGTCATTATTTGCACTTTTATATTGGCTCCATTTCCCCTGTACTTCTCTTGTTGGCAGTAGGTTCAGTCTGAATCTTAGGAACATGTCTCTAATTCTTCGATCCGGATATAATTTTAAGTAGTTTGGAAGTTGATTAAGTGCTCTTTCTTCTCCCTCGCATTTGAGTGTCATTTTATATTGATCTTTCTGTACTTGAGTTTCAATCCAATCAGTTCTACTCAGCTTCTTTTTTGCGATTTGAGGCATTTTCGTCAATGTCTCCAGTGTGATTCCTTTTTTGTTACATATAAACATGGCTGCTTCTTTCCATTTGTCCAATGTAACATCGTTTACGTGTACTTTTGAAGTTCTTAGGATTTCCAATGCCGGTATCTTTTCTTCGCTGTTCATTTTTCTGTAGAAGTCTATTATTTTCCATTCGATTATTGATTCTAATGATTGGAGGCCCAATTCATAGCGTATCCGTATCATTGGCATGTTCTGGGGTAGACTTAGTACTTTTCTCCAATAAATCGCTTCCAATTTCATCCATATGGTTCTATCATGGTTAATCATAGTTTCAGCACCGTATGCAAGGATCGCTGTCACTTTTTGTTTATAAAAGGTTACCGCTGGTTTAAGCGAAAATTTGCCGAATTTCTTATGTATTGACAGGCCTTGTCTGGCTAACATTCTAGTTTTTGATTTTAGCTGTTCTGCCCATAGTGCTTCTGTCAGAGATTGGTTGATCCATATCCCTAAATATTTATAAGTTGTAACCTGGATCAGTTTCTCTTTCTGGAGGTAATATTGGAATGTTTTTTTCCCATTTGAGTTCTTCTTTGTTAGGTGCATGATTCTTGTTTTCTTAGTGTTTATTGTCAGTTCATTTTGTTCCATGTATTCATAAGTTTTGTTAAGAGCTTTTTGTAATCCGCACAGTGTTTTTGCTAATAAGATGATATTGTCTGCATAGATCAAACAAGGTACTGCAGTCGCATTTAATTTTGGTGGGTTGATGGTTGGTGTATTTATAGCCTCTTCAAAATCCGACGTAAACAAACTGAACAGTGCGGCTGCTAGCGGACACCCTTGCTTTAGACCATGCCAGGTGTTTATTTGCTTTGTTATTATTCCATCCGCTGTCATTCTTACTTGTATTTTTGTGTTGGAATACAAAAGTTTAATTGGTTCTAGGATGTCACTAGGGCATCTCCATTGTTCTAATTTCTTCCACAGCAGGTCTCTATTGATTTTATCATAGGCAAGGCTCAAGTCGACATATGCTACTATTGTATTAGTTTTTGTTCTTTCTGCTTCTTGTTTCATCAGATTTAGAATCATGAGATTCACGTTTGTTCCGACATTGCGCACAAATCCTGTTTGGCGCACCGCTTGATGTTTTGTTTGTTTTGCCCAAATGTTTAATCTTGTCAGTATCAAGTTAGCAAACATGTTCCCTAGTGGATCCAGGAGTGCCAGTGGTCGATAATTCTTTGGTTCTTTTGATGATCCCCGTTTGTATATTGTGATTAGTGTTGCTATTTTCCAGGACTCTGGGACCTTTTTCGTGTGGTTAATCAGATCTATAAATTTTACCACAGAATTGGGCCCAAACTTCTGGATTTTGTTTTAATGTTGCGTTCGACATGCCATCTGGCCCCGGTGCCCTTGATGTATTTAGTTTTTTTATTATGTTGGTAATGTCTTCGATATCGTATCTAATGTTCCATTGCCTTGGCAAATGTTGTTGAGTTTTCTTTATTGCTGTTGTTCGTTCTTCGTAGGGAGTTGAGAAATACTCTATCCACGCTGCTTCTGGAACATCCACTATCATTGCATTTTCAGCCTTTGTACTCGATTTCAAGAGTTCCCACAAACGTCTGGTGTTACGGTTTTTCAGGGAGGCCATCATGGATTCGACGTTTTCTTGGTCTCGCATCATTTTGGCATTTTTATGCCAATTTTTACATTTTTGTTTTGCTTGGCCAATTATTCTTTTTTTGGTTTGAGGTGATTCTTTTTGTGCTTTTTTAATGGATTCCTTTTTTTCCTTTTTCTTTACTGCGATATCTTTGTTGTAAATATATTTTCGCTCAGGTTTGGATGGATGATTCAATATCTGTTTCATTTGGAATTGGTCAGTTAACCACCCATAGTTGATTTTATTGGAATCTTCTTTCTTTGAATTCGTTAATGTTTCTGTTATTTCAGTTAGACTGTTATGCAGGATTCTCAAACGGTTCATTCTATTTACTAGTGTCAACTTGGGGATATTTATTTTGCGTCGTTCTTCTTTGTTCATTTCCCATGCGCGCTTTAGTATGTAATGATTGCTAAGTTCACTATATACATTTTTGGCTTCAATTTTTGCTTGGGTAATTCCCTTGCTCGTATAGATATAACCTATGATTGATTTGTTTTCCCCTCTTGACCATGTTGGTATTGTTTTTTTTGCTGCATTGAGGGCATCCCATCTTTCGAAGTTTCTATTGCGTGTCTCTATTATCCACCTTTGTGCTCTATTTTCCAACAGTTGATCTGCTATTAGATCTCCTTTGTCGTCAAATATATGCAGGTTGAGGTCTCCGCATATAATAAATTCTACATCTTGATGCTCTTGTGCAATGCTGTCTATCTTAGTGAAGATAGAATCTATTACTATTTCTTCTGGTACTTTCTTTGGATTCCAATATATATTGGTGATGTTTAGGTATTGGGTCCTTTTGGACTCTTTGTTCCACTGTAGTTCTACCATCACTTGTCTTTTAATTAATGTGTTTTGTGCCAAGTTTCCAATGTTCTGGTATTCAATAATTTCTGTTGTCAGTTCCTGACTAATTAGGGTAATAAGTCCCGCTGACGGTCTGCCTCCACTGTTGTTAATAGCAGGATTCATGTAAGTTAGAAATCCTTCACATATTGGAGGAGTTGTTAACCATGTCTCCTGTAAACATATCGCCTCTGCTGAGTTTAACTCTGGTTGTTCCGTTTGGAATAGATGTAAATGTCCCCTAGTATTCCATGAGCATATAGTTACTTCTTGTATGTTATTTCCTGTTCGTTGTTATTGTCTCGGTTTTTTTGTTTCTTCATTTCTGCTCTTTTCCATACTAATTTCCCGCCAGAAGGGTGATTTTTCAAAATTCCATTTGTTCGGTGTTTTATCCTTGTACTGTATTGAGTTCCTTTTTTTTTTCTCGTCCTTGTACCATCTTACTTCCTCTATTTCGCTCCATCCTTTATTTTCAATATGCAAGTTGCTTTCATCACTGCTGATATCCGAGTATGTTCTATTACTCTCTTGCTGCGTCATCCTGGGTGTTTCTTTCGTGTCGTTGTCCGTTTTGTCATCATTTGACACTCTGAATCCTCTATCTTCCAGTTCTTCAGCGCATGATGATATTAAACTTTTCAATTCTCTTGAGCAACAATATATCCAGATTTTATCCAATCTCTGGTCGTCTCTAAATTCGATTTGTTTCAGATCTTTTGATTTTAGTTTTTCCAATTTTGGAATTGCGTTAAAGAGGTGTAATAGATTAGTTCTGTTCATCAAAATGTTAGCCTCTTTTTTAGATCTTCCTTCTAACTTTAATCTCATTACACTTTCCTTATAATAGGGGTCAACAAATTGGAGTTGTTCAAGTTTTGATCTTTCTTCGTTCCTAGGCTGTTTCATTCTTCGGTCAGCTCGTTTATCTCTGTTTTTGTTTGTTTCTTCGGACTGTTGTTCCTGGTCTATTCTCTCTTTTCCTGTTGTGTTCAAAGTGCTATTTCCTGTGTACAATTCTTCATCTGAAATTTCTTCACAGGATAGCTCAATTGATATATATGATTCTGTAATAGTTTCGTCGTAACAGTCAATTGTCAGCATAGATGCAGGATTTGGTTGTTGTTCCTGTTGCCCTTCGCCGCTTTTGTCTTCATTTCTAACCTTCTCTGGTTCCTGTGTTGAATAAGTGGAAAGGTTCAATAGTGATTCAATATTTCCTTCTTCACTTGATGAGACGCTCACAGATTGAATGTTATCGCCCTCGCTTATTATTTCTTGGGTTTGGGTGGATTCTTCTACTCCTCTTGATCTTGCTTCGCTTTCTATTGTTACTGTATCCACTATGCTCATTTCTTTATGTTTTTGGAACTGTGGTTTTTTACGATTATCTTTAGCACTTTGGGCTAGGTTCCTGAGAAATGCTCTAGATCCTCTTTGTTGTTTTTTTGTCTGTTTTTTTGCCATTTGCGTTTGTTTTATTTGAAGTATTCATTGACTGTTGTTCGAATATGCTATAGTTCACATTCCCTTGTGTTGTCTCAGGCTGCAGATTTATTGTATTTGTTGTTAATTCCGCTATCTGGTTTATAGGTTTTTTATTTATTTTTGTCTTAAGTTCTTCGGATGTCAAGTCTATTAGGAGCATGTCGTTCAGGTTCTCTGTTTCATCATTATAATTGTTCTCTCTCCTATTCTGTGTGCTGTCTCCTATTGTCTTAGCGGAGCCTATCTTATGTGCTCCCAACTTTTGATCTTTCTCTTTTTGATTTTTTCCTTCCATGTTATTCTTCGCTATGGATGTTTTTGTGAACAAAATTAGGGCTTCCATAAGGGTTGCTTTGTCCATTCTATCTTGTCTTGCTATCTCTGCCAGTCTTTGTTGCCATATATAGCTGTTTTCTGCTTCTATGCTGAGCCGTTCTTGTAGTTTGTATACCAGCAGTTCTAAATTCTTTTGTTTGGTGGATATGGAATTGAGTATCGTAGTGTGTTCTTTCATTGTTTCATGACTTGCTTCTTGTAGCTTTATGTAAGGTATCATTGTTTGTGTTGTTACAGCTATCAGCATGTTCTGTAGATCCAGCATTGATGTAGCCACTGACTCTTGTTTATTTCCTGGCTTAGGTGGACAATCGCCAACAGATTCCTCTGGCATGTAGTTTGTTTTCTTGGCATTGGTTTCCTTATTCGCTCTTTGTATCTTGTTTGTAGTTGTATAACTTGAGTCAGTATAGTTTTGCCAACTATTGGTCTCATTATTTGTTTCTAATGTTCTTTCAGCTAAATTAGCTTGTTTTCTGTTGTTCCTATTTATTTGTTGTAATTCCATCAATGTTTCAATTTCTGTTAAATCCAGCGATAGACGTTCCATTCGACATTGACTAATTGGCGCAGTTTCTTTTATAAATCTTTCTGATTTGGACGCTCTTTGATAGTACAATTTCCATTGCTCTTTTGCCTTAATTGCTTTTTCTTTCTGTGGTACTAGTGGCTGTTCATGTTTACTGGTATCACTTTCTTGCTTTAAGCTTTTTGCACCAAGTTTTTGTTCGATGGATGTTGCCGGTTCTGTTAGTTCCTTTTTATCTGTTTTTGTCACTTGCTCCTTTCCCCTCTGCCTCTGGGGATTAATTGCTTCTTCGATATGGTAGAGAGAAGTTTGCTCTGGGCAAAACCAAGTCTAATTAATACTGTTCTATCTGCATGAGGGGTCAAAGTTACAGGAGCGTCTTAACAACTCTGGAACACTCTCAATACCAATTAATGCAACTAATCGTCTTCGACAAAGTTGTGTTATATCTTACATAGTCCCGATATACAAGAAATGCGATCGGTCATGTCCAACAAACTACAGACCCATTGCGCTATTAGATGCAGATTCAAAGATTTTTTCCGGATTGGTTTTGAAGGATATTCAGGCGTGGGCAAAACACTAACAACATTCTATCTAGGTTCCAATTTGGGTTTAGGAAGAACATTGGAACCGATGTTGGGGGCCTATTGTTGAACATCATGCAAAAAAAAAGCATGGAAGGCTAATAGTGTTCCTATTTATGTCGCATCAATTGACCTCACAATGGCATTCGATATGGTAGAGAGAAGTTTGCTCTGGGTAAAACCAAGTCTAATTAATACTGTTCTATCTGCATGAGGGGTCAAAGTTACAGGAGCGTCTTAACAACTCTGGAACACTCTCAATACCCATTAATGCAACTAATCGTCTTCGACAAGGTTGTGTTTTTGCACCTACGATCTTTAATCTATATGTCTCTGATGCAAGCGTAGTTCTAGAGGCTACTGCCTTTAATCCCCCGGTGGTGGTGGGAGTAAAAATTAGCTGGACAGCCTATGCGGATGATTTTAATAAAGTTACTCACCATAGTGACTACCTTACTCCTAGTCCATAGTCCCCTTTCCTCCATACTTATGGGACATTCCTCCGTCCTATCGGACGGGACCAGAGCACTTTGTAAAAAGCATCCCATTTTTCAAAAATGTGTCCTTCCTCTCTTTTTATGCGGGGTACTGCACGCGGCCGTAACCCTGCCATCCTTAGCACCACCCAGCGCATCGCCCATCAGTCCTTTTCTATTGCCAGGTCTGAGACCTTTAAGGAATAACAGAGGGGACTATGGACTATAAGTAAGGTAGTCACTACGGTGAGTAACTTTATTATACTCCTACGTCCCGTCCCCTTTCCTCCATACTTATGAGAGATTCCCAAGCACTCCTCACAGGAATTACGGGTGGATGGAAACTCCTTACTGAAAAAGGTTTTTAAGCACAGCTTGGCCGAACTGAGCATCAGCTCTGGAGCTCAGGTCTAGATAGTAATGCCTACAAAAAGCCGATGGGGAGGCCCATGTAGCTGCTTTCGCAATGGTCTCCCAGGGGACATACTTTTGGAAGGCAACGGAAGCCGCCTTGCCTCTCACAAGATGAGCATTAATCCCTTTTGGAGGCTGAAGACCCTGAACAGTGTAAGCCTCCGCAATACAGGCAGCAATTCATCTGGAGATGGTCGCTTTCAAGGCCGGCTTACCTTGCGGGTTACCAAAAGTCACCAAAAGCTGAGAAGAGTTCCTAAGCTGAGATGTTCTGTCCAGATAGAACTTAAAAGCTCTTCTAACATCCAGGCAATGCAAAACCCTTTCAGCCTCTGAGTCTGGGTTAGGAAAGAAGACCGGCAAGGAGATTGACTGATTCAGATGAAAATCAGAGACCACTTTTGGAAGGAAGGAAGGATTCGTCCTCAGGACAACCTTATCCTTAGGAAAAACCAGGAAGGGATGCTCCACCGACAAGGCCTGGAGCTCACTCACACACCTTGCCGAAGTCACAGCCACAAAGAAGGACATTTTCCACGAAAGGTACTTTCGTGGAAAATTAGACTTGGTGGACCATGTAGTGTTATGCAATCACCTTCAATCTGCCGCCAACTTCACTAATGATGCTATAGCTTGGGTCCAGTCAGCAGCGTTCGACTTGGTGGACCATGTAGTGTTATGCAATCACCTTCAATCTGCCGCCAACTTCACTAATGATGCTATAGCTTGGGTCCAATCCTTCTTAGCTAACAGAACCATGAGAGTCTTCTCTATCTCAGCCTCTGCCGACCCTATCAATATAACCTGCGGGGTCCCACAAGGCTCCTGTGTATCCCCCACCATGTATAATATCTTCACCAAGCCTCTGTTTGACAAGTTGGATAGACTGGGTGTCACCTACACTAATTATGCGGATGACACACAGATCCTCGTACCCTTTTGGGGCAACTTTGAGGCGCACTCAGCCTTGGTGAACAAAATATACTCCCTCATTCAGGCATGGATGGCATCCCATGGCCTCTGCCTGAATGACGAAAAAACGGAGCTACTAATCCTAGGCTCGGAAGCCAATATTCAAAAACGTAGTCCAAACTACACATCCTTTAACATTGATAACAACCCGATCAAGGTGATGTCTGTAGTTAAAACCTTAGGATTCTACCTGGATTCCTCACTCACCCTTAAAAAGCAAGTCAACTCCCTTGCCTCATCCACAACGTACACCTGCAAACTTATCAGAGCCTCCAGACCATACCTTTCGAGAGCGAGCTGTACCACACTAGCCAATGCTCTTATTGCGTCAACGTTAGATTACTGTAATGCCCTGTACTCAGGAGCTAACAAATATATCACAGACAAAATTCAAAGACTGCAGAACAATGCCCTGAGGGCAGCACTGAACATCCCCTACTGAGAGCATAAAACCGAATTCAGGAAAGAGGTAAACTGGTTGAAAATAACGGACAGAATTCTCCTCAAAACAGCATCCCTCACCTCCAAATGCTTGAATAACCTAGCCCCCCATACCTAATGGATAAAATTACTAGGAGAACAACTACCCGCCCTACGAGATCTGCCAACTCATATGCTGGAGATCCCTAGGTTCAAACGCTCGACAGCAGGAGGCTCTAGCTTCCCTGTTAAAGCGGCACAATGTTGGAACAAATGACCAGTTCACCTCAGACTAGAACAACCCTATCTTAAATTCAGACATAAGATACTCAACTGGCTACACACTAACGATACCTAATGAATCTATACTCCTATCTCTCCAGCCCCACCCTTTTTGATCCCACCTAACTACTCCGTAGCCAGGCTAACTATGTACGCATAGTCGTCTGCCCTGTCATGTTTGTATGTAACAAAGTAGACATGTAAGGTGGTTTACACATAGCTGTGCATGTGGGTGTGCACATACTGATATTCATGATAATGCTTCCTGATCTTCAAAGACCATTGCTTTGTATTTATTGTATCCTGTACCTGCATCTTGCTCCGATTGCAATCACTGCTCTATGTATTGCTACCTTTGCACTGTAACTAAGTTTTAAGATTTCTTATTTCTCTTGCGCCCGTCTCCCTAAGGGCTTGGTGCGCATTACCAAACAAATAAACAAACAAACAAAAGTTCGACTGTAGCCATGGGCTCAAAAGGCTTATGGCACAAGGCCGTAAGGACCACATTCAGATCCCATGTTGGATGTGGTTTACGTACAGGAGGGTAAAGATGCATAAGGCCCACAAAGTGTCTTTTACTGACTGGATTTGACAGTGAAAAAGAGCACTGATCCATGGACAGATAAGCAGCAATAGCCGACAGGTAAGTCCTGCAGGACAAGACATGAATGCCAGATTGTACCAGATGTGAGACAAAGGACAGAACCACGTCAATAGTAGCCTCCCTGGGGTCCAGATGCCTTGCCAAACACCAGTGGCAGAACCACAGCCATTTACTTTTATACTGAGATCTTGTCGAGGGTTTTCTGGTCGCCTGAATAATGCGCATGTTATCTGCAGACAAATTGAGGCGCTCTAAGGATCTGAACTCAGGCACCAGGCCGCCAAGATGAACGATTGTGGGGAGGGGTGCCACAACTGCCGTTCGCTCTGGTGAAGCAGATTGGGAACCATCGGAAACCTGATCGGCGCACACACTGATTGATGCTGAAGCTCCGAAAACTAAAACCTGGCCGGCCACCACGGTGCTATGATCAGAAGAGAACAATTCACTGTGCCCCTCAGCTTGCAAAGCGACCGATGAATCAAGAGGCAGAGGGGGAAAAGCACAGGCCCTCGTGTTGTGCCAGGGAATTTGAGAGCATCTCCCAGAGAGAAGGCTCCCAGCCTGTTTCTGGAGGCATACAGGGGAAGCGTCCTGTTTCTCAACATCACAAAGAGGTCCTCTTCTCGAGTACCCCAGCAACAGTAAATCTATAAGAGGACCTCTGTGTTCAGTTCCCACTCGTAGCTGACCATTGTTCGTCGGCTGAGGGCATCTGCAGTAACATTCAGCTGGCCCGGGATGTGTACTGCCACCAGCCAGATACCATGCTGAACAGCCCATTCGCAAATCTGAAAGGCAAGATCCACAAGAGGAGGGCACTTGTTACCCCCCTGCTTGTTGATATAAAACATGGACACCACATTGTCCGTGCGGACACGAACCAATTTGTTGGCAATGACAGGCTTGAATGCTTTCAGCGCCAAGAATATCGCCAGGAGCTCCAGGTGGTTTATATGAAGCCGTCAGCCCTGCGGCGACCAGAGATCGGACACCTGAAGAAGATCCAACGTCGCACCCCAACCCAGAAGGTAGGAATCCATTATGACCGTTAATAGCGAGCAGGGGTCTTGAAAAGCAGCGCCCACCGACAGATTGCTGAGAGAAGACCACCACAGGAGGTCTGTCCTCATGAAGGATGGAACCAAAATCATTTTGGAGTCTGGATCCACTGCTTGGCGCCACGAGCTCAGAAGAGCCGTTTGCGTCCTCCTCATCTTGAGACGAGCAAGAGGAAGGGCCAGGACACACGAAGCCATAAGGCCCAGAAGCCTCTGGAACCACCAGGCCGACATGCTCTCCGACCGCATAAACACCTGACACGGGCCAACAGATCTGCCATTCTGTCCCCGGTCAGGTATACTGTGCAGTCGATCATGTTCTAACGAAAACCCAGGAAAATCAAGTCCTGAGAGACCGTCATGGAGGATTTCCATCAGTTCACGGCAGCCCAAGGTGGAACAGGAGCTGGAGGAGAAACTGAAGGTTGTTCAAGGCTGACAGAGGACAAGGACTGCGCAGCAGCCCATCGTCCCAATAAGGATACACATGGATACCCTGTAGCCAAAGATGAGCTGCGATGAACGACATCATCTTCGTAAAGACACGTGGTGCCGAGCTGAGGCCAAAAGGGAGCACACGAAACTGGAAATGCTCCTCCCCTATGGAAAACCGTAGGTATTTCCGATACAGACTCCAAATAAGGATATGCATATAAGCATCCTGAAGGTCCACCACGCTGAGCCAGTCGCCCTTCTGCAAAGAGGACTATCTGACAGGGCGTGATCATCTTGAATTTCTCTTGGGGAAGAGATTGAACTGAGAAAGGTCTAAGATGGTGCGCAGACCAGCCTGGTTGGGTTTGGGAACCGTAAACAGACGGGAGTAGAAGGCCTCCCCTCACTCACCTAGGGGAACGGGTTCCACCGCCCTCAGATCCAGAAGCTTCTGGACCTCGGCTCTGACGGAGGGCGTTGCCGACTGCTGGAAGGGAGGATT
Organism: Ambystoma mexicanum; assembly: GCF_040938575.1. Taxonomy (NCBI): domain Eukaryota; kingdom Metazoa; phylum Chordata; class Amphibia; order Caudata; family Ambystomatidae; genus Ambystoma; species Ambystoma mexicanum. The sequence continues at coordinate 22,643,595 of NC_090938.1, forward strand.
GTGGGATACGGGGGAAGGGGCAAGCGGAAGCCCGCCCGAGCAACTGACAAGACCCACCGGTCCTCGGTGATGGTCTGCCACGCCTCCCAGTTAGACGCAATGCGCCCTCCCACCGGGGTATCGTGCGAGCGCAGAAAACCATCATTTAGCTGGTTTCTCGGTGGCGGGACCACTGGATCCTGAGGAGGAGGCCGAGGATCGGGAGAAAAACCGGCCTCGCTGCTGAAGGGAGTTTCCGGTTGGCGTATCGACCCTAAGCGTCTTCCGATCCAGAAACCCCCGAAAACCAGAGGAAGGCCGAGGCTGCGAAGACGTCCTCTGCGCCGTGGAAGGCGGTTTCACCAAAACGGACAGGGCGGTCTGAGTGCTGTCCTTAGTCTTGGTCAGTTCAACGTCTGTTGACAAATGAATAAGCTCTTTGCCGTCAAAAGGCAGGTCCAGAACGTTATCCTGCTCCTCTTTGGAAAACTTCTTGCCATGAAGCCGGACCTGACGAGAGGTGTCCACGCCAAGCATGATGCCCCGGGCCGAGGAGTCAACATGATGCGCCGCAGCCTATAGCATATCCTGCGTCAGGACCCTGGCTTCTGACAAACCTGCTTTAAAATCGTCTAGTTTATCCACGGGGATGAAGTCCTCAAACTATGACAGACCTTTCCACATTTTCATATTCGCCCCCGCTAACACAAGCCCTGCGTTCGCTTGGCGCAACTGCAGGTCTGAATTAGCAAAGATCTTCCTCCCCAAAGAGTCAAGAAGCTTGTCCTCTTTGGCAGGAACCTGGGCTGCCGCTGTAGATGATGCTGAAGCCAGCCTGGATTGTAACGTGGCAGCAGCCACCACCGTGGAGGAAGGGGGCGGACAAGACGCTAAGGCTACCTCTTCCGAAGAATGAAGCCCATAACGAGCGTCAATCTTTTTCTTAACAAACAGTCCAGAGTGTGGTTTCTCCCAGACCTTACGGACCTCGGCCAATATGTCCTTCTGGAAGAACAAGCCGGTACGCTCCAGAGGAGACAAGGTGAACGCCTCAGAAAGCACCCCTTCCTGAGGAGCGGGTGCCAAGGATACTGAAACATCCAGAAGACACATGTCCAGCACCAGGTCGTGAAAGGCTCTAACAGTGCAGGGCTGGTCCTCGCTGTCCTGATCCCACTGTGTGTCATCCGACACGTCCGGGTCAAGCTGCATTGCATCTGGCCCTGCTGAAGATTTGTCCACTGGGGACAAGGGAGGTAAGGGAGGAAGAACTGGAGGCGGGCTGGCCGGTAGAGGCGGAGCTGCCGGGACCACCGGTGCTGCGGCTGGAGCTGACGGCGCAGGAGCTACTGGAGGGCAGATTTCCCTAAACAAACCTCAGAAATACTCCTTCATGGGGTCGGAGTGCATAAGCCTTTGAAAGTTTCCGAAAAAGGCATCCTCCGCCGACGGTTTAGGCGTGGCAAGAGGGGCCCTCTCATGAGCAGAGTAGCTCCAGGGGCGTAATGGAGAGGGCTGCCACGAAGGTCCTACTCCACTAGAATCAACGTAGATCAAGGGCGCAGATGTCACAGGGAGTGAGATGGTGTGCGGTAAAGGCATCCGAGCGTTCCAGTCAAAGACTGGACGAAAAGGATGCGCGCAAGGAAAACGATATTCACCTGAAAAACTGCTCCCAGCACCAAAAGCCGATGGTGTAGGTGTAAGGGAGGAGTCCAAAATGGCTGCTGTAGTCTTGGCGGGAACAACCGCCATTTTGTCAGCTCCTGAGGAGAACTGCGACACATGTGGAAGTGAGGCAGGGGCCTCCACAGGTGGGTCAGGGGTCTTCATTTTAGCCTTGACACAAGGAACCTCGGCAGAGCCGGTACTGTGTGGCCTAGGATGTTTCTGAGACATACTATCAGCCAAATTAGCTTCCACCGGAGGGACCTCGGCCACCCTGGTAACAGAGGAATTACTGTCAGAGACCTCACTCTGTGCCCCCTCAACAGAACCGGTGTCACCGCCAAAGCGGGAACAGTGAGGAGTACACCTCACCGACAAGACCTTTACAGGCCTCTCAGAACTGTGGGTCACCTTAGCCTCAAACAGAGGAACCTCAGACCGGAGTCCGGTAATAGCTCCCTCACAAGGGGCCTTGAACCTTAGTTCGGTACAGAAAGCCTCAACTGAGGCCTCGGGGCATACCCCATTGTCTGTATGGGAAGCTCCAGACAAGGAGACCTCGAAGCAAGCGCCCGTATCCACTGCCTGAGTAGAACTGGGACCACAAACAGCCTCCACAGGAGGGGCCTCGGATTGTAATCCGGTGTCGATAGGCCCCTTTCGGAGACCCTCTGAGAAAACTCTGGTACACTTTTTAGGCATAGAAGGCACCTCAGGAGAAACCCCAGTAACAGAGCTCTTGAAGCTCCTCCCGGAACGGGAAGACCCCGGGAAGGAGTCCCCCAGCCGGGGTGCCCTAAGAACTAAAGAACTTACCAGGCGTCTCTTCTTCTCGCCGAAGTTCTGAAAATGCGGAGGAGGAGCACGCTGAAACACCTTCTCCCATCGCTCTAGACGAAGCTGAAGAGCCCGAACCGAAAAGGAATCGTAGCAGAAGCACAAGTCCCACCGGTGGAAAAAAAAAAACTCAAAGTGGAATGCTTGGAATATTTGAAGAAACTTGGAGTATCTCTTGATCTCCTTATCTTCAACCCAGTTAAGGTTAAAAAATCTTTGAGTGGATGGACTGAAGTTATACTATGGGGAAAGTTTTGGAAACCCATTTATATAAGCAGTTGGTATCTCATTCTAAGCGTGGGGGTACCCTGGAGCCATACTTGACCCTATTTCCAGATAAGCAAATGAGAAATGAATTCATGAGTTTTAGATTTAACGTGCTGTTGACTCGAGAGATCACTGATATACGGGAGAAAGGGAATGAACCTCGAACCCTCTGTAGGTTTTGTGGCATTGGCGGAATAACAGAAACACCTATTGATTGTCTGTAGTGCACTAAGAAGGGAGCGTATAGAATCTTTTCACAAATATGTATTAAATACTGAATATGTAAATCTTGATAGATTATGATGGAATATGTTACATGGAAAGAAGACCTCCCTGCAGATAGCTTTAATTAGATTTCTGAGTAATACTTGAAAATTGACAATGACTGGAAATATAGATTGAAATGATTATTGAGCATATAGTTAGCCACTTTAACATAAGGATGTAAATGCAGCAACTTTGTTAACTATAGGATTTCTGAATACTTTAGGTGAAAGTTTGGTTATAGATATTTTAATTGTTGTAATGAAGTTGGAAATGAGATGTGAATTGTTTTCTTTTCTATGATCTATGAAGCCCAGTTTCTTATTTTATATATACTAACTTGATGTGTTATATTTTATGTATTTTTGAGTATTGATGTATTATTTTGTAGCTGTGTTCTATTTTGTGTATTAATAAGCGCTGTCGTTTGTTTTGTATTAAATAATATGCAATGTGATATCTCTATTATTTTAAATTATTCAAAATGATTTCGATCATTTCTGTAATTTTGTTTGATTTTTAAAGTTTGTTTTCAAAGTTTTTTTGTAAAGTTTATGTTATAACCAAATACAAATAAATAATATCAAATTAAATGGGTAGCAACATCATTTGTTTTCAACAGAACATATCAGTGCTCAGTTGGCAGAAAAATGATTGCAACACAAATTACAAATGCAATAAACTGAAGGCTGCTAACAGAAGATTTTAATTTGCAGTACTTAAGTTATCTAGAGCATGTGCAATTTTAGTAAAATACATTTACAATGCCTTTAACTTACATTAAGTGGTTGTTTATAGGAAATGTTGACAAAATAGAGTACATTTTTAGACAGATGCAACCAGTCAAGTTGTTCGAAAATATAGTAGGACTAAATAAACATTACCAAGGCTTCAGGTTCTTGAGCAAAATATTTTCAAGAAATTTAGTGCAAACGTTTGGACAGTAAAATCGGTCACAAATGAAGCACTGATTTTCAGGTGTACTTTGGGATTCTGCTGGGGGATTTTTAATGGCAAATGGTGCACTCCTAAGCATACAAAACCAGTGTTTCTGTTACTCAGTCATTGATTGCTGTATTATTAACTGTCGTTTCTACAGTAATGTTATGGAAGTTTGCATTTCTAATTGAACAGAGTGATCACTCTCCTCTTGAGTTAATTTGCCAATGGTCAGGAGTTGTAGGTACCACAAAGATTATGTCCAACATCCAGGGGGCTGGTTGGCGATGCCTACGCTCAACAAGGAGGCATTGGAAAGAATGACTAATTCACAAGAAATTAAATAGTCTCTCAAAACAGTTAAACAATCCAGAGGCCACACAAAGAAGAGTCAATTTGTTTGGGTCTTTGGTTAAAACTACGCGGGACAGAAATATTGGCAAACAGTGTCTCCCAGTTCACGAGGTCCAGGTTATAGATCGGAATTCCCCATGGTTCGATGCAGAATGTAGAATCTCTTAAAGAAAATTGATCCATGATTTAATGAGTGGTGTACACATCTGGTCAGATTTATAGTTTCAAAGGAAACACAAAAAATAATGTATTGAGAAATAATGGAAGCGTTTTCGAAGGACATCACCAGCCCCCCATGGTTCTAGTCCAATTTCCTTACTGAAAATTGCGAATAAGATATTCTCTAAATGTTTGTCGCTCAGACTGTAGATGTGGGCTCAAAGTAATAATATCTTGAAGCCCTCCCAAGTGGACACAATCCTGGAAAAATATGGTAACGTTAAGGGAGGAAGATTATTTGTGGCTTTTTTTCAGATTTGGAAAAAGCATTTGATTTGATTGATAGAATCATATTGTGGCGTAATTTACATTTTATTGGGGTCCTTAATGGTTTATTAAATCTTATCCAGACATCTGTGTGTCTGTCCAATGTACAAGATAGGGGAATTATACATTGTTTTTCCCCACCAGTAAAGGTGAAAAGCAGGGATGTCAGTTGGTACCTATGTATTCCTTTAAGACTTTGACTCTAGGACTCCTCTTAGGAAAGTTAATCCACCTTCTCTGAAGGGGACATTTTATAGCATGCTTCGTCATGCTGGTGACCTGCTATTTTGGACTTGGAGCCAGCAGGTCTCCAACAGGGCCTGCTATACACAAATTACTATTTTGGTAAATATAGTTTGAAACTAAAAATAATAACAAATATGATGGTGTTCTGGAAAAGGGTGAAGCCTTGTAGCTGGTTTTTAAATAAATGTAGAGATATTTATTTATTTAACATTTGTACAGCACACATAACCCATAGGCATGTAGGTGCCTTTTCTTAAGAATTTGGTTACTTGAGATAGCAGGTTACAGAAATTGCATACTTGGACACCAAGGTGCCTGGTTGAGAGGTTACAACATTGTAGATCACAGATTACAATACATGCATTGAGTCACAGCAGTGTCAGAGTGAGGATTAGAGCGCTTTCTTACTGGTAGTGCTAGCTAAATTACCAGTCACCTGAAGGGTGGTATGTTTATAATAGTTACAGGCAATAATATGATCGTGTGGATAAGTAGTGGAATTCAGCGTGAGCAGATAAGGAGACACAGATGCCCACTATGAGCTGCCGGTGAGGTCACCGATCATACATCAGTGGAGATCTTGGCTAAAGAGCCAGGTTTTAAGGTTTTTCCGGAACAACCATAGCGAGGGGTCTGCTCTCAAGGCTATGAAGAGGAATTCAATGAGATGAAGAGGTACATTTTTAGTTGAGCCTACTCTTCTCAAAGAGCAGTGCTTTGGTCAATAATTTTAAGGAGACAGCTGAAAGGGTATCATTAAGGATTAAAGGGCTATTTACATTTTTTATTTCAAGTTTGGGGAATTCAGATTGGACAAGTGCCTGGAGGTATATATGGCACAGGTCTGCTCCTGATATTTTATGGCAACAAAATCTGGGGTGGTTCAAACTGTAATGTCCACGAGAAGTTGCAAAATAAATTCCTGTGCCAATACCCGTTCGACCTCAAGGTACACCTGGTAGTACCTTATGAGCTTAATTTGTGGTGTTAGTTTAAAGGTGTCGGGTCAGTTACGATGTTTTACTTAATTATTAAAAGCAAATGATTGAGGCCTCCGCTGGTTTAAAAAAAAAAAAAAAAAAAAAAGAAAAACACTTGTGGTGCTTGGGGATGGACAGGGGTTTTAAGGCACTGCCATTTGGATAGGGGTTGGGATAGAACTACATTTGGCAGATTAGGTCGATGCAAAACATTTCTTAAAGCAAGAGCTTGTCCGATGGGGAAAGAGTGGCAGATGTCCGAAATATGCATAAGCTGCCTTCTTTAGCTTTATTTGCAGACTTAGAAACACATAGAAGACAGCAAGGACACATCTGTGAAATGAGATCCCCAGAATGCAGGAGGCTGATGCTATTGGTACATTTACATGTACCCACCCTTCAATAAATGAAGGAGTGCAGAAGGAAACACAGTGTGCGTAAAAAATGGGAGTCAATGAAGATTCGGTTCATTTTATGTTCATTTGTCGTTGATTAGGTTTTTATATATAGCTTGTTTGAATATGTTAAAGCTGCTTTTTTATTTTGGGATTGTTCTATAGGAATTTTATGAAATATGATACATGTGTTTAAATGTTGCTAACTTAATGAAGAAATCGAATTAAATCAATATTGATTGAGTAATACTGGTCTTTACATGTAGGCTTTAAAGATCACTTCACATGTGCTTTGGAGGTTACCTCCTAAGAATTCTTTTTTTCATGCAATGGCAAATAGTGAATTCTAAAGACCCCGGGGCCTATTACTTTGGTGAAAAAGAGGTTAGGAATAAAAATGATAGTTTTCTGAAGGATTTGAAGCCTCTCTGCCACAAAGGGATTTTACACAAAACATAGTGGCAAACATCGGTCAAAATTTAGAGCATTTGATGACCACTTTATAGGGGGGTGTTGTGGTGGTATTAGCTAGGCATTTGGAATAATTAATTGGCTTGTTAATTTAAACGTATTAACAGTAACTTAATTCGAATTGAACATAGGGCAAAATAATAATGAAAAATGTGGCATGCATTTGCCTTATCTGCCCATTCTCCAAGTGCCAGATTGAGAGAGTATCAAACAAGGGCAATTTTGGCATCAAATACAAACCTGACTTGTACAAAAAGCAGTGCATACAAATTATTAATAAAGGAAAGTTGGGTATGCATCCCACTTATTTGTCCATTATGCTCCTGCTAGCTATACAAAGGAACAGAAAGGGACCATTTCCTCCAGGACATAAACAGGGTTCAATTATTTTGCTCATGAATACATTTGTCAGCTGAGCAAAGTATTTGAAGATGACAGGGTTTTAACAATGACACTGTTTTAATAAGTAAGGACATTTACTGAAAAATTATTTGCATGGTGGCAACAAACTCAAATGTTGCATCTACAAAGATAAGCCAACTGGAACCACAGCAGGCACATTGGCCAACGTTCTCGCACAGTCCAGTCCAGGACTCTGTCCTGGCTATAATGCTACGGAGGTCTCATCCCTTCAGCACCTCCTCTTAGGCCTCGACACCAGGGCCCAGAGCGACTGGAGAGCAACAATTTAGGGTGCCGCGAGCAACATGTTGCTCCCGGGCTACACGTTGGGGATCACTGACTTAGAGTTTCATTACAGTGTCATTGAGGTAAATGGAAGTGAATATCCAAGATGTCCGCGCATCGGCGCGGCCATGTTTTCTGGCTCATTTCGCACACGCACCACACTCCACCCCTTGGATATTCAACTACCATGACCCAATGGGCAAAAAGGAGGTTCCCAAAACCTATGAAACAAATGCTACAGATTCGGAATACAAGATATACAACAACAAATCAAAATAGCAAAAATGCAAAAAACCCAAACTAAAGCCGAACGCAACGCTTCCGGAATCCAAGAGAACATTTGACCCCACTAGTCCCAGTCCTTATCCTGCGTCACTCTAGCAACTAGATCCTTCAAATCGTTAATATGGTCTTCAATAGAAGGGAGTAGTTTCTTACCTGTAACTCCATTTCTCCAGCATTGGTATCTTTCATGGATTCACATGCTTAGAATATTCCCCGTCGTCAGACTGGGAACCCTCGGTACACATATATAGTCGTTTCCTATAGGAAAAAACTTCCGACACTTGTGTGTCCTATCCACATCTACGTCCTCTCTGGGGCCGTCCACGCATGCCCCATAGGACGTAGTGGTATAAAAGCCCCGCCCCCGCGGGTCCCGTCAGATTTCGGCCCCTCCAAAGTAGAAAGGAGAACCTGCTTATGCATATATCTTGCACATTGCATTCCGGGGAGGCTGGTGGGCGCATGTGAATCCATGAAAGATACCAATGCTGGAGAAATGGAGTTACAGGTAAGAAACTACTCCCTTCTCCAGCATTGGATCTTTCATGGATTCACATGCTTAGAATAGATTGTATAGCAGTATCCTAAAAGAAGGAGGTGAGAATGCAATGCAACATACACCGCAAAAACACCCCAAAACCTAATTATATAGGCACATAAGCAGCAACATATTTTTCGATATATACATATTCATCATACATACATATATGGGATACATTACTCACCGTAATCGTATTTCTGATGCTTGTATCTGCTTAGATTCACATGCTGTGTATAGGCCGACATCTAGTGGAAGCTGCGGAGTATTACAGTTTGTTTTTCGAAACTCGAAAATGGGCGTCGACACAGGCGTGCCAGTAATACTATCCCTAGTGTGACGTCCACTGTACCCAAGATCCCTCACGCGTCTAGGATCCTCAGATTGTATTTTTTCTGACATGAGGAAGCATGAGGAGTAGCGTGAGTACCGATAATCCAAGCAGATAGACAGAAAGGTAAGACTACAAGCAATCATGCGCCTTCTCTCGGAGGGGAGGAAGGGTGGGTCGCATGTGAATCTAAGCAGATACAAGCATCAGAAATACGATTACGGTGAGTAATGTATCCCTTCTGAGGCTTGTGGAATCTGCTTAGATCACATGCTGTGCATAGATTAGCGAGCAGTACCAGAAGAAGGAGGTGGGATGTGAGAAGGGTCATGAGCAAACAGGTGTCTTAGAACCGCTTGTCCCACTTGTGTTTGGTTTCCTGGATTCTTTTAGGATGTCCATACACCTCTGTGGTAATTGAGATGTCCAAACTCTATGACCTCAGGAGCCATGCTGCCAGGTTCATTGAGTTGGGTTGCTGGTGCACTGTTTGACCTTGTTGCTGGGACAGTAAGTTGTACCAGGCTGGAAGTTTGATGGGCTCGCACACCGCCATCCTGCATAGGTGTGGAAACCATGGTTGTCTCGCCCACATGGGAGCAACTAGGATGAGCGTCATCGATTCCTTGTTCATCTTGTACACCACCCTCCTGATGAGAGGAGTTGGTGGAAAAGCGTACGCAAACATCCCTGACCAGTTTATCCACAGGGCGTTCCCTTGGGAGTCTGGCTGGGGGAACCTGGATGCAAATCCTGGGCATTGTTTGTTTTCGCTTGTGGCGAATAAGTCTATAGTGGGGAAACCCCACTGAGAGAAGAAATCTTCTACGATCTCTCTGTGAAGGACCCATTCGTGTTCTTCTGGCAGGGAGTCTCTGCTTAGAGCATCCGCTAGGGAATTGAGCTCCCCTGGAACATGTTGCGATGACAGGAAGATGTTCCGTCTGAGTGCCCATATCCAGATTTTCTGGGCAAGCTTGGACAGATCTGGCGAACGAGTCCCTCCTTGCTTGTTCAGATAGAACATGGCTGTCGTGCTGTCCGTCCGGATCTGCACCGACAGGTTTAGTAGATGGGGCTCGAACGCCCGAAGCGCTCGGAATACTGCCAGAAGCTAGGAGGTTGATGTGGTTCTTGGCTACTGAGTGAGACCAGAGACCCTGAGCTATGTGGTGGAGATGGTGAGCTCCCCACCCAGTCAGGCATGCATCTGTAGTCACCACTGCCTGTATTTCGGGATCGTAAAAGGGTTTTCCCCTTGCGAGATTCTCTCTTGTCCACCAGTGTAGGCTCTGTACAAGTGTTGGCGAAACGACCACTAGATCGTCCCACTGACCACTTGCCTGAGACCACTGTTTCGCCAACCATTCCTGCATGGGACGCATGCGCAGTCGCGCGTGGGGGACCAGGTAAATGCATGACGCCATCATGCCCAGTAACCGCATTGCTTTGCGTACCGTTATTTGTTGACCGGACTGATAATGTGGAATTTACAGTAGTATATTCCGAATTCTCTCTTCCGAAGGGAAGGTCAACCCTTCCTGAGTATCTAGAATTGCTCCTATGAACTGTTTTGAGGTGCTTGGCACCAGGCTTGACTTCTTCTCGTTGATTGAGAAGCCTAATTCGTGGAGGAGGTCGATAGTCCTTTGAATGTTTGTCCTGCAATTTCCTGGGGTTTCCCCCGTTATGAGCCAGTCGTCCAGATAAGGGTACACTGGGATTGCCTCCCTGCGTAGGTGTGCCGCTGCCACCGCCAGTACCTTGGTGAATACCCTTGGTGCTGAAGTTATCCCGAAGGGCAGTACCTTGAATTGGTAGTGGCGACTGTCCACCTTGAAGCGCAAGTACTTTCTGTGCGCCGGGAGCATGGAAATATGAAAATAAGCATCTTTCATATCCAAGGTTGCCATGTAATCCCCCTTTTTTAGGAGGGGGATTACCTCTTGTAGCGTGGTCATACGGAATTTTTGGGGCTTGACATACCTGTTGGCAGGCCGTAGGTCCAATACTGGGCGCATTGTCAAATCTTTCTTTGGCACAAGGAAGTAAGTTGAATAGATACCCTTGTTTACCTGGTGTCCTGGGACGAGTTCTATCGCGTCCTTTTCTAGCAGAATGGCGATCTCCTCGAGAAGGATTTTCTGATGTTCTAAGGAATGTACTTTTTGTCGTGGAGGATGGTTCCGGGGACGCTGCAGTAATTCTATACAATATCCTGTGGACACTGTTGACAGCACCCATCTGTCTGAGGTGATCCCTTCCCAAGCCTGGGTGAAGTTGGAAATGCGTCCCCCTACTGGGGTTGCGTGAGAAGGGACCCTGAACTGAGCATCACTGCTTTGGTGGAGGCGTGCCACCTCCCTTGTTGGGGCTGCCTCTGCCTCTCCCATGACCTCTTTTGTTACCCCTGCCGTAACTTTGGGTAGACTGCTGGCTGTTGTTCCACTGTGTACCCTGTCCCTGGGCATAGTTGCCTCTTTGTGAATTTTGGCCGCGTGGGCGACGAAAATTACTGTTCCCCCTCTGGTTAGGGGGTTTGTTGGTTAGTTGGCCAAGGGATTTCAGTGTTTCGTATTCGTCCTTGGCGTTTTTCAGTGCGTCTTCGACCGCTTTCCCAAACAATAGATCGGGTTCCACCGGCTTGTCTATTAATGAAGCCTGAGTTTCTGTTTTGAACCCCGACTGCCGTAACCACGCATGTCTCTTGATAACAGTACCTTCTGCTATCAATCTCCCTGCGTTGTCCGCGGCGTCGAAAGTTGCTTTCAATATGCAACCAGACACGGCTCTCCCTTCTACCGAGATCCGAGCCAATTGGCCCTTTAACGGTTCAGGAGCAGAGGCTATGAGTGCCGCGACCTCTTCCCATTGATGGCAGTTGTAGCTGGCCAACAGGGTGGTGGAGTTAGCAATCCTTGCTTGGTAGGCGGACGTTGAGGCTACCTTCCTGCCAAACCCGTAAAGTTTCTTGCTCTCCTTGTCGGGAGGAGCTTCTGACGAAGATAAGGGTGTTGCAGAGATTGCACGTGGCGTGCCTGTCGACCCAAGGGTATTTGCGGTTGCACTTGGGGCAGAATTGGAAAGGGGTACCCTCCATACGCACCTTGAGGCAGCGGGCTGATAAGTGTAGGAAATATATAAGTGTATCTATATACCAAGAGTGAAGAGTATGTACCACCCCCCACTCTCCCTACTTGCAGGGCCGAGGCCAGCGGCCTACTAGGCCCGGGCCGAGGCCAGCGGCCTTCCGAGGCCCAGATCCGTCGTGCAGCAGCCGACGGTCGATGTCTTCTCCAGCCGTCGTCGAGGGTCGACGTTGGGGTGGGGAAGGATGTCAATAAAGAATAATAAATTTCAATTATTAGCAAAAGTATGGCTAAGGCCAGGGGACTCCGCAAGATGCTTCCGATCAGTATGGCGGAAAAAAACAATCTGAGGATCCTAGACGCGTGAGGGATCTTGGGTACAGTGGACGTCACACTAGGGATAGTATTACTGGCACGCCTGTGTCGACGCCCATTTTCGAGTTTCGAAAAACAAACTGTAATACTCCGCAGCTTCCACTAGATGTCGGCCTATGCACAGCATGTGATCTAAGCAGATTCCACAAGCCTCAGAAATATATATATATTTCTACTCAAAACCTACACACTAAAGAACCAGTATAGACAAGGCAAAAGACAAAAACTTCACCGTTTTTGGCTTACCTCGTTGAAACAGATGGCGCAGAACTGCCCTTCCCATCTGTACTTCATCCGCATGCTGCCTTTCCAGGCAGTAATGGCGTGTGAACGTGTGTGGGACTGACCATGCCGCCGCCTGGCAGATGTCTGTCAGAGGAATTCCTGCCCACAGCGCCGTGGAAGAGGCTGTCGATCTCGTGGAATGGGCTCTAGGATGCCCTTGTTGGGGTCTCCCGGCCTTGGAGTGACTAAAAGCAATCGCCGACGAGACCCATCGAGCCAGTCCTTGCTTGGAAATTGCCTTCCCTCTCGTCGACGGACCGTATGCGATGAACAGCTGTCTGGTAGTTCTGAGTTCTTGTGTTCTTTGCAGATAAAACTTCAACGCCCTTTTCACATATAGAGTATGAAGAGCCTTTTCCGCCGTCGACTACGGGGTCGCAAAGAAAGTAGGGAGGACAATGGTCGAGTGTTTGTGATAGACCGTCGGAACTTTCGGGACGAAAGTAGGATTAGTAGATAGCACCACTTTGTCCTTAAAGAATCTCATATATGGAGGGTCTATGACCAATGCCTGTAGCTCCGATACTCTTCTAGCTGATGTAATGGCAATTAAGAAAGCCAGCTTCCATGATAGGAACTGCATGGATGAAGAGGACATTGGCTCGAAAGGTGGCTTCATTAAAGCCGCCAACACCACATTTAGACTCCATGTTGGTGGGAACCGTTTTGTAGGGGGAAAGGTTCGAAAAAGACACCTCATGAAATGTTTCACCAGTCTGTCGCTGAATAACGGAGAGGACTGTCTCCTCCTCGTGAACCTTGAGATGGCCGCCAGGTGCACCTTTATGGATGACGAGGATAACCCACTCTCCGCCAGGTGAAGAAGATACGGTAAAACCTGTTCTGGAGTTACTTCTAAAGGCCGTATTTCGTGTTGCGTTTGACACCACATACAGAACCTTCGCCACTTGCAGATGTATGACTTGTTGGTGGAAGGAGCCCTAGCCGCCTGTAGAATTTTTCGGCAATCCGACGAAACTTTCAAAGTGCCAAATTCCGAAAAGTCAGGAGCCAGGCCGTCAGGTTGAGGCTGTCCGGATTGTGATGCCACACTGTTCCCTTGTCCCTGGGCAGGAGATTCGGAACCTTCTGGAATGTTATCGGTTGTTCCAACGACAGATGCAGCAGGTCGGAAAACCAAGGTTGTCTCGGCCAATACGGTGCCACTAGAATGACCCGGCATTTGTATCTGCGTATCCATTGTACTGTTCTCCTTATAAGGGGAAACGGAGGGAAGGCGTACAGGAACTTGTCTGTCCATGGAAAAGAGAACGCTTCCCCTAGGGATCCTTTCTGAGGCCATCTGCTCGCGAACTGCTCGCATTTCTTGTTTTCTTTCGTTGCGAAGAGATCCACTGAGGGGTGACCCCATCTTTTGAAGATTTTCTGCAGCTGAATGGCGTCCATCTCCCACTCGTGTATCTGGGCCATGCTTCTGCTTAGGGAATCCGCTTGTACGTTCTGCACTCCTGGAAGATGGTGTGCCACTATAGATATGTTGTGTTTCAAAGCCCAATGCCATACCTTTTGAGCCTCCACGGACAGGGTCCTGGATCTCGTGCCGCCTTGTTTTATCAAGTAGAACATGGCTGTCGTGTTGTCCGTCAGCACTCTTACTCTCAACCCCTTGATATGTGGGAGGAACGACTTCAAGGCCCATCTTACTGCCCTCAGCTCCAGTACATTGATATGTAGGAGTGATTCGGTCGGGGACCATCTGCCCTGGGTTTGGTAGTTGTCCATGTGTGCTCCCCAGCCTGTCAGGGATGCGTCCGTGATGATGGTTCGGTGAAATTCTGGTTCTTGTAGAGGTACCCCTCTGCCCAGGTTGTGAACGCTTTTCCATCATTGGAGGGCTCGGATGACTTCGTCGTCGTCGACGGTTATCCTGTTTGACCACCGACCCGTGGCCTGCTTCCATCTGTCCGCTAGGAATTCCTGAAGTGGCCTCATGAACAATCGACAGTTGGCTACTAGATGGATACAGGAAGCCATGGAACCTAGGATCGCTACATACTTTCTCACTGAGAGTGTGCAATGTAAACGTAGTTGACTCGTCAGTCGATTGATTTTGACATTCTGTCTAGGGAAGGTTTCACTATTCCCGACTGGGTTTTGAATTGAGCTCCCAAGAACTTTAAGTTCTTTGATGGCCTTAGAGAGGACTTTCCGAAGTTCACTGCGAACCCCAGCCGTTGCAGAAGCTGTAAGGTGGCCTGTACGCTGTCGTTGGTCGACGCCGAGGAGGATCCCCTCACAAGCCAGTCGTCGAGGTACGGGTATACATGATGCCCTTTCTGTCTCAGCCAGGCTGCCACGGGTGCCAAACATTTTGTGAACGTTCTTGGGGAGGATTTGAGACCAAACGGAAGCACTGCGAATTGGTAGTGTGTCCGACCTACCATGAACCTCAGAAATTTTCTGTGTTTTTGACACATAGGTATGTGGAAGTACGCGTCCTGTAGATCCAGAGACGCCAAAAAATCTCCCACTTGAACGGACCTGATTACTTCCTGCAGCATGAGCATTTTGAATTTTTGGCTCTGTAAGGTCTCGTTGAGGTCGCGCAGGTCGAGAATGGGACGCCACTTTCCGTTTGGCTTTTTTACCACAAAACATCGTGAGTATACCCCTTGGCCTTTCTGCGATGCAGGAACCAATTCTATGGCACCTTTTTGTAACTTAAGTGCTACTTCCTGCAGCAAAACGTTCAGATGTGGTTGGGGTAGGCATACCGGTGGACATTTTGGAGGTTTGCATTTGAATAGTAGAGAATGTCCGTACCTACAGTAGTAGAGAATGTCCTGCCTACACCCTTTAGCCCAAACTTGGAGCTGCCTCTCCACTCTTCCCTGCCTATGACCACTATGAAAACTCCCCCACTCCAAACACTTCACCTTATACTGAGCCTCCTCACCACTATGGCACTTGCACTTGCCGCCTCACACCCTCCTAAAGACAGAAACATGAGGCTGAGGGCAAGATTACCCAGCCTACACGAACCATCATCCTACCATAACCACAGAGGTTACATTGATCTAGCAAATAAACGCTAGCAACACACCAAATCTGCCCCTTTCATAACACCTAACCAGACACCGTCACAAAGAGACACCCTAACTAAAAATAAACAACCTCCTACTACTACACCAGCCAATACCTTATCACTTACTGGTTCACTAGTCAATGCTAGATCCATGGTAGCCCACGCTACAGAGATCTCTGACACCTTAACGAATGAGACCCTAGACCTACTAGTCATAACCGAAACATGGCTCCATGAGGCGGCTGGCCCAGCCATCATGCTAGCAATACCGGATGGCTACCAACTACTAAGAGTTGACAGACCTCACACCAAAGGAGGTGGCCTAGCCATTATCCACAAATCCTCTCTACCTATCAAATTAGCTACTAACGTACTATTCCAATCATGTGAACTCCTTACCGCTAAACTTCACCTCTCGTGCAGCCGCACCCTCACCATGCACGTCATCTACAGACCTCCTGGACCACTAGGATCCTTTGAAGATGACCTAACTAGTATCCTAACCAATAACACTAAAGACCATGCTCAAATCCTACTACTGGGAGACTTTAACTTGGGCTTCAATGACTGTAATGACAAACACGCCCTATCCGTTGCTACACTCTTGAATGACTATGCCCTAACTCAAAAAGTCTGCTCCCCCACTCACGTCAAAGGTAGGACCTTAGACTGGGTTGCTGATCGCAACTGCAACATCAGCATCACTAACATTTTGCCACAATCTTGGACCGACCGCTACTTAATTGTATTCAACGCCTCACTTGACCTCATCCGACCCAAACCCATACTCATGGCCCCGCCTCTCCCCACCAGAAATAAAAAAGATATCACAGCAGAAAGACTCCTACCTCACCTTCTCCCCACACTCGACAATCTAGACATTACTACAGACCCTACTCTGCTTGTGGAAATATACAACAACACGATGACTAAGGCTCTAGATCTGATTGCTCCCACCAAAACTCGCAAAAGCAAACAACTCTGTCACCTGAACAACTGGTTCACACCACAGCTGAAAGACCTCAGAATCCATAAAAGAAAGCTACAAACAATTTGGCAACACACACCCACGCTGGAGAACAAAATCAAATTAGCCACATTTGCCAAACAGTATAAAAAGGAAATTATAACCACCAAAAGGAACACCTTTAACAACAGAATTTCTAAGGCTAAATCAGATACCAAGGAACTATTCTCCATCCTCCGGGAAATGGAATCACCCATACCCCCGACTGATAACATCCCTAAAAATAAACTCTGGTGCACCAATATACAAAATGCCCTCGCGGGCAAAATTAGTCTGCTCCAAACCAAAATCGCTAATAAAAAAGCCACCCTGCTCCTGCAAACTGAACCCATACCTCACTCAGAGCCGCCCTTAAACCAGCCTAACATTCCTCACCCATTCAGCTTCAGACAAGTAACCATACTAGAGACAGAAAAAATCATACTATCTCTAAAACCATCCAACTGCAAAGGAGACAACTGCCCTCCCCAAATCATAAAAGATGCAGCTAGAGACCTAGCCCCCTTCATCTCTAAACTCATCAATGCATCCTTTAAATCAAACCTAGTGCCCAATAACCTAAAACACTCCTGGGTGCTCCCCCTCCTAAAAAAACAAACACTTGACCCTGCTATACCGACAAACTACAGACCCATCACCACCGTCCCTTTCTTGCTTAAAATCATTGACAGAGTAGCGTATCTGCAAATACAGGATTACTTAGAAGCTAACAACTTACTAGGCTCTCGGCAATCAGGCTTCCGTCCCCTTCATGGAACCGAGACAGCCCTGATTGACCTCAAGACCCAAATTGACGAGTTGAAGGACAATGGCAAATCAGCTATGCTACTCCTCCTTGACCTTTCTGCGGCCTTCGACCTGGTAGATCATGCAGTTTTATGCAATCACCTCAGTTCTGCCGCTCATTTTTCAAGTGATGCCATAGCCTGGGTACAATCCTTCCTGGCAAACCGGACAATGCGAGTATTCTCCCCCCTAGCAGCTGCTGATCCCACACAAGTTTCATGCGGTGTCCCCCAAGGATCATGTGTATCTCCAACGATGTATAACATCTTCACTAAGCCTCTGTTCGACAAGTTGGATAGACTGGGTGTCATCTACACTAATTACGCCGATGACACGCAGATCCTTATTCCTCTCTCAGGCAACTTCTTGGCGGACACAGCCTTAGTGAATAAGATATATCTCCTCATTCAGGCATGGATGGCATCTCACGGCCTCTGCCTGAACGACGACAAAACTGAGCTACTGATCCTCGGCTCAGAGTTGGCCATCAAAAAATTGGACCCTAATTATGCCTCATTTAACATAGACAATAATATCATTAAAGTGATGCCTGCAGTTAAAACTCTCGGGGTCTATCTTGACTCAGCGCTCAACTTCAAGAAACAAACCAACTCACTAGCATCCTCCACTGCATACACCTGCAAACTGATCCGAGCATGTAGACCATTCCTAACGGAAGCTAGTTGCATTACCCTAGCGAACGCACTTATCATATCCAAGCTGGATTACTGCAATGCCCTATATGCTGGTTCTAACAAATACATCCATGACAAGCTCCAAACGCTCCAAAACAACGCTATCAGAGTAGCCTTAAACATTCCTAACAGAGTTCATATCTCCACCGCTAGGAAGAATATTCACTGGCTAAAAATCAAAGACAGGATTGCGCTTAAGACCTTATCCCTTACCTCCAAATGCCTTAACAACATAGCGCCCCCCTACCTGGCAAACAGAATCAACAAGAGAATCTCAAACCGACCCACCAGAACGACGAATGCCTACACATTAGTGGTGCCCAGATATAAAAAGAGCACAGCGGGCGGCTCCAGCTTCCCGGTCATAGCTGCTCAAACCTGGAACAGACTCCCCCTTGACCTCAGAATGGACCAACCCTACACTAGCTTCAGGCGGAAAGTCCTCACCTGGATTCGCTCCTTCGACACTTAGCCTGACCACCTTACCGACACGTATTCTAGAGACTGCGGATGAGCATAACTAGATTACTGGTCGCCAGACAACCTACTCTATCTACATTTCGGTATTTTCTGTACTGCCTGTATATGCTTTCCTCTCATCTGTACAACCATTTTTTGTATTGTAACTAAGTTCTCAAGTATCCTTGTACTGCCTGCGCCCAGTTACCCTTGCGGGTTTGGTCTTCTGCGCTATACCAAATAAACAAACAAACAAACAACAAACAAACCTCACTGTGTCCAACACCCACTGATCTGTTGTGATGTCTTCCCATTCTTTGACGCAGTTTGACACTCTTCCTCCCAGAACGGTGCGCTTCCCGTCATTGCTGGTCTTTTTGTTTGTTCGTCGACGAAGGATAGGCCGGTCGTCTCTTGGATGACTGGAAGTTTCTGCGACGGCTTGAGTTTTGAGAGGCGCGTCTATATCCCTGGGATGGGTATGCTGATCTGCCAAAAGATCTATCCCTGGATGCAGCGAATCTTGAATTGCCTGATGCCCCTTTAAAGGGACGAAAAGATCGAAAAAATGTTCCACTTTGAAGGGCACCCAACGAGCGTGCCGTATCCGAGTCCTCCTTCATGCCCTTCAGGGCCTCATCCACCTTTTCTCCAAAAAGAAGGTCACCTTCGAAGGGCATGTCCAATACTTTATACTGAACCTCGGGCCTGAAGTTGGTGCACTTAAGCCAAGCCTGGCGTCTAAGAACAACCCCGTTGTTTACTTGATTAAAGCCCGACTCCGCCAGGTCCACCGCTATGTTAATTGCATGATTCGACGCTTCTTCGCCCTCTCGTACCAGAGACATAGCCGTTTTTTGATGTTCCTCCGGAAGGTGGTCCAGTATAGGGGCTAGTCTGTGCCACATTTCCCTGTCGTACCTGGCGACAATAGCCAAAGAGTTGGCTGCTTTCACAGTTGTAGCACCCACGGATAGTACCTTCTTACCAAACACATCTTGGCGCCTTGCCTCATTATCCGGAGGGGTAGAGCACTTGTGTTGGGCCCTCGCTTTCCTTGTCGCTGCTGCCGACACCACTGAGTCAGGTGTAGGTTGGGACGAAAGACATTTCGGGGTAGAGTCTGGCACTTTAAACTTCTTTTCAATGCGGCCTTTGACGGCCGGTTCAGAAAACGGGTGACGCATGGTTTGAACACCCTCTTTCCAGACATGATCTAAAATGGGAATTGAGAATACTGAACGTCTATTCTTACCCATATAGTCGAACAGAAAACAGTCCTTTTTCTCCTCCTGCTGGACCAAGCCAAATTCCTTGCATGCCTTTTCCATCATTGAATGAAAAGCGCCAATATCGTCTGGTGGAGACGGGTGAGTGGGGCTCTTCGGTGTTTCCAATTCAACATCCGACACCCAGGATGGATCCCTAGATGGAGACAGGGAGATATCCGATACCAATCCTCGGTCAGATACAGAGTCCGACAGCTCACCCTCCTCGTGAACCACTGGAGTCACCGGAACTCTGGTCGTTTGGGTTGGACGATGTGACGGGCCTGGCTCGTTGACGGGTTCACTGGTGGAAGCCTTTCATCCAACGATTTCAGCAGCGAGTGCAATGAGGACAGGACCTCCATGGACAGGGCCGATTGTGAGTTCGAAAACTGGGTAAACACCTTAGAACAGGTTGCTCCTGATGGTGACTTGCCTCGGAGCCCAAGATCTTCCGGGCCCGCAATCCTGAAGCCGTCGTCTTCCTTCGAGGAAATCGACGCTGCTTGTTCCTGCAGCAACGTGTCCGGCAACACCAGATCAAAAACCTCTGGTCTCCAGGCCTGAACTTCGGTCGACGAGGACATCGTCGCCGTCGTCGTCAGCGGGTTGATGACGGTGGAAACCAACTGCGTTAGCGGCAGTGAGGACACTGACTGGTTCGTCGTCGTCGACGGTGGGCCTGCAGGTGGCTTAGGCGGTCCCGCCTTCACAGAGCTCTCCCTGCGCTTTTCCGACTCTCTACTCGTGGCAGATCTATGAGGATCGCCCGAGGTGGATTTAGGCCTCTCCTTTCCATGTTTTTTCGACGATGAAGACTTTTTTGAAGATTCTTTTGAAGAGTCTTTGGAAGAGTGGCTTCTTGGAACATCCTTTTCCGCCGGTCAAGTTTTCTTTGCCGGTGGTTCCGACGAGGCTGAACGGCGCGGGGCCCCCAATGTTTTCGTCGAGGCCACGCTGCGCACGGAGCCAACCTCCGACTGAGGATATGCTCCCGCCCCGTCATTTAACCACGACACCAGTCGCCGACTCCGATCTTTCAGGGTTTTCTGGGAAAAACCTTTACATATTTCGCACTGGTCTGCCGAATGGTGAGGGTGGAGGCAATATATACAATCTAGATGGCCGTCCCCCTCGTAAACCTTTTTCAATCCGCACGCGGCGCACAAGCGGAAGAGCGGTTTGCCCGACATCCTGGTAAGACCAATAACCTTACGATCAAAAACGAGTAATTTCAACAATAACCTAGAAAGTAGAGACTACGCGAGGAGAACCCACTATCTTTGGAGACGGTTGAAATCTGACGTGACCCGCGGGGGCGGGGCTTTTATACCACTACGTCCTACGGGGCATGCGTGGACGGCCCCAGAGAGGACGTAGATGTGGATAGGACACACAAGTGTCGGAAGTTTTTTCCTATAGGAAACGACTATATATGTGTACCGAGGGTTCCCAGTCTGACGACGGGGAATATTCTAAGCATGTGAATCCATGAAAGATCCAATGCTGGAGAACTGGAACGATCCTCCAGGTCAAAGCAACACTTTACTTCAACCCAAATTCTGCTTCAAAAACAGATAATCAATGGCAGCTCTATTTTGGAAAATAGCCCTTCTAAAATTTCTATCATCCAACAACAGCTCAGTTAAAGCTTGTGAAGTTTCATTATGCCCCTTAACTACCAGGCAAGCTAACGTAATCATTGTTTTGTAACCCTGCAGCAGCTAGCACCCAAATCCCTACTAAAGAAATATCCAACGCCAAAACTTCAGTTTCAAAAAGGTGTACATCAGAGTTACAATTGGGTGATAAAGCGGTATAGTAATAATAGTAGGGCACAGTGGAAATAGCATTCAGCCGAGGAGTGTCAAAGTACAAGGGCCACTTGATATATTAGCAGGAAAATATGAATATGTTTGATTCTCACAAGAAAATAGCCAACCCGCCGGAAGTTTCAAATGGCTAAGGTGGCTGGCTGTCAAAATAGTAAAATTACACCACATATTATTGGAAACAGCAACACAAACAGAAATTGATTGGGCACAGAGGCGACACTCGAAATCTGTTCTCTCCTCATTATGGTTCAAGTCCAATTGTTGCCATTTGCCAACAAAGTTTGGATCACATGTCATTTGGTAACAGACGTCAGCAGGGGCAATATTGTGGGTAATGATACTGGTCATATTCTCCATTTTCGGTCCGTGTCCGCAAAAAACCTACAGTATTAGTACATGGAAAAGGAACTACGTACATCAGAGTTATCAACTAAAGGATCCTTATGCAAGACTTCAAACAAGGTTAGTAAAACTGGAAAAGGCATCAGTATTGACACAAGGCACGTGGAAACCAGCGTAGCAGAAACGTGCACATCGACATGCAGAAATGTGAAACATTCAGCACCCACTGGGCTAGGTATATCCATATATTATCTGTTTGCCTGACCAGTGTGGGATAATTCTTCTGCACCGATGATATAGAAAGAGCAAAAATGTGTAAAGATACACACTTTCATCCTCGTTGTTTCCTCAAGACACTACGACAGGCTGCAATAGATGCATCATTAAGCTCAATAGTAATAGCAGGCTTGTCAGTCTTGATCCAGATCCCCAAATCCATTGGCAGAATGGAGACATTTGCCATTTACTTCAGCATGTCTCTGGACTCCCCCCCGATACACTCCCGGATACACTCCATCGTGCCTCACACAGGCACTGAGCATACACAGGATCTATAAATCAGAATTCAAAAACAAGATATAAGTGGGGTACATCCCTCGCGTAAATAACATTTGTCAGCAGGAACATGTGACCATTTCCGTTTTCCCGGTTCCATCACAAGAACCACCTGATCCTCCCCTACTGCAATCACATCCACCAGGACGGGCGGACCATTAGGTTTGTCAACCCATACTTTTGAACCTGGCACCATAGCATCCGATGAGCCAAACCCCTGTCCCCACGAATGGTTAATACCGTGGGCGGATTTCCTTTTCTCATCATAGCTAATTCCACAGGCACCAAGATCAATTGGGCCTCCCGGTCCCCCTAATGAATCGGTAACATGTATGCACCACTATTAATGAGAAGAACAAGTTACTTTCTTACCTGGTAACATTCTTTCGATGGGATGGTCCAACGATGTATTCCATATTTATGACAGGTAATGTCCACAGCTGTGCTGCTTCGGAAAATCTTCGGCGTCTGCATCCTGCGTCGATGACGTCGATGCGCCGTCCCCATGGACCTCCTCCGACGGCTGACGTCACCCGATGTGATAAGTAGGACGCACGACGCCCGTAGCCTCAGTTGTAGTTTTTTTCCCCCAGAACGTGTGCCACCAGTCTTCTGCCAGTCAGACACACAAGGCCTTGCGGAACGCAAGCTGCAATCGCAAAAGAAATTCGGCAGCGGGGAAGGTAGGGAGGGAGCGATATGGAATACGTCGTCAGACCATCCCATCGAAAGAACGTTACCAGGTAAGAAAGTAACTTGTTCTTCGAGGGGATTGGGTCCTCCGACGTATTCCATATCTATGACAGACTCCCAAAGCAGTACCAAGCAAGGAGGTGGGAAAAGAATTTAGAACACAAATTTAGCATGCCCAATCAAATTGCGGAATATAGGACTGCCTTGCCAAAGGCCAGATCCTGCCCTCGGATGGAATCGAGGGAGTAGTGACGTACAAAAGTATGTACTGAAGCCCAGGTGGCTGCATCACAGATGTGACAAATAGGAACACCCTTCTGCAGGGCAGTAGACGCAGCCACTCCCCTGGTAGAATGGGCCCGCAAGCCAGCCGGAGGGTCCTTACCCGCCAATCGGTAACAATCGGAGATAGCTAAAATAATCCAACGAGACAAAGCCTGTTTCATCACAGCTTGTCCCAAACGCTTTCCAGCGTAACCAATGAAAAGTTGATCGTCCACTCTGACCCGGGACATGCGCGAAATATAAAAGCTCAATGCTCTCCTAGGATCAAGCCTATGAAGCCTCTCCTCTTCCTTACCAGGATGTGGAGGAGGATAGAACGCCGGAAGAACAACCTTCTGGCTCAAATGAAATTCCGAAACCACCATCGGAAGAAAGGAAGGACGAACTCTAAGGACAACCCTGTCCTTATGAAACACAGTGAAGGGTGGCTTAACTGAAAGTGCCTGTAACTCACTCACTCTGCGAGCGGAAGTAACCGCAACCAAAAACACAGTTTTCAGAGTTAACAGTCTCAAAGGGCAGGAATGCAAAGGCTCAAACGGAGCACCATTAAGAAACTTAAGAACAAGGTTCAAATCCCAACAGGATCCATAATCTCAGATACTTGGCAACTCAGCAGGGGTACCAGACATGGATGCCCCTGGTCGCCCATGCTATACATTCTGGCATTAGAGCCGCTGGCAATATGTTTGAGCAACAATAAGACATGCTCCTTTATCTGCGCTATCCGGAGGAGAACTTGCAGTATGTGCTAGAGGTGATGGACCGATATGCCAGCCTCTCGGGCATATCGGTGAACCCTAGGAAGTCTAGTCTGTTCCCCTTGGGTAGATTCAGGAATGTCCCGTTACAAAGGCTGCCTAGCCTGCCGATACCATGGCAGACAGACATTTAGGTATTTGGGAGTAAATATTTACCACAGGATCGAGGCGGAGCACCAACATAATACAGAGAAAGCAATAGAGGGGGTCAAGAACAGCATGGTGTTTTGGTCCATGATGGGGAGAGCGGCCTTGCTTAAGATGGTGGTCCTGCCCAGACTCCTGCACTTCTTTGTGAATGTCCCGTTTTTGATCCCCAGGAGCCTATTTGTGAGACTTCATAGCGTGTGCAGGGGCTTCATATGGGGTAACTCCAGGAACAGAGTGGCCCTGTGGAAACTCCAGAACCCATGTGACATGGGGGGCCTAGGCCTGCCAAGTTTTGAGCTTTATTATCTGGCGGGGTAGCTGCTATGTGGCCAGGTGGCTGTCGACTGAAGACTCGGCGGAAGCCAGGCTTCTGCGGGAAGACTCAGCCCCATACTTTTTGAATGAAGTGATGTGGTTACAAAAGAACAGACTGGTGGGAAGAGGGCGGCTGTTGAGGCTGGGCTGGGAGGTTTGGCGCATAATGTGGAGAATGATGGGTGACATAGAGCCGTTCTCTCAGCAGGCCCCGCTAGTGACACTATGCGGGAACGACTCACAACTGTTCGAAGCGGTCCGTAGATATTGGGAACCGGTGGGGGGACATATGGCAGGAAGGGGAGGCATTGGAATTTCAGAGGTTGCAAGAAGAGACAGGGGTGCATAGAGGCCAGTATATAACCTACGCTAGGCTCATGAAACGGGTAAGGGAGAGATGGCTGGAGACAGTGCTAGCGGATGACCCTGATGCCTCCCTGGAAATGATGTATGATGTTTCGGAGGGCGGGCACGCGATATCTAGAATATACGAGCTTCTAAGAGCAAAGGTAGGGAAGGAGCTGCTTCAATTGAGGCAGGACTGGGAGGAGGAAGTAGGAGGACCCATGACAGATGGGCAATGGGAGAGAGCCCAAAGGTACCATAAAAAGGTATCCCGGAATGCGAGACTCCAACAACTCCAATTGTATGTCACCCACAGGGCTTATTTGACTCTGGAAAATTGCAAAGTTTAGAGGCTCGGCTACGCAGAAATGCCCCAGGTGTGGGGAGGTGGAAGCGGGGCTGCTACACATGTTCTGGACTTGCCCGGAGGTGCACAGATTTTGGGACGAGATTAAAACTAAATTGGCTGGTGGGGGAGTGGAGCTGGGATCAGCTTGGCCATGCATGCTCGGGATTTTTCCCAGGCCACGGGATTTAAAGCACATAAGCAAAATGAAGGACTTAGCCTACATCCTGACAAGCGCAGGATCGCAATGGGTTGGAAGGCGGCCCACAGACCCAAGGTGGAGCTATGGTGGACTGACCTCCTCAGATGGGCGGAGGCGGAATCCGTAGTTTGGTTTGAAGCGGTTACTAGGGGGGAGAGGAGGAAGTAGGGCCCTTGTTGGCCTGGCGGCAATTGGTGACCTCTATGGCAAACCCTCACCAAGAAAACAGCGAATCAGAGGACTCTGATGAGTGCACAAGCACTGTGATACCTGATAATGCTCCCATAGATGACATGAGTGAGCCGGCTTTAGTTTGTGGGGAGGGAGTGGGGAGGACGGAGAATTATACTGTATAATGTGATGGTTTGATGGTGATTATGTACGTCCTAAACAGTTGTAATGTGTAAAAAAAAAAAAAAAAAAAAAAAAAAAAGGTTCAAATCCCAACCGGGCACCAGAAAAGGTGACGGAGGAAACACATTAGTGAGCCCTTTCAAAAACGGAGAAATTAAAGGAATCTTAAAATAGGAACATTCTTCAGACGAGCGCTTAAATATAGACAGCGCCGCCAGGTAACCTTTAATGGTCCCCACTTGCAAGCCCCTGTGGGCCAAGGAAAGCAAAAAAGACAGAACCATGGAAATGTCACACTCAAAAGGATCCACATTCTTAACTCTGCACCAGTCGCAGAACTTTCTCCAACGGCAACGGTACAGAGACTTTGTTGCCGGCCGCCTGGCCGAGAGCAACACCTCCATCACGTCTTCAGGGAGGTCCCAATCCTTATACCTCAACCTTTCAGAAGCCAAGCGAAGCGTGAAGGTTGAGGGATCTGACCTCTGGATGGAGAACCTGACCCCCCTCCCGTGAGAGCAGATCGTCTCGGTAGGGAAGACGACGTGGAGGGCAGATGGTCCGGGTACCACGTCCTCCGGGCCCATGCCGGAGCAATGAGGATCATCCGGGAACTGAACCTCCGTAACCTCCGCAGTACATGCGGGATGACGGGGACTGGAGGAAACGTGTACAGCAGTGGGAATGACCACTCCACCACGAATGCGTCTCCTAAGGCTCCTAAGGCTCCTTTTGGAGGAAATTCCCGCGAGCAGAACCTTTCGCACTTCCGGTTGACACTGGAGGCGAAGAGATCCACTTGAGGGGTCCCCCAAAGAGCGAAGATCTCCAGGAGAATCTCCTGAGCCAGCTCCCACTCGTGAGAGATCGTGCTCTGCCTGCTCAGAGCGTCCGCCATCTCGTTGTCGTCTCCGGCCAGATGAACAGCAGAGATCGAAACTTCCTGCTGGATGGCCCAGAATTCGAGCTGCATCGCCTCCCTGCACAGAGGAAGTGACCCTGCCCCCCCGCTTTTTGTTGAGGTAGTGCATGGCCACCGTGTTGTCCGTTAGAATCAGGACACTCTTTCCTCGCACAGTCGGCAGAAAAGCCTTCAGGGCAAGCCTGACGGCCCTCAGCTCCAACAGATTGATATGGAGTCTGGACTCCGACGGAGACCAAGGACCGCTGACTGTCAACTCGTTGGCATGAGCTCCCCATCCCGTGAGGGATGCGTCCGTCACGATCGTCACCTCCGGCCAGGGCAGCCAAAATGGGGCCCCCTTCATCAGATTGCCTTCGACGGGCCACCACAGAAGGTCCTGGGTGACCGAGGGCGGCACCTGAACAGGGTCCGACAGCCTGCCGGAGGACTGAGACCACTGGCGCTTGAGTGCCCACTGCAAAGATCTCATCCGCAGATGAGCCTCTGGCACCAGAAGAATGCAGGATGCCATGAGGCCGAGCAGTCTCAAGAACTCGGACGCTGGGAGATTCTGGGCAAGTTGAAACTTGTGCACCATCTGCTGAATGTGAAGAGCCCTCACCTGGGGAGGAAAACACTGCCCCAGGGATGTGTTGGTGTCAAATAGGACCTTTAAATTGAGGGAGAAGCCCAGCCTGTGAAGGGAGTGGCAGGTGACGGACAGATGATCCAGGACTTGCTCGGGAGAGCTCCCCCTGATCAACCAATCGTCCAGGTAGGGGTAGACGTGAATCCCCCCTTTCCTGAGATGCGCTGCCACCACCACCATGAGCTTGGTGAAAGCCCTCTGGGCGGAGGTCAATCCGAACGGCAGGACCCGAAACTGAAAGTGCGAGTCGCCAAACGCGAACCTCAGGTACTTCTTGTGCTTGGGATGGATCGGCACATGGAAGTAAGCGTCCTTGAGGTCGAGAGACACCAACCAATCCTGAAGTTGAAGGGCCGGGAGGACTTGAGAGAGAGTAACCATCTTGAACTTGTCCTTCCTGAGGAATTTGTTCAAACCGCGCAAGTCCATGATGGGTCTCAATCCCCCCGTCTTTATTCAAAATCAAAAAATAAGGGGAATACCATCCCTTGTTCCTCTCCACTACAGGCACCAGTTCTATGGCGCCTTTCTCCAGCAGGGCTTGAATTTCCTGCGCAAGGAGCGGATCCGACTCTTCAAAGAGAGGTTCCCAGGTGGATTGTCGTGAGGCCTCTGCCGAAAGGGAAGACAGTAGCCGTGGGTTATGATCTCCAGAACCCACACATCTGAAGTAATGGCACGCCACTCTACAAGATGCTGCGCCAGCCTTCCCCCAACCGACGAACCATGGGACCTGGCCTCATGACTGAGTGGTAGCGGCTGCGGTGTTGCTTGAGGGCAAAGAGGCAACTGCCCGAGCGGCCTTGGCAACTTGAGTACCCTGTTTTCCACCTCTGGCACTCTTACGGTGGCCTCTTTGACTGCTAGCTCCTCTCGCTTTACTGAAGGATGAGTAATAGCGAAAGGAACCTCCCCTCCATTGTTGTCCCCTAGGACGAAAAGGCGGAGGTTGTCGAACTGCAGCGCCCAACGACTTCGCTGCAACTTTGGAGGTCTGCAAACTCTCAAGGCTCTCGTCAGCCTTGCTGCCAAAAAGATGTTCACCGTCAAAGGGCATGTTGAGGAGTCGGGACTGCACATCAGGAGCGTACCCAGACTTCCGCAACCACGCAAACCTGCATATTACGGTGCTCGCCGCCATGGAACGGCTGACACAATCTGCCATGTCCAAACCCGACTGAACGGCCTCACACATGGCATCCTTGCCATCCTGAACCATAGCAAGGAAACCATCCCGTTCGTCCCCTTCGGGAATATGTTCAGCCGCTAATGCAACACAGTTCCACAGAGTGTGTGTGAAACGAGACAAGGCAAATATGGAGTTGGCCGCATGAAGCGCCATACCTCCTGAAGAAAACCCTTTCTTCGCCCAGCCGTCAAAACGTTTGTCGTCCCTATCCGGAGGGATGGTAGGATACGACACCTGCTTTGCCGGGGCCGTAGCCGCCTGCACCACTAAAAACTCTCCAGAGTGGGGTGCCTGGACAAGTAGCAGGGGTCGCTACTGGCTGGACGGTATTTTCGCGGCAAAGACTTGCCCACTGCCGGGAGACTCTCCGGAGCAGTCCAAGCCGCTGCCACCCTTCTCTGCAGAGCCATATGAAACGGCAGTGCCGGGTCAGTGGGGGGACCAAGATCAAGGATGTCCGTGAGATCATCCTGAACGAACTCCCCTGGGGGGAGCCGACCATCCCAAGTGCTCGGTGACCCGAGACATAAGGCGCCGGGATGAAGAATCGGCATGAGTGCCAGGCTCCGGCCTACAAAACTCCACCTCCGGAGAGCTGTCCAGTCCACTGGCATCATGCAATGACTGCCTCAGGTCATCAAACTGGCTATGGCCCGAGAGAAGCTCATCTGGTACCGTAACCGGAACCAAGCCTTCATCAGAGCCTTCATCACCCTCTGAAATGTACTCCAGGTGGTGAGAGGAAGACACCTCGGGACCGAAGCTATGCCTGACCTTAGCCAGGGCCTTTCTAGGGGCTAACCCCGTGCCACGGGGCCCTTCCGACACCACCGCCTCGAAAGGCATCGAGGGCGTCGAACGAGTCGGCGCCGGCGTCTAAAGAAACAGCGTCGACGTCGAGCGAATCAGCATCGATGTCAGCTGCAGCGCCGCCAGCATCGACGGCGTCGACACAGGCCTCGAAGCCGGAGCTCCGAGCGCGTCTCTCGACGACCTAGGCGCCGACAGTGTCGACGACCCCCTTGGCTGCGGAGCCTCGAGAGAAATCGTCGACGTCTTCTTCGAAGACGGCACAGGATCACGCGGTCTCGAGCGCGTCGAGGACCGGGACCTGGAACGGGCATGGCGAGAACGGCAACCCTTGTCCGAGCGGGACCTTTCCGAGCTGTGCCAACCACCCGAGCCCGAAGGCGTACGAGCGGTGTCTCTCGACCGGTGCCGACCGACCTCACTCGGAGGCGCGGACGGACCGGTGCCCTGCGATTCAAGAATCGCTAACATCTGCTTCCCGAAGGAAGCCCATTCCTCCGGTGTCGCTTGCATGGTGGGTTAAGCGACCCACCGACGGGCAGAGTCCTCGGAAGAGGACGGGGGAGGCGGCCGATGCCGGCACTTCCTTGAATGCCTCGAAGAGGCGGAGGAGTGGCGAGACCGACTGCTGGAAGGAGACCCACTGGACTTCCGACAATGACGCGGAGAGTCGCCTCTTGAGTCATCCGTCGAAAGCCCCGTAGACCTCGACTTCCGGGGCTTAGACACCAGACCTACCGACAGCTTCTTCTTGCGTTCCCACAAGGCCTTGCGGGAACACAGTCGACACAGTCGACACGGTCGTCCGTATCGTGGGCCTCCCGAGGCACCAGAGGCAGGCGTCGTGCGAGTCCGTGACCGACATCTTGGACCCACAGTCCCCGCATTTATTGAAGCCCGGACGCGGGGTTGAAGACGAAGTAGACATCGCCACGAAGAGGTCTTCACAAAAACCGAACAGGTTCAACGAACCGAGAAGAATACAGCAAACTCCAAAGAGTCGAGGCGTACCGAGATTCACGAAGCGAACACGTTTGCAGAAAAAACGGAACTGAGGCTACGGGCGTCATGCGTCCTACTTATCACATCGGGTGACGTCGGCCGTCTGAGGTCCTCGGGGACGGCGCATCGACGTCATCGACGCAGGACGCAGACGCCGAAGATTTTCCGAAGCAGCACAGCTGTGGACATTTCCTGTCATAGATATGGAATACGTCGGAGGACCCAATCCGCTCGAATAACTTTGATTTCTCCTTGGTAGTCTGCATCAACAATCCTGCCTAGCACTTGAATGGCTTTTAGGGCTAGTCCGGATCTAGGGGCAATCAATCCCATATGCTCAGAAGGCCTTTGTACCCCAATCCCCGGGTCAATCACTACAATCCCTCTAGGCTCAAGTCAGATTTCTTCCCTTGCATGCAAATCCACCCCAGCTGACTCAGGATTGGCGCAATAAGGAGCGAATGCGCAAGGCGATATTTCCCAGTACAACAACGTTTCCACAGGTTTATAGGTTCTAAATTGCAAGTTTGGCGTCAACATGCGCATTAGCAGAGTCTCACCGTTCACAATTGGACGGGTATTGAATATCTGCACCGCCTCCACGTGTTCACGCCACCCTTTCAACGTACCCTCCTACTTTTTCCTTAAATGTGCCTTCAACAAACCATTCATCCTCTCGATTAGCCCGGAAGCCTCTGGGTGATAAGGGACGTGAAAGATCCATTTAATTACTTTTTCCTGACAATAGTCTGAAACCAATTTTCCTTTAAAATGGGACCCATTGTCACTCTGCATAATGACATACCCTACTAATGGGCATTGGACCGATATAATCGATTTGCCAAATTTGTCCAGGTAATTTTCCTCTTCTCAAAGTGCCATGAGCAATATGTGGGATAGATCTTTGCTTCTGATCTTAACACGTAGGACACTAAGATGACTGTTTTCACAATCTCCAATGGGATGCTAATTCCTCTATCTTGTGCCCACCTGATAGTAGCTTTCTCTCCAAGATGTCCACTATTTTGGTGGGCCCACTTAGCAATCCCTTCCATATCCTCTTCCTCAGCCCTCATGTCCATGATTGCAATTTCACATGTTCGTCTGCAACATAATTGAACCACTGTTCTAATGAATCTGTTGCACAATGTGTATTTACATGATACACTGTCACTGTGATATGCATCAGCATTTCAGCAATATCTTGCCACACTTCCTTCCCCATACTTCTTTAACATGGATTTTCCAACCATTCTTCTTCCACGTAGGGAACCACATCACCAAGCCATTAGCAATGGAACATGAGTCAGTATAAATGTGACAACTCCCCGGCATCTCCTGTTTTAAGGCCTGATATACCGCATATAATTCGGCAAATTGGCTACTCTTCCCTTTTCCTGAGGTGGTTAACACCTTTTTCCATTTTGGATTATAGGCTACTGCTTTCCAATGTTGTTCAACACCCAGATATTTGGCTGAGCCATCTGTGAACCAGGCATGTTCAACTTGCTCACTCAATAGCTCTACATAAGGGATTCCCCAATCATCCCTTCCTCATTTTGTTCCACGTCAGCTAACGGGACACCTGCCACCTGTTCATGTAATTTAGCCACACCACCCTTTCCTGTCTTGCCATGATCCTGTATGTGGCATTTCCATTCGATAATGCTTGCCTCTTAAGCATGTCAGATTCGATGGGTTTTAGGTGAACCCATTGCATAATAGGTATTTCTTGCGGGATCAATACATCATGACCCACCGTCATTTGTTCCGTATCCACTAGTGCCCAATAACAAGCCCAACAGTTGCTTTTCAAATGGAGTATATCTGTCACTAGCTTCGGGTAACTTGCAACTCCAAAACCCTAAAGGTACTCATTTTCTGTCCTGTTTTGGCCATAAACTCCAGTTGGCATATACATCCTAAACAGATACATTTAACTCAACCTCATTTTCCCGCAATGGGCATAAATCTATCACTATCTGAATGGTGCCCTTAGCTAATTGGAATGCTCTATCTTGTTCCTCACCCCATTCAAAATTTAATTTCTTACGTGTTACTTTGTAAAGGGGTGCCAGAATTTGCCCAAGATGGGGTTTGTTTTGTCTCCAAAATCCAAACAGCCCTATGAACTGCTGGGCTTGGTTTTTAGTTCTCTGTCATGATTCTTGCCCCTCATGTCCCCAGCCCTCTGAGATGTCAGGCTGGAGCCAGGCCACGATCACCTACATGGCCCTCAAGGACCTCTCCATCCCTTCAAAGACCCACTTGGAGTCAGACTTGGCGCTTGTGGCACCAGACTCACTCACTCCCATAGGATAACATTGGGGATTGAACTTGTAGTGCTTTGATGGGGACAAGATGGATGCCCCCATATATCTCGGTTCCCAGAACTGCATGTGCAGTCTAGTCTTTTGGGTGTGGTTCAGCCCAGAGACACCTGGGATACCCAGAGACTATTTAAGCCACGTCCAGGCTGAGAAACATGCTTTGTGTTTTCTACACCTGCAGCGTGACACTCACCGTGTTCGGATCGGTCTCCAGTAGGCCTGCATCTTTCTTCTGCGCTCAGCTCCTGCAAGAACAAGAACATCGTTAGGAACAGCCTTACCTTGCGGCGCTTCTGCCCATCATTAATTGCTTCTTCTGTTCTGCGGGCATCTTCGGCGGTGTCATTCTCATCCCGGCACGCCGCTTCCTAAGGAAAAGGGAAAAGAACAGAAAAAAGGCATTAGTAAGCATTCAGCAAATCTTCGCTTATTTTTAAAGACTGTACGAGCTTCAAACGCTTAGCTGAATCCCAGCCGCTCTGGGGGAACTCTGTCTCCGGAACTTCTCATCCATCTGCAAGAGGGAAAAGACACTCCAGTTTAGTGTGGAAACATCTAGAGGCGCCGCATACCGCGCTTACTCACTGCATTTTTTCTTCATAACCGGCATCCACGCTGAAAACGTTGCGGCACCTAAAAGACACAGAAAAAGAACTCAGTTCAATACAAATACGAAAGGGTCGCATCGCGCTCTCACTCACCTTCAGCGCTACTCATATCAGCAGCACGTCGCCATCCCCGGACACCGGCCATCATCTAAGGAAGGAAAGGAACAAAGTTAGAGAACTGTTCAAAAGACTCATTATACTTACCTGTCGGACTCTTGCCAGTGAAGTAACTAGGCAGCAACGAGCCTGCATCAATCAACACACCCTGCGCTGAAAGCAGGACGGAGAGCACACTTTCCAGGAAAACAAGGTGAGCTGTGGATCAAAGGGAAGGGATGGACCCCGGGGAAGAAGGGGTTCAAGCACACAAAACTCTACCAATCCTGTGTTTCAGGCCCAGTCTCCAGTCAAGTAGACTCCAGGGAAGGGTTCGAGGTCGTAAGAGGTCAGTCAGAACAGACTGAGTGACGTCCCCGTGGATACCAGGTGAGCGTTACATTCTCAGAGTGGAAAACTCAAGAATGTTTTGTTTGGCTTTAGTCACCATCTCACGATGTCCATTGTGCCACTGAATTCCCAGAAAAATTGCGGTCTCTGCCAGACCTTGTGTTTTAGCCTAATTTATTTCCCATGCTTCTTTCCTTAAACCATCCATAATAAGATCTAAGTGCACTTGTACACTATGCACATCATTCCCTTGGATTAGTAGATCGTCAATATAGTTATTATTTGCACATCTGGTTTACACAGAATCTTATCCAAATGTTCGGCCACCAGCCGGTGGCAGATGGTTAGACTATGCCTATATCCCATTGGGAGACGTTTGAACGTATACTGCCTCCCATTCCAGGAAAATATAAACTGCTCCTGACATTCTTCATCAATTGGAATGGTAAAGAAGGAGTTAGCCAAGTCTAACACTGTGTGCTATGTTCCCTCAAATTCCTGCACATTTTAAATTAGCGTCACCGCATCCGGAACTGCCAGTGTCAGCGGTGGCGTGTGTTCATTCAATTCGCGATAATCAATAGTCATCCTGTAGCTTCCATCTGTTTTTTTGACAGGCCAAATCGGATTGTTCCATGCAGTAGTTACCAGTCGTAACACACCGGCTTCTAAATATCCCTTAATGGTTTCTGTAATCTCCTTCTGACCCCCTGGAATCCGATATTGTTTCATGTACACTATTTTAGTGGCTATTGGAACCTGCACCGGGGACTTCTTTAACTGACCCACAATCACGGGGGTACAAGTGAACGCACTGACCTCAAACTGATAAAGTTTATCTCCTAATCCGAGGTCAATCCTTCTAGAATATCAAATCCAATAATATATTCAGGAATCGGGCCCACCAATACTTGATAGCTATCCCGTTTTAAACTTCCAATTTTCATATCTATGTTGGTCTGTACTGCAGGGGTGTCTTTTCCCCCCCAATCCAGTTATTGTAAAATGTCGCCCTTTAAATCTCGAAGGATTCCCATGTATCAATGAGGCCTCCGCCCCGGTACCAATTAAAGCATGTACATCCTGTATGTTTCCTGATTGCCAAAATAGTTTTACTTTTACATGAGGTCGTCTGTCTATTTTAATTAGGGCATTTGTTACCAAAGTTTGACCGCCATCCTATTCATATTTTGAGTGCAGGTTTCGTGAGCCCATCTCCACCATTTCACTCACCATTTTCCTCAGATCGGCACACGTCGGCTGAGATTGCTTGGATGTATCCGAAGACACATCATCTACCTTTTCAGGGGGTGATGCAAACGGATACCCGCCCCTTTCTCTTGTTTATGCACTTCCTGACATTTCACTGGTTTATAACGCTTCTTTCCATCCAAACCTCGCCTTTTGTACAATTGGTACATTTCTCGTATCTGAAGCCCATCGATATCCCCCTGCGGTACCCCATCTTTCAGTAGCGCTAGGAACATATCCTTTCTAGACATGCGCGTATTGCGACAGTCAAACCTCTTGCCAGGAATGCCCCTTTCACTACGTCCCTCCCTTTCCAGTTCTCAGGGTCTTTACTCTGCCTTTTCCCATTCTCCTAGCGCCGCCAATTGTCTAATAGCATCTACCACCTCATCCATTATTTTACCTGTCATTCCCACCAGTAGAGTCATGATAACATTTTCATATGCCGGAGGGGCGGTGCAAATAATAGTGTTTCTAGCTGAAACAGACAATGCTATTAACCCCATATGTTCGGGATCATCTAAACGGATTGCCTCTTTCATGGCATGTTCTCTCACCCTTTGAATAGCCTCTTTCAGCGTACACCATTTTTTTTCCTCAGTCGGCCAATCTGATGCAATAGGATACTTCCGATTGCAGCCTTGGGCCGCCATTTGCAATAAGGACATTTGAGACTCCCCTCCGTCAGCCTCTCACGGAGGGCACACCCGTAGAATTTCCTATATTTGGACTTCCTGTGTCAACAGTGAAAATCGAGCAGAGTCCGTCACATCCACGTGAAGACCCGCCGCCCCTCCATCAAGTAACCGGACCATCCAGGCCAGCAAGGGTTCTCCAGCCTTTGCTTCAACCGGCCAACAATTTCCCCAATTTCTTGCTGTGAATAATCCTCCAGTGCCGTCATATCTACCAACCCTCCTCCGGGATTGTTGGGATTACGCCCACTCGCCATCGTATCACCGGATTAACCACTACCTCTTTCCGATCAGATTCCAATTTGGGATTGGTTTCTGGTTCCGAACCATTCTCAGTGCTAGTATTATCAATAGATCTCCATGCCAGTGATCAGGGTCCCAAGTCCAGCCCCACGTTGGCAATCACAGTTGCCACCTTGCAAGAATTCACTCTACATCTTCTCTTCTTGTATTTATAACAAGCCACTCTCACAGCAGCTCGCTCAGCTACCACCTGATATTCATCTGCTTTATCATGATATAATTTCATCTGAAGCTGTTGCATTAACGCCAGTTGTTTCTCGGCTGCTAGCTCTTTTTCTAATTTCAGAACAGTTGCCTGTAATTCCACATTCTGCTGATGTAGCCTTCAGAAGGCATGTAACAAGATCCAGCCCCTCCTACATAGGGCCGAACACTCCTTCCCTTTCTCGACTAGTACTTTTTGTAGACAACTCACTAATTCTTCCTGACTCACCTCTCCTACACTGGTGTCCCATTCCTCACTCAAACCCGCCCCATATGCCCAGGTCTGGGCAACATTGTCACACAGATTTTGAGCCCACCTCAGAATATCCACCTCTGGACAGCCTCCACCTGCAAAGCTTCCTTTTTTCCTAAATAGGGAACTCATGTTATCAAATGGATATTACACGTCCCCTATTGTCAATACCTCACCACACACTACTCACATTCCAAAATATTTTCCTAATTGAGTCCAATATTATTTATCACATACAATATTAGCAGGGACCTTTGGCCCAAATACAGCAAAAAGACCCTGCTCACAGCACCAATTGTTTTGCTTTTTCACGGCCACCTGCAGAGATCACATACTTACATTCTCCTGACCATTGCAAAAGTAGTTATTGGACTCAGATAGGCAAAGAATTACACATTACACATTAGTTATAATTATAATAAAAATGGCGCGTTACAGGGCCTTTATTCAATTATAACATACAAAAAGAATAAACACATAATCGGTTACATAAAAACAAAGAACAAAGGCTTCACCGTTAAGATTGCCACAGAAGACACCTACATCTCGGCCACGACACTGCTTAGTCCCCGCAGCAGATAGGCAAAGAGATTGATTGTGCTAACGCAATCTGGAGCGGAGCGTCTTCCCTCTCAGTGGGACTGCCTCGCCCAGGTCCAAATTCTAACTCTGTATTCCAAGAGTAAAACCCTTGTCTCTTTATAGGGGCTGCTTTCGATCCCCGCCCCTCATGGGTTACCATACTGCCCTCGGCCGAAGAGCAAACAATAAGCATGAGGCATAAACAGGGTGGAATATTCCAGTTAGAAGTGCAAAAAACCCATCTTCCCTCCCTGCTGTCATTCCCACTGCCCCTTATCACTGCACCTGGAGCGTGCTGCGACTCCTTTTTTCAGCTTGTCCTTCGGCGGACAATACAATAACTATTCTCCTCGGCTTGGACATCTGACATAAATATGTGACCTTGTCTTCACAGCAGAAATAGAGGTTTACTAGCAGAGCCCAGAGCAACATAGACTTTCATTACTGTCTCATTGAGGTAAATGGAAGTGAATATCCAAGATGGCCGTGCATCAGCGCTATGTTTCTTGGCTCATTTTGCACACGCATTACCGACCCTCACAGTAACACTAAGAGCCATTTACAGAGCACGATCGATAAGCCTCACACACAGACCATACAATATGAACGACTGACCAAATGCAAAGCTTTAAGGTGACTTATTGAGTATGCTTACTGTAAGGGTGCATAAGTAGGAGACTGACACACATGCAGCATGGTGATTGCCTCAACTTCTCCGGTGTTGGGGTGAGGACAGGTGCTCCGTGGCACAGTAAGTTGTGCTCTCTGACCTATTGTTGTCATCCCCCTTGCTTACTGTTCCCTGCCCATTCCACTGTGTGTTTCATTACTGTACCTTTGCCTGCACTCCTTACTTCTAGGTTCTTCAGTTGTTTACTGTGACTGGTGGGTTGGAATTCTGCTTTGTACTTTGACACTGTGGTTGTTTTCTTCCCTATTATATTGACTTTGTGGTGTTCTCTATGGTTTTTCTGCATTGCCTGCATTCCTTACTTCTAGGTTCCTTGCAGTGGTTTTTTTCTCTGGCGATTGTTTTTTACCCTGATTGTGCTCTTGGTTTTGGAATTACTTTGCATTGCCTGCAATCTTTCTTGCTGTGTGTTGTGCTTTGTTGATGGTCCTTGCATACATCTGATTTCATAAGGTCTATTTCTCGTTCTGTGCCATTTCTCCTCCCTGTTGTTCCTCCCCTTGTGCCTCCCCACTGTCTTGCCCCTGCGCTATTCCCCCCCCCACATGCTTGGGCCCCCCAGCACTCCCCTCTTCTTTCCCCCGTACCCTCTATGGAGCTCTCTGTCACACCTATCTACTCTAACTGCTACTCTTTCGACTATTCTGTCCCTCTCACTAGGTCTAGCAGGAAGAAGCCCAAAAAGGATATCCTTGTCTCGAACCCAGGCCTCCCTATCGCTGATACCTACACCAGTGCTTCTGCAAGACAGACACTCACCGACATCCTCTGTCGTTCCCTCTCCAGACCTATGGACCCCCCCATATGGTCTGTGTTCTCTCTCCTTTTTCCTCTTCTCCCATTAATGGTGGCACCCGGTGGGAAGCCCTCCTGGCCTTCTTCCATTCCTATAAGACCATCATTAATGTCTACCTAAATGGTACCGTCTTGGTCCAGGGCCCTCAAGCCAATCTCCTCATTTTTGATAGACGCTTTCCGCGCCTTATCAACTTTGTTTCTTCTCCTGCTAGCCCTACTTACCCCTCTCTGGCTCCTCTGCCGCAACCTTCCTCTGCCACCTCTCCGGCACCCTCTGTTGCTTCTCTGGCCACCCTGTTGCCTCCTTCCTCAGCTACCTCTCTGGCACTCTCTTCTTCCTCTCCGACTACCATGCCTTCTCTTCCTTCTTCCTCTGCCCATCCTTGGGCACCTCCAACACTTCTGCAGGGTGCACCTCTGGCCTGTACCCCTCCATGTAAGTCCTTCAAAAGGTGGCAACATGTTCCGCATCACTACTCTCAACTCTCGCTCTGCTGTCAAACACTCCTCTGACATTTGCCGTCTCCTGGAAGAGCTTGATTTGGATGTACTCAGTCTCACCGAGTCTTGGTTCACAGCCAGCTCTGTCACAAGTTTTGACACTCTCCTTCCTGATGGCTACAAGATTCTCTACAAACCCAGAACTAACCGTCCCGGTGGGGGTGTAGTCTTGATGGAACCCTGCTTCTGTCATTTCTACGCAGGATTACTTCTTTGAACGCGTGGTCTGCAGGCTATCTCTCCTGGCCTCTCTCTCACTGTGGCCAGTATCTACAGGCTGTCTGGCCAGGTCGCCCTCTTTCTCTCTGATTGGGCTGACCTTTCCTCCTCCCTTCTTGCCTCTCTCTTTCAACTTCTCCGCCTCAGAGGTCTCAACATCCACCTGGATGTCGCCAACCCCTCTTCAGGGCTCTTTCACAACCTCTGCGACTCTCTCTCCCTCTCTATTCTTTCCTTTGGCCCAACTCACTCTGCAGGGCACACCATCGATGTTTTTATCTACTCAGACCTCCACCTTCTCCAACCCTCTCACCACTCCTCTCTCTTGGAGGGACCACTTCCTCCTCTCCTCCCCACCTCTCTCCCTACCCCTGAGGTCAAGCTGTCTCCAGCACTGCCACCTACCTTCTCTGTCAGCCGATGTGGGCTGGACTGTCTAGTTCCAATACACATCCTGGGTGCCAGAGAGTCTGGTGTGCTGGGAATGGGATTGGTCCACGTCTGGTGTGCCTGTATGTGAGCAGATCTCCCATTGGATCCTCTTCGTTTTGGCGCAAAGGAGATTATGGATAAGAAAAGACCCCAAACACCACATACCAGGTCGATCTCTTGTTCTCACCCAACCTAGGATAGGATCCAAGCATCCTGAAACTAAGAAGCTGAGTTGAGGAACCGCTGGTGACCCGCCGGAAGGTTTGGCACCCTGAGCCCGATGTTGTCCCGCTGGACCCCTCTGCATCTGATTGAACCAGAAGGTCTGCAAAGGCACTTCCACCCATTTGAATAGTGGGAACAATTTTTCACAGCACCTTCACATTAACCTGCAAGCAAGTCTCTTCTGAAGTGTTCCTGGGCCAACCAGCGAACTGACTAGCTTGCGCAGGACCTTTGCTCTGAAACCGCATCCGTTTCGAGTTGACACTTGAAACTTGGTAGATCGTAAGTACTGGCGCCCTAGGTCTGGAATTAGGAGAGTACGCCTGAACCTGAGTGCACACGGTCACCGTGTCGCCCAGCCGTGGTGACAGACTTCGCAGGTGCCTTGCTGCTGTGCCCCTGTGTGCCCCGAATCCTGCTGCAGGGAAACTGGCCTGATCCCTTCAACAGGAGCTGAAAAATCACCACTGTCCTGCAATGGAATTGTCACTGTAACTCAGCCGCTCAAAGCCGCAAAATTGCTGCATTTGAACCTGCAACCGAAGTAGACTCGACTGCCGAAGTTTGGTCCAGAGTGCGCCTGGGGTCAGTGAGTACTTGCAACCCTTACCGATGGCCCCTAGCGCAACCATCCTTTTGTACGCACGAGTATCCCCTGAGGGCCACTCACCTTTCCACATGTAGCCTGTGCTACCTCCATATTCCCAACTCCTGGGACCGGTTCTGCTCTCTTGGGGAGAGCCTCCTGCAATAGTGAGAACCTATTCTTCATCGCCTCACCCACCTTCCTGAGTCGCTACACCCCTGCAGGAGACCCCATTTTCGCTCTACCGCACCATCGCGTGCACCAGCATCCGAAAGTACTTTTGAGCGTTAGGCTCCACTCTTCGTAGGGACTGGACTGCCTCTTAGGTTAGGGATTGATTGATGAAGAACTGCCTAAAGTCTATTTGCTCCCTCGCTCCATAGGTTATGGACCCATTTTGTGCACTATTCCTTTAGGCCACTTGGTAACTGTAAATATGTTTCATAGTAGTGTTGTATTGTTTTGAAGTATTACTGTTGATATTTGCTTTGTGTTCGATTTCAAATGCCTTGAATTAATGTATATGTATTTTTGATATATACACCTGACTGGGAGTTATTTGTAGTGTCCTTTAGTGTGTGTGCTCATTGTGGGCTTTCAGTCGCCCTCACCCCTCCTGAGACCTAGGGCCTCATTACACGGATGGCGGTAAGGATTTACCGGTACCGGTAAATCCTTACCGCCTTACTACGAGGTCCCTTTGCGGGTTGGGGAATTTAACGCCTGCTTTTTGCAGGCGTTAAAAACCAACCCGCAAAGGGACCCAGGGAGCTAATTACGGTACCGCAATTTGC
The DNA here is from genome assembly GCF_040938575.1 of Ambystoma mexicanum. Classification (NCBI taxonomy): domain Eukaryota; kingdom Metazoa; phylum Chordata; class Amphibia; order Caudata; family Ambystomatidae; genus Ambystoma; species Ambystoma mexicanum. Next base: position 22,685,008 of record NC_090938.1, read on the forward strand.
GGTACCGTAATTGGCGCCTTCCCCATTCCCATTATGCCTTATGGGGCAAAAATGGGAATGGGGAAGGGCAATGGTGGAAGGGGGAATTACCGCCCGCCAACCTTGGAATGGGGCGGTAATTCCCCTTTCCGCCAAGGCGGTGCCGGTATTTTACCGGCATGAACCATGGCGCTAATAGCGCCATGGTTTTCCGCCACCCGTGTAATGAGGCCCCTAGTCTTGATCGCCGCCAATGCTACCTTGATTGGTCTGGCGTGTCCAGAAGGTTACCCTGTTCCAAGAAACTTGGCTAGCCTTCTGAACCTCTGCCCACCAGAGCAGTGTTCAGAAATTCATCTTAACGCCACCCTTAAATGCAAGTGTAGAGCGGCTGAGAGTAAGTGGAGGGCATCTGGCGCACCCTCTGACAAACTGGCCTGTCAACTGCTCCAAAGGCAGTACAGACGCTCTATCCTCTCTAAGAAGAGAGCCTACATCCAAGCCCGCGTCCCTGCGACATCAACTCGGCCAAATTTTTCCAAATCTGCAAGGAGCTCGCCAATCCTGCTGCAGTCTCTACCTCTCCTGTTCCCTCCCAGGCACTCTGCACGGCCCGACATCTCATTTCACCACTAAAACTCAGGACATACTGTCCACTCTCTCTTCCTCTACCTCCCTCTTCTTCCTCTGCCACCCCTGGCCTGTCTTCAGCCGCTGCCCTTCCTCCTCTATCCTCCTTTCCCCTGTTCACCCCAGACGATGTTTCTAGACAAGTCTGATCTATGAAAGTCTCGCCAAAGCAGGTTCTCCCCTGCTCATCCAGAACCATCAAGGCAATCACTCCTTTGCCACTGGAACCTTCCTCTCTCCCCTTAAGCACTCCCTTGTGCACCCCCTTCTTAAGAAGCCCTCTGCTGATCCTTTCTCTCCAGCTAACTATCGCCCAATCTCCATCACTCCTTTTCTGGGCAAACCCTAGGAAAAGCTGGCCATTTCCCAGCTTAATCTGCATACTGAATCTGTTGGTTGTCTCCATGACCAGCTGTCTGGCTTCAGAGCTGCCAGAAGCATGGAAACTGCTCTCCTGAACACCTGTGAAGACTTGCTCTCCAATCTTGACTCTAATCTCCCTTCTGTCCTCCTTCTCCTCGATCTATGTTCTGCGTTTGACACTGTCAACCATGCCATCCTGCTCAATCGCCTCTGTGACAACCTGGTTATCACTGTTCAGGCCCTATACTGGTTAACCTCCTTTCTCACTGACCGACTCTCCCAGGTCCAACTGGGGTCTTTCTTCTCTTCTATCTCTCTCTCTACATGTGGTGTACCCCAGGGGTTTAACCTGTCAACCTGGCTTTTCAATCACTACCTGGCACCTCTGGCCCACTTTATCGCTACAATCTGTTCTAACTTTCAGAGTTATGCGGATGACACCCAGCACTCAGCCTGCTCCTTCTCCCATACCAGACTGTCTGGCCGCGATTCAGGAATGGTGTGGTGCCAATGATCTCGGCCTTAATGCCAGTAAGACTGAGATCCTCCTCATCGGGACACTTTTACCCTCCTTTCCTCTCACTCTCTCTGGCCACCCACCCTCTGCCCTTTTCCATCTCCTTCCTGAGAGGCTAGTAACCTTGGTGTCATCCTCGACTCCACCCTCTCCCCTTCTCTTTTCACATCTCTGACGTCTCTAAGAAGTCACACTTTCAGCTGCACCTCCTCAGAGGTATTCTGCCTTTTCTCACTTCCCCAAGAAGCTCAGTGTCTCTAGAGCCCTGGGCCAGGCTGCACTATTGCAGCAGCCTCTTCCCAAATCTGCCCGTCTTCTCTTGGACCTTTACAACTCATCCAGAACAGGACTGCAAGACGTGTCCTTGGCCTCAAGCCCAGGGATTGTATCTCTCCAGCTCTTACATCTCTGCACTGGCTTCCTGTGGCTGCAAGGATCAAATTCAAGACCCTTTGCATCATCCACAAGGCTTTCTGGGGACTGGGACTGCACTACCTCCAACTTCCTCTTCCTAAACATCTTCCTTCTCGAGCTCTCGGCTCATCCACCTCCAATTCTCTGCGAGTCAGGCGCTCTTCCAAGAAGAGAATGGGGGGTTAGGGGGATAATCTCTTTCCTCGGCTGGGGTCTCCCTCTGGAACAGCCTCCCTGCCTCTCTCAAATTTGGGCAGAACCACCTCCGGGTCTGGAAGCAACTCAATATCTTCCTTTTTGCTTCTGCTTTCTCTCTTCCTCTCCCCTGCTAATATCCCTGATAGCTCTGCACACTGGTCACCTGGCCACCCCTGAACTCGGGCCCAGGCTCCTGCATGTCTAGTTGCCTTTTTACTACCTCCGGGCTCCCTCGGCACTTAAGGGTCTGTATCTGTAACCCTAGAGACCTTCGGGTGAGTGATGTGCTATATAAAACCCATTTAGTTAGTTAGTCTCTTCTCTTTGCACTTCAGAGCCACCCTCTGACAGCAATTATTGAATCACCTGCACTTCTCCTCAACACCCACCCCCTCTTGGAACTCCTCCCCTCTCCTCTTCCCCGCACTTGCGCAATCTGAATGACACAAGGCCTAGTAAGATCGTTGTTTGTCCTCCTTCAGTTTCCCCCTCCTTGTCTTGTCATGCCTAGAAACACTGGTCTACAGGCGCGATATAAATGACTTCTCATATCATATCATTAGACTTTTATTAGTCAGGAAAATAAAGAGAAACCCTAACTTATTGGTTGCTCTTACTTTCCCGAGATAGATTTTTCTATGTCTCCTCCACTGTCTAAATCTTCTGATAGAGGGAAAGGTAAGGGAGTTTTTAGAAGGTGAGAAGGGCTGGGTTTTTTTTACACTGGGTTTGATCCCTAACAACCTAATAGGTGGTATATTCTTTCCTAACCCGTCCATACACTATCAGATGGACCAGCACCCCTCCTGACAACATATGTAAGGGTGCATAGGGAGGAGACTGACACACAGGTGTCATGGTGATTCATATGGACCTTTAGAAGGAAAGGAAAATAAAGAGAAAAACTAACTTTTCCCATTTCTAAGGGGAGTTTCCCTGCCTTAACTAAAACACTAAGGGTTCTGTCAGAATGTCCATGTAATTCAATAGTCCACCGTCCTGTCCCTTACACTGAACTATAAATAAAGGAGACCTTCTTGTCCAGTAGAAGGACCCCCTTCTCCTGGACTGGGGACAGAAGTTTGTTTCCAGGTGTTGGCCTCTTAGGGGAATGGCTCCCTTCCGTGGGTCAAAATTGTCTTCCAACTGTCATGCATGCTGGACGCTACGCTCGTAGAACAGCTAGACCATTCTACTCCAAATGGAGGTTATTCGATACGTTACCGGGAAAACGACGTTTGCACTTTTCACGTCGCTAACTTCACGTGACTTTTGCTTCGTCACGTGAACTACGGTATTACGTATTTAAGCAGCGTAGAAACTTCACTCGCTGCTTCTGATCGTCTCTATTGGCGTTGTGTAGCTGAACCTCTGATCTGCATCCTGGCATATTTCTACAGCTACTTTTGGGCCTTCGATAGCGTGTGTTCCGCCACACGCTGATTCCTGGAGCTATCCCTTCGCGTGATAATTCACACGCGTTCTCCGTCTTCAAGCGTGGCTGGTCCGGACTGCGGGAATCCTGCCCGCGTGTAATTCCACACGCTCACGCTGTCTCTAAACGCGGCTGTTCCGGACTGCGGGAACACCGCCCGCGTGTTATTCCACACGCGCTCTCTGTCTTCAAGCGCGCCTGGCTAAGGCTGCGTAAATCCTGCCCGCGTGTAAAATCCACACGCGCTCTTTGTCTTCAAGTGCGGCTGGCCAAGGCTGCGTGAATCCTGCCCGCGTATAAATCCACACGCGCTCTTTGTCTTCAAGTGCGGCTGGCCAAGGCTGCGTGAATGCTGCCCGCGTGTAAAATCCACACGCGCACGTTGTCTTCACACGCGGCTGGCCCAGACTGCGCGAATCCTGCCCGCGTGTAAAATCCACACGCGCACGTTGTCTTCAAACGTTATTTTGTTCGCGGCTGTTTATAACCGCGTGTACTTCTAACTCCTGCATCTGTGGAATTAACAGAAGGATTGATCCCTATAGTGGGAAGGAGCCTTTCAAGGATTATTGGGAGGTGACATTGAACTGAACTTTGGACGCTATCCTGTGGTGAATTCAACCCGTATCTAGCGTGAGCCTCGTTCCGTTCGGGATAAGTCTCCCTTACTAATTTTCCCTTCCTTGTCGTTTGTTCTTCATTCAAATCCATCAAGAGACTTCTGGATTATTCTACCCAAATCTAAAGGTCAGTGTGAACATTCCTGTCATTATCTAATTCATCATACTCAGGTTGGAGCAGTTATTCATGATACTTTTATTTGTCCTAGGCTGGATAACTATACCTTACCCACGCCCTTTCCAGTGATCCATCGCTCTGCCTGTTTTATCAGCCAGAGGGTTGTATCATTTGGAAGGTCTTTTATTGACTTCACGACTATCAAATCGTGTGAACAGGGATCCAGAAGACCCTACCTCCTGTATCCTTTTGAGTATCGTATCCTTTTCGGTTAATACTTTGGTACATTCTGACAGAATCAGAAGCCATGGAGGGTACGGATCCTTTAGCTTTTTTGACACAGTTGATCAGCGATTTGAGAAATGAAATGGTTACAGCACAGGACATGTTACGGCACCGTATGGACGTTATGCAAGACGCCCTACATGGTAGTCCTCAGGGAGCACAGGCGCCGATGGCTACTGCATCTGGATCTGGGACTACGGCACCCCCACAGGAAACTATTAATGCGGTTATGCCCACTCAGTTTCCCTTGGCCCCCCGGAAAGGTTCACGGGTGATCCCAAAACCTATAGAACCTTTGTAAATCAGTGCCGACTCCATTTTCTTTGCCGTCCTACATCTTTTCCTGATCTAACCACAAAAGCAGCCTTCGTGCTTTCCCATTTAGGGGGCACAGCTGCTGCTTGGGCTAACCCTTTGTTGGAAACAAATAGCCCTTTGTTGTACGATTGTGACGATCTCTTGACTGCAATGAGTAAAGTCTTTGACATGCGTTACTCTACTCAAGCCACAGATTTAGAGTTGCTTAACCTACAACAGGGCAGCCAACCCCTTATGTCTTACGTTGCCCGGTTCAATCAACTGACGGCGGAAACCCAATGGCCTGACAGCAAGAAAACGGCTGTTTTCTACAAGGGTCTTTCTGAAGAACTGAAAGATGCCTTATCTACAGTTCCTGTGGTTCCTACGGGTTTCCCAGAGCTGCTCGATTTGGTTCTACAAATCGACGCCCGAAGGAATGCTCGAAAGGGAAGAGAAAAAGCCCTTCATGCCAGTCTCGGGGCGGTCAGAGACACCAGCAGTCATCTCTAACGACCCTGAACCCATGCAGATAGGCGCCGTGAGAGGCCGATTGTCCAATGCAGAACGGGAGAACCGAAGAAAAAACCACTTATGTATGTACTGTGGTTCTTCCGAGCATTTATTGGCAACATGTCCTAAAAAACCCATCAAGCGTGCGGGAAACGCCAAAACTCGACATTAGCAGGAGTCCCTATGTCGAGTGTTTCATCGGACTCCAGTACCATTCCTAAACATGCGCCTGTAATAGTTCAGGTGACGTTACGTTGTGATGAGCGAGAAGTGGTTTCCAAGGCCATGGTTGATTCTGGAGCCACCAGCAATTACATAGACATTACTTATGCCAAGAACTGTTCTTTACCCCTTGTTAACAAAAAAAGACCTGAAACGGTGAACACCGTGGACGGATCTGTTTTGATTTCTGGTATGGTAACCCAGGAGACGGTACCTGTTCAGATGACGTTATCGAATAACCATTCAGAAGAAATCATCTTCGATGTTATTGCTGCTCCGCAGTACGAGATCATACTTGGTCTTGCATGGTTAACCCTTCACAATCCTGCTGTTGACTGGGTTTCGGGATCGCTCCAATATCCTTCAACTCATTGCAATGAACATTGCTTTACCAGTCAGGAGGTGTCAAATAAACAACACATATTGGCCTCTATGGTGGAGGATTCTACTATCAGCGTTGTACATCAATGCGACAATATCATACCATGCGAATACGCTGATTATGCTGATGTCTTTGATAAAGGCCAGGCAGAACAATTACCTCCTCATCGACAGTACGACTGTCCTATCGAATTGATTCCTGGTGCCAAAATTCCTACAGGCCGTGTTTATTCATTAACACCTAAAGAAGATGTCGTGTTAAAAGAATACATTGACAAAGCGCTAGCAATGGGCTTTATACGGCCCTCGCAATCTCCTGCTGCATCTCCTCTATTCTTTGTTCCTAAGAAAGAGGGAGATCTCAGACCATGCATTGATTACAGGGCACTTAATGATATCACCATCAAAAACCAATACCCCTTACCACTAATAAACGTTCTGTTGGATCAGTTAGGCACTTCCAGTTATTTCACCAAATTGGACTTGCGAGGTGCATACAATTTGGTTCGCATTCGTGAAGGCGACGAATGGAAGACCGCTTTTAAGACACGGTATGGTCTTTACGAATATTTGGTGATGCCTTTTGGTCTGTGCAATGCTCCCGCCACATTTCAATTCTTCATGAATGATATATTCAGAGACATAATGGACCAATTTGTGGTTGTCTATCTGGACGACATTTTGATCTACTCATCATCTTTATCGGAACACGTCGGACATGTTTCTACAGTCCTACAAAGACTCAGGGAGAACCATCTTTATGTGAAAGCCGAAAAATGTGTCTTTCATTCACAGGAAGTGGAATTCCTTGGCTACGACATTACCAATCTAGGTGCTCGAATGAGTCGTTCCAAGGTAAAGGCCGTCTTGAATTGGCCGATTCCGCATAACGTCAAGTCACTACAGTCTTTCTTAGGCTTTGCGAATTTCTATCGCAGATTTATCCATTCCTTTTCCAAAACAGTAGCTCCTTTGACGGCTTTAACTAGTTCCAAAGTTCCTTTCTGTTGGAACCAACATGCCCAAGCAGCATTCGAAAAGCTGAAGGAAGCATTTACCACTGCACCCGTGCTTCAACATCCGGATCCTGATCGCCAGTTTGTCGTTGAAGCGGATGCATCCAGTGTCGCTATTGGTGCAGTGCTCTCACAAGTTTGCACAGAAACCAAGGAGGAACACCCAGTGGCTTTCTTCTCTCGCAAACTCACCTCATATGAACGGAACTACACCGTCACTGAGCGGGAACTACTGGCTATCAAAGATGCTTTCCGAGAATGGCGTCATCATCTTCTTGGGGCCAAACAACAGGTGTTGGTGTACTCTGACCATAGAAATCTCCAAGCATTCAAATCCATGAAATGCCTTACGGCCCGTCAGGCCAGATGGCATGTCTTTTTTGCCCAATACGATTTCCAGGTCACCTATCGTCCTGCCCGAGAACATGTTAAGTCGGACGCTTTGTCCCGTATGAGTAAAGAGGCGCAGGAAGAAAAACAAGTACAGATTCAGCTGTTGGCAGATCATGTAATTTGTAGTTGTTCGGTTCAACCATCCCTAAAAACCGAAATACAAGAGTGGGTAAAAAATCATCCACAAGTAGTCCAGGATATGAATCTGGACGTGCATAACGGTTTACCATTCACACAAGGAGTACTTTATCTACCAACTCCTTCAATGCGGAATAAAGCCCTCAAATGGAACCATGATTCCTTGATTGCAGCCCATCCTGGACGGAAGAAAACACTGGATCTGCTCAAAAGGTGGTGCTGGTGGCCATCCATGGCAAAAGAGGTTATAAACTATGTATCTTCTTGCTCTGTATGTATCCAATGTAAAAATACTCCTGGTAAACCAGTGGGCTTACTTCAGTCCCTACCTGTCCCTAACAAACCATGGGACATGATATCTATGGACTTTGTGGTAGAACTCCCCCCAAATCAGGGATATGATACCATATGGGTCGTAGTGGATTATTTCACTAAATTGGCTCTATTTATTCCCTGTATTGGTTTACCAACTGCTACTGTTCTGGCTGAACTATTCATCCAACATATATTTCGTTTCTTTGGTCTACCATCAGTAATCATTACTGACAGGGGCTCGCAGTTTGCGTCACGCTTTTGGAGAGCTTTAACTTCTGCATTACTAATTGATGATAGAATGTCCAGTGCTTATCATCCTCAAACCGACGGACAGACTGAAAGGGTCAATTGTACTATGGAACAATATCTGCGGTGTCTGTGTTTGCAATACCAATCGGATTGGCTCACGGTACTGCCGGCGGCTGAATTCGCCTATAACAACTCTTATCATAGTGCCATAGGCACTTCACCGTTCTATGCTCTCTATGGACAACACCCCCGATCAATACCTCTGGATTCCGGTCTATCCTTGGACACGCCTGCCGCAGGCCGTACTCTTCGTGATCTGAAGAGATTACAAAGAAAGGTGAAGCAGCAATTGGAGCAGGCTAAACGACGTGACAAGTTCTATGCCGATGCTCATAGAGTATCCGCACCTGTCTATAAGGCTGGTATGAAAGTCTGGCTATCCACTAAGAACTTAAGAATTCCAGGCAAAAAGAAATTGTTGCCTAAATACATCGGTCCGTATGTAGTGCTCCATGTTCTTAATCCTGCTGCTGTACGTCTGGCTTTGCCACAACGATGGCGGGTGCATCCTGTATTCCACGTCTCACTCATTAAGCCATTCTCTGAAGCTACTAGACTGCCTGTTGCTATTTCTGTGCGGGGGTCTGATGAGTACGAGGTACAAGACATACTGGATATGAAACTACGTTCTGGTAGACCATATTATCTGGTGGATTGGAAGGGCTATGGTCCCGAAGATAGGTCCTGGGAACCTCTTTCCAATATTCATGCTCCTGCTTTATTGAAGCGCTTTCACACAAGAAGGGGAGAGGTTGTCCCTTTGGGGGATGGCACTGTCATGCATGCTGGACGCTACGCTCGTAGAACAGCTAGACCATTCTACTCCAAATGGAGGTTATTCGATACGTTACCGGGAAAACGACGTTTGCACTTTTCACGTCGCTAACTTCACGTGACTTTTGCTTCGTCACGTGAACTACGGTATTACGTATTTAAGCAGCGTAGAAACTTCACTCGCTGCTTCTGATCGTCTCTATTGGCGTTGTGTAGCTGAACCTCTGATCTGCATCCTTGCATATTTCTACAGCTACTTTTGGGCCTTCGATAGCGTGTGTTCCGCCACACGCTGATTCCTGGAGCTATCCCTTCGCGTGATAATTCACACGCGTTCTCTGTCTTCAAGCGTGGCTGGTCCGGACTGCGGGAATCCTGCCCGCGTGTAATTCCACACGCTCACGCTGTCTCTAAACGCGGCTGTTCCGGACTGCGGGAACACCGCCCGCGTGTTATTCGACACGCGCTCTCTGTCTTCAAGCGCGCCTGGCTAAGGCTGTGTAAATCCTGCCCGCGTGTAAAATCCACACGCGCTCTTTGTCTTCAAGTGCGGCTGGCCAAGGCTGCGTGAATCCTGCCCGCGTATAAATCCACACGCGCTCTTTGTCTTCAAGTGCGGCTGGCCAAGGCTGCGTGAATCCTGCCCGCGTGTAAAATCCACACGCGCTCTTTGTCTTCAAGTGCGGCTGGCCAAGGCTGCGTGAATCCTGCCCGCATGTAAAAACCACACGCGCTCTCTGTCTTCATACGCGGCTGGCCCGGACTGCGTAAATCCTGCCCGCGTGTAAATCCACACGCGCACGTTGTCTTCACACGCGGCTGGCCCAGACTGCGCGAATCCTGCCCGCGTGTAAAATCCACACGCGCACGTTGTCTTCAAACGTTATTTTCTTCGCGGCTGTTTATAACCGCGTGTACTTCTAACTCCTGCATCTGTGGAATTAACAGAAGGATTGATCCCTATAGTGGGAAGGAGCCTTTCAAGGATTATTGGGAGGTGACATTGAACTGAACTTTGGACGCTATCCTGTGGTGAATTCAACCCGTATCTAGCGTGAGCCTCGTTCCGTTCAGGATAAGTCTCCCTTACTAATTTTCCCTTCCTTGTCGTTTGTTCTTCATTCAAATCCATCAAGAGACTTCTGGATTATTCTACCCAAATCTAAAGGTCAGTGTGAACATTCCTGTCATTATCTAATTCATCATACTCAGGTTGGAGCAGTTATTCATGATACTTTTATTTGTCCTAGGCTGGATTACTATACCTTACCCACGCCCTTTCCAGTGATCCATCGCTCTGCCTGTTTTATCAGCCAGAGGGTTGTATCATTTGGAAGGTCTTTTATTGACTTCACGACTATCAAATCGTGTGAACAGGGATCCGGAAGACCCTACCTCCTGTATCCTTTTGAGTATCGTATCCTTTTCGGTTAATACTTTGGTACATTCTGACACCAACACAAAAATCGAATTTCAAACACTTTAGTTTGGCAGACACACTGCCTATCTTAACATTCTGTATTAGGAAGTCTTTACAACTTTGGTTACCAGGAGAATCACTCCCTTTTCCTGGTACGCTTTCTCTATTATTGTTAAACACTCGATCACTACCGGCGCATGAAGTAGAAATCAACTTCATGCTATCTGATCGTCGTCCTGCCATGCTATTCCTCACTGAGACCTGGCTTCAGGAATGTTCGGCCCCAGCTCTTGCCCAGGCTATTCCCGATGGATACAAGATTGTTCATCTGGACCGCCCTGCTCCTCAGCATGGAGGTGGGGTGGCTGCCATTTTTAAAGCAGATTTTGTTTTAACTCAACTGTGCTGTCCTCATTCTCTATCTGTGAAGGGTATGTTGTTGAGATGCAGGATCTTCCCCACCTTCTCGTGTCATGTCCTGATTGTTTATCGCCCTCCAGTCTCCTACTTTGGTTTACTTGAACCTCTTGCCGACCTTATAGCTGATCTTCATGTTAAACGCACTCACTTGATTGTGTTGGGTGATCTAAATTTGAAATGTGATCTTCCTAGGGCTCCTGCCCTTGATGCTTTTTTCGCTAGCCTGTCTGATCTTGACTTCTACCAACATGATGTAGGGCCCACCCATAAAATGGGTAACACTCTCGATGTAGTATTGGCTAATAAAACCCTACTTACTTTTCTATCTGAAGAGCCTATATTATGGACAGATCACTATTTGGTGACCTGTTCACTCTCACCAGTGCGAGGACAGCCTAAGACTCTGTCAGCTAGAGTTTGGCAACATGCTCTTCTCTTAAAGCCAAATGTGTGGCTGCTAAGGTTCCCTCTCTGTTGCTTCTGTTTGCTGCTCTTCAGGCAGCAGCCGACGAAGTAGCCTCACTTCGGCTTACTCAACTCTGTACGCTTCCTTTGGAGCCATGGTTTTCGGAGCAACTGAGGTCCGCTCGATTGAAACTCAGACAAGCGGAAAGGAAGTGGCATATTGACTATGTTCCTCGTCTTAAGATCCAAGGCTTGCTCTTCGGCCTACTCGGCTGCTATTTTAGTGGCAAAAATGTTTTCGCCCAGACAATCAAAACCTCCTTGTGTCACTCCAAGGCCCTATTTACAGCTGTTAAATCTTTATCCTCCTCAGTAAATTGTATACCTACTGTTAAGCCGACCCAGGAGCTTTGCGATTCCTTATCCCAGTTCTTCATCAAAAAGATGGAGACTATTTGTGCCAACATTTCAACTAGCTCTGCACTAGCTGCCACTTCATCGATTCTTGGCAACATACCTTCTGACTCTGTTATGAGTACTACACGATCGGGCTGGTCTTCTTTCCCTGTCTTTTCTGAGTCGGTATTCAACCCCATTCAGCAGATCAAATCTAGCGCTCCATCTGATGTGGTGTCATTAGGAGTTTTAAAGGAGCTCTCGTCTGCCCTTTTAGGGGTGATCACGTATGCCGTAAATGCCTCTTGCCAATCGGGGGTTCATCCCGCCTGAGTTAAAGGCTGCAACGGTAATCCCCCTTTTAAAAAAACCTTCGCTGGATTCTTCTTTACCATCTAACTTTCAGCCTATCTCTCTCCTAGCTGCCCTTATGAAACTCTTGGAATCACAGGTCTCCCCTCTCCTGTCTTCTTTTCTTGAGCTATCTGATCATCTTGACCTGGCTCAGTCCGGCTTCTTGCCAGGCAGGGGCACTAAAAGCGTCCTGGTCTCTGGTCAGGACGACATGGCCAGACTGATGGATGCGGGAGGTGTCGGAGCCCTGATTTTATTAGACCTATCAGCGGCTTTCGACACGGTGGATCATCCCACCCTGCTCTCCCGCCTGGCCCAAATTGGTATATCTGGTCAAGTATTAGCGTGGTTTTCCTCTTTCCTGGCTGATAAATCTCAATCTCTTCTGCTTTCCCCTTTTTCCTCTAATTCTTGTCACCTTTGTTGTGGTGTGCCTCTGGGCTCCGCTCTGTCCCCCATTGTCTTCAACATTTACATCTGGGCACTATGTACCTCATCCGCTCCTTTGGCGTCAGGTGCTATTCTTATGCAGACGACACCCAGATCCTGATCTGGTTAGATCTTGATCGGGCTGAGGTGTCTGAGCCTTCATCAGTGCCCGACGGCCATGGGGGTGTGGATGGGCGTTAACTGGCTGAAGTGGAATGGGGACAAAACAGAGGTGTTGGTTGTAGGTTCTCCTCCCGACCCCTCATTTTGGATTGCTTCTTTTTGGCCTTCTTCCTTGGGTTCTCTCCCTGTCCCCACGGCTAAGGTGAAAAATGTAGGGGTGATCATGACAGCCACCTTGTCTATGAATGCCCAGGTATAGGCTGTTTGCCAGGCCGGGTTATTTCATTGGAAAAATCTTTAAAAAGGTGCTTCACATGATACCATCTTTGCACCCGCCGGTTGTGGCTGCGATGGTGTTGAGTCAGTTTGACTACTGCAATTCTCTTTATCTGGCACAGCCTAAGGGTTTGGTCCACCGACTCCAAAACATCGCAGCACTTGTAGCTACGGGGTCACCCTATGGTGCCCACATTTCCCCAGTTCTATGCTTTCTGCACTGGCTCCCGGTGGCCCAGCGTATTGAATTCAAGGTGCTATGTTTTGTACACCGTGATCTGCATGATCAGGGGGCAGAGTATGTCCGCACTAAATTTGTAAGCCATCTTCCGAAGCATTCCCTGCGGTCAGTATAGGCTGGCCTGCTCTGTGTGCCATCCTTCCGTCGTGCCCGGATTGGGAGAAGTGCTTTCTCTATTGCTGCGGCGCAGCTGTCGAACAAGCTGCCCTTGGCAATAACCATTTGACTTTTAGGAAACCCCTAAAAACACATCTATTCTGAACTTAGTGGCTGATGGCCGATGGTTTGTTTATTTTTGGGCTTCTATCTCTTCCTCTCCAGCGTCATGATGCTTCTGTGCAGCCTGTGCGCTATATAAGAATTCATGACATCTTGATTTTACAGTTAGACAACACTAGCAGGGGGAATTACTCCCTTCCCCTGGTCTTGGTAACCACTTGTTTCCAGAGTTCAATGTCAACAGGGGGAAGGACTCCCTTCCCCTGGCCTTCCTTTCACTTGGTTCTGGGCCAACTTGGTACACTCTCCTGCGAAGCCAGGCCCAGTGAAAGACAATATATCAGTCTCCCTGGTTTTGCAGGTGGGTCTCAGACCTGTATTTCTCTGCTTCTCGTGATAGGCAGATTTGGTTAACTGGCCTGCCAAGTACTGCCATGAGGTAGATTATGGATGTCTCTTGCTTGGTTCTCTTTCTTTAGGTGGGGATTTTCAGGCTTCCCCTGAACTATAAAATATCAGATTTTTGGGTTCTCTGTGATACTGTCTGTGGGGAGTGGGTCAGAGGGGAAGGGGGGGTCTAACGGTGCCCCAGATTTGTAGGCTTTCCTTCTTGGTGCCCCTCTGCAGTCGCCAAAACTCTCTTCTGTCCCCACCAGTGGGGTTTTTCTTCTTGGGCTCTGGCCCGTCTCGTGGTCAGTTTCCTCCTTGATCAGGTCTCTTGTGGCTTGTCCGGGCTTCCCCTTTGCTGTGGCGTCTACGCAGCTTGTGGGTCTCTTGTCTCGGTCTCCCGCTGGCTTCGCCTTCGCTACAGTGGCTCTGCAGCGTTCAACTCCCTGCAATACTCCCACCTCATCCCAGACCATGCAGTCCACCTCTTCACTGAGGTGGGGTTACTGCCTCGCCGGTTCTTTGCAGGGTCTTCTGACGTTGGACCCCACAGAGATGCGACTTCCTGCTTGACAGCGTCCCGGTCTGCAGGCACATTCCTGCGGAACAGTTACACCGTCCCTGTTCCTCCTGGAATGGCTCGACAGCCTGCTTGACCAGTTATTTAGTCCTTCTTCCCTTTTTATGTTTTATTTTATTGGTTTTTATAATGCACCTATGCACAATGTGTTTCAAGGCGCAACAAGATATGAGGAGGGGGAAACGGGGATGCCACCAAAACGGTTCTACTAGGCCTTGTGCCTTAGGATCGTGCAAGTGCAGTAAACAGAAGTGAAGGGGAAGGAGGTGGGGGATAGTGCCAGAGGGTTAAGCAAGTGTCAGGGGAGGCCATGTGGACAGAGCCCAGAGAGAAACGAGTGCAGGGGCAGAAAGGACCACATGCTCTGTGCGAGGAGCCCAGAACAGCAAGTGCTAGTTGGCGGGGGGGCCTTAAGAGGAGACCAAGTGCAAAGATAGACTGGCAGGCGGAGGCCTGGTGCCCTGTAAGAATCTGAAGGAACCAGGCAGCCAGTCAAGAAGCAGAGGGGCAAAATTAGCAGGGGGTGTGGGAAAGGAGGAGGAAGACAAAAGGAGTCTTGAGACGCTTCCAGAACTTAAGGAAATCCAGCTCAAGTCTGAGAGGGGCAGGGAGGTCATTCCAGAGGGAGGCACCTGCGGAGGTGAGAGAGCTACCCCCACTCTCTGCTCTAACAGGGAGGTACTTGGGAAGTGAGAGTTGGATGTAGCGGGGTCCCAGGCCTCAGAAAGCCTTGTGGATGATGCAGAGGGTTTTGAATTTGATCCTCGCTGCAGCAACCAGGAGCCAGTGGAGAGATTTTAGGGCTGGAGAGATGCAGTCCCTGTGCTTGAGGCCAAGGATAAGTCTTGCAGTTCTATTATGGATTAGTTTAAGGGGGCGAAGGGAGGAGTTGAGTAGGTTGAGAAAGGGGCTGTTACAGTAGTCCAGCCTGGAGAGGACCAGAGCTCTGGAGACATTGAGTTTCTGGGAGAAAGTGAGGAACGGGAGAATGACTCTGAAGAGGTGCAGCTGAAAGTGGGCCATCTTGGTGAGGTCCGTGATGTGAGGAGAGAAGGAGAGAGAGGAGTCGAAGAGGACACCAAGGTTTTTTGCCTCACAGGATGGTGAGGGGAGGGGGCCCATGGAGTGCGGCCAGAATGCAGGAGGGAAGGAGGGAGCTGGAGTTCCGATGAGAAGGAGCTCAGCCTTCCTGGCATTAAGGCAGAGATTGTTAGCAGTGCATCATGCCTGAATGGCAGACAAACAGTAAGGAATGAGAGAGGAAGAGGAGGAGGCAGGGGAGGGAAGCTTGAAGGAGAGTCGTGTGCCGTCCGCATAATACTGGAAGTTAGCAGAGAAGGCAGAGATCAGGTGGGCTAGGGGGGCATGGTTGTTGAAACAATTTGACATGAATGACTAGAATGTTCTAGGAGTTTCAGAGCTCTCTTCACTACTCTGCGCCTCCTCCTCGTCTCAATCTTTCCCACACAAGTCTCCACTGTGTAGTGCAAGGAAGGCATGGTAGAAAACAGTAAGACAGACACAAGTGATCAAAGTTCAAGGGTGTTTATTGAACTTCAATCGGGCTTGAAAAAAGGCTATCTAATCCTGAATCTAAAGATGGGAGCAAGCTACGAGCATCAAATTATAATAACGCAGTCCCAGCAGTGCCTTGTCAAAATAAAAAGGCCTATAATAACAAACCTATTGCCAATCCTTACTGCTAATTACAAATAGTGTGGGAAACAATGTTATGCAAAAGAAAAGTGTCCAAGAAATGATATGTGAGGATATTCAAGCCGTTGGCCTCTCTTGCCCACGATTTCAGCACGAGACAAGGCAGGAACACTTTCCTTAGCTCAGTCTCTGGCTTCTCTAACACAAAGATACAGTTCAAATCTAAGTATCAGGGCCTTCTATGTCAAAATCTCTTCGCCATTCAAAGTTTCTTTCTTCGGAGGGCCTGATGCAACAAAAAAAATTCAAAAGTTCCTTTCTCCTCAGCAGGATTCTCAGGTACAACTTCTTGGGTGATTTTTGATTCACCCCAGGCCCCCCCTCCGCTGGGCTCAGACCCACTTTAAGACAAAGCTTTCAATTGATCTCCCTCTGCCAGGCTCGGACCAAATCCATTTGCTTTTCCAAACTTTCTTTTCTTTATCGAAATCGAAGACTTTCGACTGTGCGAGGGATTTGACTTGTCCCGTTGCAGGACCACTTCGATTAACATTTATTCATTCCATTTCAATTGATCTCCCTCTGCTGGGCTCGGAGCAACTTTATCTACTTTTATCACTTCTCAGCTGGGTTCCTTACAGAGACCTTCGATTGATCACCCACGCAGTGCCAGACCACTCTGTCAGAGGTATGTGTAGTTTACTTTAATGTTCAATCACTCATCATCAGTTTAACTTCATTCGTGTCTCTTATCACATGCGTTTTAACTATGTTCGTTCTAGCGCTCGCCATACAATGTTGCTGCTCACAACCTTGGCTTTAACACAGATCAGTCTTGTATCGGTCTCCCCAACTCACCAGCTGTGTTGCCTTCACTGAAGCAGCTTTGTTCTTGGAGCTAAGCCACAGTGGCTGGAGATTCTCCCCGCCTTCATTACTGCTGCAGGAGGGCCCCGGGCACCTCCGACACACAATGCAGAATTCTTCAGCTTGGCTTCCTGGTTTTATGCTTTCTGTTTGAGGTTTTGTGAAAGTAACGGTTCCTTGGTGAAAAGGTCAAGGGAACTTCCCTCCTTGCAACCCTTTGCAGTTTTGCCGTCTTTTTTCTCTCTGGTTAAACTGCCATCTTGGAACTACTGTTTCCTCGTGTGCTTTTCCTTGCTTCGAGTGTGCTCTCATGCTCCGCCTTTTATCCGTGTCGGGAAGTGCAATGGGAGTCAGGTGTGAGTGATGGTCGGTAATTGCCTCACCTCGCCTGACCATTGTATTGGGACACATCAGTTATATAGCTTGGGTGTTAGTCTGTTTTCCTTCATCACGGGCTGTCTGTGAGAAAGTGTTTGTGTTGTAAAAGAGGGGAGGTGCGAGGGGGGGGAAGAGTTCCTACATATCCTACTTGGTAGGATGGGGGAAAAGGTGTCATAGGGAAGGGGATACCGCGTCACACCATCCGGTGTCCCACTTTCACTCCCCAAAGATCTCTCACCCAGGTGATCCTACCACATTGGTCCACCTCCAGGAACTGGATCCAGAATCGATGGCTGTGTCCTAGCCACCTGGATGACAGATCCCCGGGGACTAGTGGGTGAGACACCTTTTGGTTTCTCTCAGTAGTCCCAGCTCTTCCACATCTCAGTGGAGGTCACACTGACTGCCCTACACATATAGATGAGATTGGCTGAGTATAGTATTGGGGTATACATGGTGGGGGGTCAAGAGGTGTTGGGCTGGAGTGGCCATAGCGTGTTCTCCCTGATACCCAGAGGGGGAGTCTCTCAACAAGGGGACTATTGGGTAGCAGCCTCACCTCCCTGGTCTCATGGGAAGGGACTCTCCCTTGGGAAGAAGCGACGACCTCTCGAGATTCGTCACATACCCTTCCCCTAATGCTGCTGGCTTCCTCATCTTCTAAAGGAAAACGGGACAGGAAATCAACATTTCCTTGTTCCCTTCAGTTTCTGTGTTGAACACTAAAACAGAAGGGTTGAAAAATCAACGAGCCAGCGCATTACCCTTAGGTTGGTGTCCTTTCTAAGACTGAGCCACGTAAGGGATGAATGCCCTGCAATGAACTTACATTTTCTACCCATGATGTAATATTTGAGGTATCCTATGGCCCATTATATTGGGCCATTTTATTGGCAATGCTTCCAAATCAATGGGGGTGTAATTTCTCTCTCTTGGTAATAGCACCGGATGTTACACTCCATCATATTCTTGCGATAAAACTGTTCCTATCCCCACCTGTTTGAAACAAAAACTCCTTATTAAAGTTATCAGTTAAACAGGAGGTGATGGCAGAGTTATAATGGGTGAACCTCCTGTAGAGACTGGTAAGTCCTAAGTAGGCCCTCAAATCCAGTTTTGTCTTGGGGATTGGTGTTTCTTGAACAACCCAAACTTTTTCCTAACTGTGATATAACCAGTCCATTTCCCACAAAGAAACCTAAGTACTTAACTGCTGAATGGGCATTTCTAAGGGTTGGCAGCTAGGCCAGCTTGTCTCAGGGCTCTACTAACTTCATACAGATGGTACATATGTTCTTCCCAGGTTTTGCTATGAATAACAATGTAGTCCAGATAAGCGCTCCAAAAACTGGAAAAGGGCTGCAAAATCTGGTCCATTAATCTTTGGAAAGAAGTGGAAGCGCCATGGAGCCTGAATGGAAGGACTTTAAAGTGAAATAGTCCTCTAGGGGGCATACATCTCTTCTCATTATACTTTTGGAGGTATTGCCTTGGGATTAAATTTGGGATCTTTGCTTGTATCTTCCCCTTTATGCATGAATCTTATTTGTTTTGATGCTTCGGCATATGCCTGCGCAGTCTCAATAGCGCTATTAAGTGTGGGCTTAGTGAGTTGCAAGACTGCATGCTGTATGAAGGGGGTAATCCATTGACTAGTTGCTCTCGTGCCAGGGCTTCCATCACTTCGGCCAAAGTTTTCTTACTTAGCCATTGTCACATGGTGTTTTGAATTTGAGCTCCATTTGGCCCCAATTTGATCTATCCACATTTCTGTCCATAAAAACCATCAGCTTAGCCCAGCCTATGTAGTAAGCCCTGCTTAATTTTATCAAAAGAAGTGGTCACAAGGGTGTTGAGGGTCTGGTAGGAGGCGTGTAACTCTCCACGTAACAAAGGTCTGAGGGTAACATGTCTTGATTTTCTCGTTCCAATGGAACTGCCGAGCTAACATCTCAAAATTCAAGAAAATATTTCCGAGATCCCCTTCCTCTTGGTAAAAGTGAAGAATACTATGTGGGAGTATGGGTCTCTGTTGGCCAAGCAAGATTTATTTTACATTCTCTTGATATCTTAGGTCTGATTCTATATGGTGATATACAAGGTGCTCTAACAGGGCCTCTATAAGATTCTTGTTTACTCTCTTGGTTATTGGAGCAGATATATTGGGGACTCCCTCGTCTCTTTCGGACCTCAAGTCCCTAGATGTTTCCGAAGTAACTTCTTCACTATCCCCCTGAGTTTCCCTCGTCTTCACAATCGCGCTTTGATCTGTCAGAGGTTTACCACTGGGAGTCTTGGGGCAGTGACAAGGGGATCTCGACTTGTCTCGCAGAGTCGGTTCTCCTTCAACCTCTTGGTAAAGGTCTGACCCAGTGGGAGATGTTTCAGGGTCTTCTTCTATTGGTTCCTCCAACTTTCCGGGGATAGATTTTTCTGTGTATCCTCCACTCTCTAAATATTCTGATAGCGGGGAGGTTAGGGGAGTTTATAGAAGATAAGAGGGACTCCATTTTTTAGAGTGGGTTTGATGCCTAACAAACTGATAGGCGGTAGATCTTTCCTATCCAGTCCATACACTATTTATCATATGTATCAGCATCCCTGACACCATATGCAAGGGTGCATAAGGAGGAGACCGACACACAGGTGGCATGGTGATTGCTGTAGACCTTTACTAGTCAGGAAAATGAGAAAAATAACAAATTTTCTCTATTTCTAAGAGGGGTTTCCTTGCCTCAACTAAATCATTAAGGGTTCTGTCAGAATGTCCCTGTAAATCAATAGTCCACTGTCAGGTGTCAAAAACGCTACTTCTGTCCCTTACACTTAAACTAAACTATAAATAAAGGAAACCTTCTTGTCCAGAAGAATGACTGCTTTATCCTGGACGACTGAGAACAGAAGTTTGTTTCCAGGTGTTGGCGTCTTCTTATGGGATGGCTCTCTTTCCCAGGTCAAAATTGTCCTCCAACACAAAAGGCAAAGTTCAAACACTTTTCTTTGACAGATACAATGTCTATCTTTAAACACTATGTATCAGTAAATCTTTACAACTCTGCTTACCAGAAGAATCACTCCCTTCTCCTGTTATCTTGATTTTACAGTTCGACAACACAACCAAGGGAAATGACTCCCTTCCCCTGGTCTTGGTTACCACTTGTTTGCACAGTTCAATGCCACCATGGGGGATAATTCCCTTCCCCTGGTCTTCCTTTCATTTGGATCTAGTCCAGCTTTGTTCACTCTCATGCCAAGCCAGGTCCTAAGGAAGACAAGCTGCCAGTCTCCATGGATTTGCGTACGGGTCATAGACCTGCATTTCTCTGCTTCTCGTGATGGGCAGACTTGATTTACTCACCTGCCAAGTACTGTCACAAGGAAGATTATGGAAGACTCTTGTGAGGGGTCATAAATTAGAGGCAGACAGAAAGGTATAATAATCTTAACATCAGACACCTTTATTAAAACAAAAGGGGTTGGATGAAGGCCTTTCTGTCCCTATCCTAAAACGAGTTTCCTACCTAGGAAACTAAAACTATATATAAAAACGTATATACAGTGCCCTTGTGTCCTAAACATACTAATCTGACCCTCACACTAGAAATGATCAAGTAAAGGTGTGAGGAAATATCTCTTATACTTGGCGAAACGTGTTCATCATCAAAACAAATAAATAAATCCAACAGAAGCAAATTTCCCCAAGGCGACATCCTTGGCTCCTGGGTGGAAGGAGATTCCTTCCCCTGGATATTTAGGTAGGACGGTGGAAGCATCTCTTCCAAGTAATTATTTCTTGAGAATGGCAACAGAACCTTTAAGATGGCAAAAGTGTCTATTTCAAACAATGGTTACTTTAGGATCAAACAAGTCTCTTTTAAACTAAGGTTCTTTTAGAGTGGCGTAAGTGTCTCTTTCAAACAATAAGTGTCTTTGGTATACTTCGTTACCAGGTGCTTTGAAAAATAAGTACATTTCTTTATACAGTTTTGATGGACCTCCTGGTATACTCCCCTGCCAGGAATCCTCTAGTAGACTTCAGTTTCCCTGGTATATTCCTCTGCTAGGTATCTTGCTACAAACTATGAATAGATTATCTGGTAATTGTAATTTTAATTGGTTATTTATAACGCGCTTATTACCCATAGGTTTCTAAGCGCTGACCCGGGGATCGAACCTGTGTTACTCTGCGTCGTCTTGCTCCCAAGGCCAGCGCTTTGCCCTTGAGCTATCCTCCCGACAAGGTATACTCTCCTGCCAGGAATCCTCTTTTGGGTCATGCAGATTCTATGGTATACTTCTCTGCCAGGTATCTTCATCCCTAAATGTTCACTGCCTGGTGTGTTCCTTTCAACAGGACTTCCTCTTCAATTTTAATGTTCTCATATACTTTGGGTGTATTACCTCATATACTTCCCTGCCAGAAATCCTCTTTTTGGGTTATTTTATGTTGATTTTTAACGTGCACCGCTACCAACCAGGAGCAGTCTCCAGGCGTTCACATGGCTCTGCAAGAAAGGAGGTGGGGAGGTTAGTGGGGATAGGGTGAGTGGACAGGTTCAGAACCAGGAGGAACTGGCAACTGAGTTATTTTTTTGCATGTGTGAGTATGTGCGAGCGGCCTTGTGCATTGTAACCGTATGAGTAACATTCAGTGCCTCGGGTGTGTGGTAGTGTTTTGTGTTGGCGTTAGTGTGTTGTGTGGGGTTGTGGTGGGTTTGGTCGTGCGCCCCTGGTCAGATAGTGTCCATAAAGGATCCAGAGTCATGGGTGGCCGTAGCTGTAAGATAATCCATTATCTTGGTGGGTAGTTGCATTCTTGATGGTTTTATAGACTATGAGGGTGCTTCACTCTAGGTGTACTTCAGCATCTAGAAATGCTGGGTTATGTAGATCCCCTGGCATACTTCTCTGCCAGGTACCTTCCTCCCCCAAATGTTCACTGCCTGATGTGTTCCTTTCACCAGGACGTCTTCCTTTTCTCAGATTCAATGTCTTTGTCTTTAACACAACACAGTTATATCACTTCACTGTGCCTCGAATGGCTTGAGGTATTACTTCTTCCAACTTTCCCCATACTGATATCACACATATGGGGACTTGTTCAAGTTTTACCGCTGTGCTTATCCCTTTAACTTTTATTTGCTTAGGGTTATACTTGTTCCAACTTTCCTAATACTGGTATGCTATATATGGAGACTTGTTCAAGTTTTGCTTGTGTACTTCATTTGCTCGGTATTCAAATATTCGTATCTGTTTTGCAGGCTTACATGCCTCTCAGTACACCCCAGGGTCACCTATAGCTTTGGGTGGACTCACTAGTGTTTCGTAGCGTTCCCGAGCCGTGGCACGACGTCACAGTGAAGCTTCCCCTCTGGGACAGCCTTCATTGCTCTACAGACCTTCCTCCGGCTCTCCCTGCAGCTTCCGGATCACCCGCCAGCTTTTCTCCAGGACCAGGATAAAATATTGCTGCCTTTCAGCTCGACCACGTCTCTGGTAGCTCTGTTGCTGCTGCCAGTGTTCTGATGGTCGTCCAGCTATGCCTGCAGCGTCCCTCCTGATCTCATGCCACACCGGTAAATTGCTCTGACACTCGTAAGCTAGCGTCTGCCTGCTCGTTCTCCTCTGGTACGGTCCTTTCGCCTACCGCTTCCTTCTCCTGCTCTCTCTGCTGTTCGAGTGCAGACAGCATCATTAAAATGTCCTGTACTTGTCATCTTTCAAAACAACTAGTTCGCACATTCAATTTCAGTTTTCTTCAATCTGCATTAACTCTTCACTCCTCGTCTTCGTCTCAGTACTTGAGGCTTCATAGGAGTTGGAGTTCACAAAATTTCCGCACTTTTTACAGTGATATTGTTTAGAACTTTCACTTAAGAAAACATTAGAAACAGGAGATGTTAGGCTATCTGTATGTAAGGTATTAATGGTATCTTGACTAGAATGATTTGTAGAAAGGGGTCTCTGGGTTTTACAACAAGAGGGGTCTATATGGTGACAACAAGTCAGTAAGAGTTTATGAGATTTTCTTCTCTGGGAAGGGAAGAATACCATGTCTCTCCTGATGGGATCACCACCTTTACCCGGAAGCCGTCCCCTCCCATGTGATCCTCCCTCATAATCCCACCCTCAGGGTCAGGATCAGGTAGTGGTTGTAGTACCATGGCTACTTGGGAGGAGATCTTCGGCTGGGGGTCAATGATGACTCCACAGGATTCATCACATACCCTTGCCCTAAAGTACCACCTTGCACTCTAGGGATATTGGTTGGTTGAAAACCAATAGCCTCCCGCATAGAAGGAAGAGGCGCTTTAGTTTGGGTTTCCCAGTCCCAAACCGGGCCTGGCAAAGGAAATCCCTCCTTTTTCCATGAGTGAATTGGAGAATATGGAAGCAATGTTTTCTGTTAATCAGTTTGTGTCTCATTTAATATTTTTGTAAGGACAGTGGGCCTCATTATAACCCTGCCGGTCCGGAACCAACGGTGGCGGTAAACCCGCCGCCACTGTTGTTTCCAAACCGGCAAACTACGAGTTCTGTAGCTGACCTGGCGAGAATAACGCCACCCACCTGCAGACGGAAATGGAAACACCGGCACCGTTAATTACGGTGCAAGTGTTTCCTTGGTCCCCATCCCCATGGAGTCTTATGGGACTCCATGGGAATGGGGAGTAATGTTAATCCGCCTCCGGAATTACCGGATCACCGGGTCTGTAATGCCCCGGTAAATCTGGCAAGTCCGGAGGCGGTAATTCATTCCGGGTCCACTGGCAGCCTGCCGGTTTTTCCAGCACGGCTACTGCCAGACTCGGAATGAGGCCCAGTGTCTTTGTGTATTTTAAGTCTTATTTGGGTCACTTGGGAGAGCCACTGGTCGAAATGTGGAACTTCGCTCCCCAAGACAGTTGGGTTGGTAGATTGGGAATTACAGCCACCATTGAATGTACTTCTGTTCCCACAATCTTAACAGGGGTTTGTCAGTGTTTCTTTGTATGGCCATGAATATACCCTATGGTTTTTCACCCAGTAGGTCTCAACCCCTGGGGAAGTAAATCAACTCTTACGGGATATCCCTTACTTCCTGTACCTAATTAGGCCCAAATGTCAGAATTCCCTGTTTTAGAGCTCACCTGAGACTTGCCGCAAGAATCAGGAGAAGAAGGAGTCCGAGCTGATCTTGGTGTCTTGGATTCTCGTAGATGGGGACAAGCCTCTCCTGAAACCACCCTGTCTGCTGATCAAACGAACAGACAGACAGAATGACCCATGAGGCTGTCGCCAATACTTGCAGGGGGAAAAAAAAAACTTTCATTGAAGGGAAAAAACATGCAATCCAGAAGGGAATCAGAACTTGAGTAGTTCAATAGAAATGCAGCAAACAATGAAGTCCAGCAAAAATGATGTCCAGGAAAAAACGAAATGCTGACAAAAACGATGAGGGCAGTAGAAGGGCAAATGGGGAGCGAGACGCCAGGATGAAAATGTCTAGGGGTGACAAACCCAGACACCAAAGGGTTTTCTCTTGTAATACAACTGGAATTTTGTAAAGGTTTGTAGCCCTAGTACAGAGTACAGCATTGAATTTCCCTAGAGGCACGGTTTCTCTAGAATGAAAAGACATAGGGCATCCTTCTGAGTCGGCCGGTATTCCAAAAAAATCTGCAGAAATACCGCCCAACTGAATTACCATTAAAACCGCTTGGTCTGGCGGAATTATCGCTGGATTACAAGTGGCGGTGGCAGTGCAAATTCCAATTTTTCATGAGTCTGTAGGACTCTATAGGGCTTTTATGGTGGAATTACTGCAGCAGTAATTCTGCAGATTTTGCCGATCACTTGCTGGTCCCCGGGGATCGAACTCTCAGGTGGCCAGGGCACGGCCATCGCCTTTGGATCAAGACCCTGGGGGTGTACCAGTGCGGGAGGAATCACCTGGGTGGGGGATCTTCGGGGAGGTGGGGTGGTACAACCGATGGTGAGACGCGGTATACCCCCGTTTCCTGTACCCATACCTCATTCTATTTTGTAGGATTCTCTAATATCCCAACTCCTACCCCCTCCCCTTTCTACACTAACACTGGGTCGGGGAAGAGGGCGACAGAGGAAAGAGGCTAACCTATAAATAGCTCATTGGACATGTCCCGTTAATCAGGTCAGGCAAAGTCAGGCACTTGACCGTAATCACATACGTCGGATACCCATTAGCTCCCCACACAGATAAAAGGCGGAATATAGAGACACACTCTGAGCAAGGTAAGACACGAGAAGGGGCAGATCTTCCGGGGCAAAGGCTAACCTACTTGAGCAGGACGACCAATCGAGGGACCAGAGCTAGAGCAAGAGGAACCTGAAAGTTCCCTGCAGGAGATTGTTGCCTCTAGTAAACCGTGAAGGAGGCACAGAGAAGGCTAAATCGCAGACAAGAAGAAACCTGCATTGTGTTTCAAGGACGCCAGCGACCCTCCAGGGTGAACGACAGAGTTGGGGAGGTGAGGCCAAGCCTGTGGTATCAACCATGACTCGTTAATCAAAGCCGCAGAAACAAGAAAGGAATGCACACAACCGGTGAGTTAGTGAAAGACATGAAAGGCCGATTTGTGTCAAAGAAAGATTGAAGCTGCAACAGTGTATCGCACGATTGAAGGTTGCGCACATGCTGACAAGCCTAGAAAGAAAGCAAACCACTAATGGACTTTTAAGTTGCCGATAACTGTGATGCCAGTGATGCAGAGTAGCAGAGTGGTCAGGCAAAAGGAAATCGCCCACTCGAAAGTCTCCGCAAAATGTTTGATGACTTGTTATAAAAGCTAATATAATGAACAAAAAATGTGTCAGCGGAAGCCAAATTCAAGTTAAGGAGGTGACCGGCAATGAATTGGGGAGAGGGAGCCCCCTAAATTCGGAACATGATTAAAAATGGAGTGCCGTACGTCAGCCGTACGGCACCCCATTTTTAATCTTGTGTTGGAAGGAACTATTATTGCCTTGTCCATATAATTGTGGTTTTCCTTATATTGTTAAAGGTAGCCGTTGTTACGCTCACCTGGCTCCCACAGGGGCGTCGATCTAAACTGGACAGCTGTGGTCTCCACCAATGTGACCCGTAGTGCCGAGATGACGGACTGGACTGGCCCACCTAGCTTCGTTTGCTTGGCCCGTAGGAATATTCTTCTGCAAATGAAGAAAGGGAATTAACCACCCGTGGAGTTGAGCGTTAACCCCCCCACTCCCGCTGTTCTCCCCACTGATCACCTTTGATGTCCCCTCTTATAGTCTCACCTGATGGTTTGGAAAGATGAGCTCTCCATCCTGCATTGAGCGCAGGGGCACGTAGATAACCAGTTGCTTCACTGGCTCGAAGGAATTAAGAGTTCAAATGTCTGACTTTCACTCTTGTCCGATTCCTTGCAGGTTGCAGCTTGACCCTAGCGAAGAGTTCCTTGTGGCAACCGGTAATATTCAGGTAAGGATTTGTATTATCCAACACAGTTCGATAAAATAATGTCAGTATGTAACCTGTTGCTTTCTCCCTTATTCAGGCGCTGAGAGAAAGTACAAAGTCTCGGGGAATAATGCCTCTGGCGGTAAAATCAGGTAAGTCTATTGTGGTGAGGAGGTTACCCCTTGTTTGTCCCTTTGTTTCACCTTGCTGTCCTTTGTTTCCCCTTAGGGGCCGGGGTTCGGCGAGGATGCAGTGGAAGCTGCGCCGACCCGTGAAGAGGAATAGTACCCCCGGTGGTAAAATCAGGTAAGTCTATGGGGGGTAACTAATATTGCCTCTGTTTATTCCCTTGGCTCACCTTGCGGTTCTTGTCTTCCCCTTAGGTGCCGGAGTGCGGCGGGAACATGCAGAAGGATGCGGTGGAATGTGAAGATGCTGCGAAGGCCAGTGAGTTCAGCGCGGCGCTGCAGCAGGCGAGGCGACACGCATAAAATAACTTCTTTCTTCCAGCTCGAAGGCGCGGTGGATCGGGAATTCAGGTAAGGATCAAAGGTATTGCTCTTGTTCTAACCTTTTCTCCTTCTTTCTCCCTTTTTCTAGGAGCTCCAGACTCGAGGCGGGCGTGGCAGAAGACTGGATGCAGACTTGCAGGCACGGTGAGCGTTACGCTGCTGGATGCAGAATAACGCGAAGCGTGTGCTGCTCTTCGGGCGTGGTTTAAATAGTCTCCAAAGTAGTCCCAGGTAAGTATTCCTCCCCAGCCCCACCCAAGTAAAAAATAGTCCCTAGGTAAAGTAGTCCCTTTCCAAGCCTCTTTTGGCTTGGAGCTCTTGCAGCATGGTCTGCATCAGGTAGGTTTTAATCAATGAGCCTGGCGCCTAGGACGCCAGGACTGACTCTCCATATGAGCCTGGCGCCATAGACGCCAGGACTGCACCCAAATAGCCCCTAGGAGGGGTTGTTGGGCTTGCTTGGAATAACTTGATGCCTGCTTCCGGGGTTGCTGGACTTGGTCTGGGTTCCCGGGGGTAGGCATCATGACAGCCGTAGCCTCTGATCATCAGCCGGATGATCCCCTTCAATCGGTCTGATGTCCAGAGAGCTCGGCAACATGAAGCCAGTACGGACTGAATTTTCAGTCTCGTTTTATACTAGCATGTTGTTTTATTATGCACTTTATTTAACAACAAAATGCTGCTATTTAGTGATGAGCTCGCAATAAAATTTAATATGCATGTTTTAAACAAATGAAATTTAAATAAAATATTCTTGTTTTCAAATTATTGTTTGGTTTACATGGTTTGATCTGTGGTTCCGAATTTAGGGGGCCCCCTCTCCCTAATTCATTGCTGGTCACCTCCATAACTTGAATTTGGTTTCCGCTGACACATTTTTTGTTAATTATATTTGTTACTTCCTCTCTATCAGTGAAGTACAGGTCTACCCATCTTTTGTTTTGCTTCTTCGACTTGTTATAAAGCGACGAAGTGAACGAACTCTGAAATGTGCAACGGTCAAGATCAACCCTGGCGAAAGGGGACATTAAAAGGTGATTGCTTGAAGAGGAAGATTTCTTCAAACTTTTTTGATTGTGGTACAGAACTACCAATACCAAGAGACATTGCAGCAAATAACATTAAGGAAGAGCTAAAGTCAAAGTCAAAGTGGTCCTGCAGAGGTCTATAGTAAAAGCCTTGCCCATTGGAAAATCTTCGACATCAGTGAAAGATCCGA
Source organism: Ambystoma mexicanum (assembly GCF_040938575.1). Lineage (NCBI taxonomy): Eukaryota > Metazoa > Chordata > Amphibia > Caudata > Ambystomatidae > Ambystoma > Ambystoma mexicanum. The sequence goes on from NC_090938.1 coordinate 22,713,255, forward strand.
TCCTAACCGAGGGAGACCGGAAACATTAAATAAGTTAGGGGAAGGGAACCCCTAAAGAATGTGAATGAAGCTTGGGGAAGGGAACCACTATAAGTGCTGTGATTATGTGGTCTGAGCCCGGCTAAGCGATATCTACGTTGAATCTTGTACCTTTTGGTTGAAAGATCCAAGCCCAACTGAGGGAGGCCTACGTGAACTATTGCTATTTTGAGAGGTCCGAGTCCTACAGAGGGAGACTAATTGAACTTCTTTTCAACTGTGAAAGAACTTTCGGAAAGCTGGAATAAGTAACTTTAACGTGGAAGGCCAAGCAGGCCTCGGCCCATGTTTTAAACTGCCTTTTGTTTAAAACCTGAGCCAGAGTGTGTCATCCTGTTTACGGGGGCCGCCTTACTCTGTGCTGTCCAACATGGGGAGGAGAGCTGACTCAGCCACATTGATCCTTTATGTTATAACACTGACTTTCCTTTGCATACACATTCCCCTTTACACACTTTATGTATAAGAGATTATAAAGAGATAGGGCAGCCATTCGGTTTTGTTAGTATAGGCCGTTTTGATTTGACATAGACTGACTATGCCTGTATTTTCTTTATAATTTGATGGCAGAGACTACTGCCATCTTAGTTTAGGGCACAGCAGGAGTTTTTCCAAACCCCACAAATTAAATAAAGGTTTTGAAAAGTTTAACTCTTGTATCAGTGTCATACTTGTGATACCATGCCTCCCTTGAAGCAGAGAGTTGGAGGATTCACCTCTAGCACGATGCGGAGCAGAAACTTTGGCCGTAATTCTGTTACTGCCAATTTATTCCTGCTCCGCCATACTTGTAATAAGGCATATAGTGCTTTCACAGGAAAATCCAATATTTAATCTGTGTTGCTCTGCTGACGGATTAGAGATTTTTGGCCTATGAAATGGACAACAGTGTTTAAGATGTCTTAAAACTCCCGCAAGTATAACAGCCCATTTCTAAAGAATGGTAATTTCCAGGAGACAGAGTCTTACAAGAGGATTTGATTCCTCCTCAGAATATGAGATCACGTTTTGTTTTTTTATTTCAGACTTTTTCCTCTGGGAAACCTCTAAGATTAACCCATTTGGAGATATGGCTCCCTTTTCTAAAGTTTTTTCTTTAGTTGATTTACATTACCTTTCTTTTATCGAAGGACAGAAATCTTTTCTGGGGTGTTATTTTTCAAATTGTTTATGCTTTTCTTTCGTGGATGGTTCCCACAAAATCCCATCCAACAGATTTCACTAGTTTACCCCCATTGATCATTATAGGGGCTGGAGAAAGATTTAGGAAAATAAACCTCTAGTCTTCTTCACAAGAAATAAGGTAGTACAATGTTTAACCTTCCCTCGTTACAGGGGAGAACAGAGGGATAGCCTATTGGGGAAATCTCTCCTTAACTGCAAATAAACTATCATTTTGTCTTTTCCAGGTATCAGACAGTCTTAGGTGCAAAACAAATGGTAAATATTGCCCTTCCCAGTTTTCCTAGCTGGTAAAATGGCTGGGCTAGATCACAGTTGAAAGACAACTCTTAATTAGAGTATATAGGAAAAAAGGTTTCAGTCTTTTCTAACAGATTCCAGTCTATTGGTAGATAAAATAGCCTGCGTAGATTTCCCTTCTGATATGGATGTTAAAGAAATGGAGCTTGTCTCAGTTTCTTGGTTGTAAGACACATTAGTAGTAGTATTGCTATTCCACTCTTCGCCAGATGTAGCATATGTGCAGCTAGTATCTAATATACTCGTGTGGGATCCTCAGTTTGTGTCAACTGAATCCGATCTCACTCCTGACACCATATATGAGGGGTCAGAAATGAGGGGTGGACGCAAAGGATTCATATTCTTAACATCAGACACCTTTATTAAAACAAAAGGAGCTGGATGAAAGCCTTTCTGCCCCTATCCTATAAAGAATTTCCCTACATAGGAAACCAAAACTAAAGATCAGTCTATGTCAAGTCATCAAAAACGTATAAACTGTCTTTGTGTCCAAAACATACTAATCTGACCTTTACACTAGAAATTATCAACAAAGGGTGTGAGGAAATATCTTTATACTATGACAAAAAGTGTTCATAATCAAAATAAATAAATAAATCCAACCGAAGAAATGTTTTTCAAGGAGAAATCCTTGGTTCCAGGGGGAGGGGGCTACCTTCACCTGGATATTTAGGTTGGATGGTGAAAGTGTCTCTTCAAAGTAATTATTTCTTGAGGATGGCAAAGGAATCTTTCAATAAATGTCTCTTTCAAACAAAGGTTCTTTTAGGGTGGCACAGGTGTCTCTTTTTAAACAGTGGTCCTTTAGGATGGCACAAGTGGCTATTTTAAACCAAGATTCTTTTAGAATGGCACAAGTGTTTCTTTCAAACAATAACTCATTGATTATGGGCAACGTTCTCTTTAAAACAATACATGTCTTTGGTATACTTCTTTACCATGTGCTTTAAAAAATAAGTACATTTCCTTATACAGATTTGATGGACCTCCTGGTATACTCCCCTGCCAGGAATCCTCTGGTAGACTCTTCAGATCCCCTGATATACTGCCCTGCCAGGTATATAACTACAAAGTTTTAATTGATTGCCTGGTATAATCTCCTGCCAGGAATCCTCTTTTGGGTCATGCAGATTGTTAGGAAGAAACCTGTGCAGTTCCCTTAGGGAACATTGCAAAAGATTTAAGACTACAGGTGTTGGCAGTAAACCCACTTGGTAGCAGTCTGTACCACCCAGATTTACCTGGTAGCTGTGGCTGAGCAGTCAGACTTCTCTCAAGAAGAGTTAGGCAGTATGCAAAGTATACACAATAGGCACTCAGACACACCAATACAAGCAAACACTGACCAGAGCTTTGGTATCAAAGTATATAATTATTTATTTAAAAACACACTGTTTGAAACACTCCAGCACTCTTATTGTAAAATATTCTAAACACAGTTACTATTGTAATATATACACCCCTTTTTCCTTATCAGATAAGTCACAGTAAAACACCACTTATTTTCATACAGAGGTGAGCGCTTCACTAGATGGCACTCCAATAAGTTTGTGAGAAAGGGGGGGAAAAAAGACAGAATATGGAAAGGTACACCATAAGATTCAGGAACACTGTTAGCAAGGCAGAAGAGCAAATGCAAAAGTCACTGGTGAGCCAAAGTCCAAAGGCTGGGCCCACTCTTAGAGAGAGCAGAGCACAAATGTGCCCAAGATCACACAGTTACACTAGGCTTAGACAGTCTGGCAGAGGGTTCAAAAAGAGTTTAGAGAGGCTTAGGAAAGTTTAGCCAGGGTGTCCCAGGCTAACCCAGGTTCGAAAGCCGGGGGCTAAATCTACCCCGTACAGTCGGTAGCAAGGGAAGCCAGGCGGGACATGGTACCTTAAGTGGGAAGGATCCTCCAGCGGTGACAGTTGTTCCTGGTAGTGGGTGCAAGTTGCGTCGTCGTCCAGGGGAAGAGAAGATCTCGACTTGGAGGAAAGATGAAGGTCGTTGCACTACCAGGGAAGAAACCAGCCGCAGAGTTTTCCGGTTAAAGGTGGTACCTTTGTTTTGCGGTCGTGGTAAAACGTGATATCCCGGTTGCCGGGGTGCTTGGCACAGGCAAGGCGGCCACGAGGTACGTCGGGAAGGCGAAAAGACAGTGAAACTGGTTATCCCCACCAGTCAAAGGAAGAAGACTCTCCGGCGGGAGATCTCCTCTGTCGTTGGGAAAAGTGGTGAGGTAAAAAGAGATTCGTGGCAGGTCGGCTCAGCTTCTCCGTCGTCGGATTCTTAGGTCCTGTGGCGACTTCTGAAGTTCCAGTCCCCAAAGCCCTGCTTTTATGCAGAAAAACCCCATTCACTCAGCCTAGCTGTCACTCAAACATGCTAAGTGGTGAGCCGGCCGGCTCACCACTTGGGCCAATCAGGACGGAGTGCGACTTGAGTTGCCTAGGCAACTCAGTCCAGGGTGCCTAAATCCCCCTCCACCCCTCCTAAGTACCCCAGACAGAGTGGCACCACTTTGGAGGGCTTCTGTGGAGAAGCCCGCCAAAAATTGGAACAAAGGGCTCGACTTGGGTTGGAGTCACAGAAGAGAACACAAACGCCATTTTAGAATCAAGTTTTGGCAAAAAATACCAACCGGAGAATTAATATTAATTAAATAAACCGGCGGTATGTTCGAGGCTACCGTAAATAATTAAATAAAGACAGTAGCCTAAAACAATGGGAAATCCCATAGGGAAATATTCGCGGTTGAATATAAAAAGTAGTATCCACTGCCACCAGCCAAAACGATCAGGGGGGACGGAGACGTGCCCCCTCGACTAACAGACCCTGGGGCAATTGAATTGCCCCAGCCAGTACGTCCACAATATGATGGTTTGTACTTGTTCTGTTCAGAATTTAAGACTAGTAAAGTCAATGGTGACTTTACATGCCCTGGGAGACAGTAGTCAGTCCCAGGGTATGGAGTCTATACTGGGGGGTCACTATGACACCCCTGTGTCACTGCACTGAGGGTGCTGTGTAACACACATCACAAAAACACATGAAGCCCTATGGAGTAAAAGACCCCATAGCCCATTAAACACATCTAGATTCAAAGAAACACACTCAAATCATGCCCAAGAGTGAGGGTAAAAGAGTCTCACTCTTGGCAGGAGAAAGAAATAAACCCCAAAAAATCCAGCAAAGCTGCTGGCGGACTCACTAGGTTAGGAAATTCAGCCTAAACAGAGAATTCTCCCTAACACAGATCCCCTGGTATACTTCTCTGCCAGGTATCTTCCTCCCCAAATGTTCACTGCCTGGTGTGTTCCTTTCAACAGGACTTCAATTTTAATGTTCTCATATACTTTGGGTGGATTGCCTAGTATAGTTCCCTGACAGGAATCCGCTTTTTGGGTTATGTAGATTCCCCTGGTATACTTCTCTGCCAGGTATCTACCTCCCCCAAATGTTCACTGCCTGATGTGTTCTTTTCACCTGGACTACTTCTTATTTTCAGTTTTAATGTCTTTGACTTTAACACAACACAATTATATCACTTCACTGTGTCTCTATTGACTTGTTCTAACTTTCCCAATACCAGTATCCCATATATGGAGACTGCTTCAGGTTTTTCTTTTGTACTTCATTTGTTCGATATTCAAATATTCTGTTTTGCAGGCTTACATGCCTGTATGTACACCCGGGGTCCCCCATAGCTTTGAGGAGGACTCAACAGTGTTTTGTAGCATTCCTGACTCTTGGCACGTCGTCGCGGTGAAGCTTCCCTTCTGGGATACTGTGTCTCTCCTGATGGGGTCACCACCTTTCCCTGACAGCCGTCTCCTCCCATGTGATCATCCTTCATAATACCACCCCAAGGGTCAGGGCCAGGATCAGGTAGCGGCTGACATCCCCTGGCCACATGGAAGGATTCCCCTTCATTATAAAATACCCACTTTTGGGATTCTTTGGGATATCATCTGTGAGGTGGGGGCGGGTCTAATGTTCCCCCAGATTTGTAGATTTTCCTTCTTGGTGCCCATTTGCAGTTGCCAAGACCCTCTTTTGTCACCAAAAGCCAGTCTGTTCACTCCTGTATCTTTTGGGTTCTTCTCGGACTGGGCCAACCTCAGGGCCGGTTTCCCCCTTGCTCAGGTCTCCCGTGGCTTCCACAGGCTTTCCCCTTTGTGTAAGGAACTCATGGTGGCAACAGTAAAGACAGACAAGTGTTCACAGTTCAAGGGTCTTTATTAAACTGTATAAATCGGTGTGAAAAAACGCCTGATCTAAACTTAAATCTAAGATGGGAGCAAGCTACGATCATAAAATAATAATACTACAGTCCAAGTGGAGTCTAGTCGAATAAAAAGGGCCTATACTAAAAAAAAGTACTATTTCCAATCCTTACCGCTATGCTACAAAATAGTGTGGGATAATGTTCACAAGAAGAAAAAGGAACAAGTTACTTACCTGCAACTGTTGTTCTCCAGCATGGGTCTGGCATGGATTCACATGCTCATGGATATTCCCCGTAAGGCTGGGAATCCTCGGTAAAGAAAAAATCAGTTTCAGTTTTGTTTCTGAACTGTCTTTTTAGTAATAACTAATCACTCGTCTCTGGGTCATACTGCCCCCAGCCAATGACTGCCCTCCACCTAAGCCCCTCCTCTGGCAGCCGTCTTCAGATTTGGTAGCACGTAAAGTGACAGTAGGACCAAGAGAAGAGCCGCAGAGGGGTTGGAGGGAGGGTTTGCATGTGAATCCATGCCAGACCCATGCTGAAGAACAACAGTTACAGGTAAGTAACTTGTTCCTTCTTCAGCATGGGGTCTGGCATGGATTCACATGCTCATGAATACAAGAATACACATCAGTACACACATGCACAACCACGGGAGGTGGCAAGACTCAACATTAAGCATTTCAACAACTCAACATTAAGCATCTCTTACCTCCTCACCAGGCGAACAGGTTGCGCAGCACTGCTTGGCCGACTCTGGACTCCTCCCTGGAATCCCGATCGACGCAGTAGAATTTTGTGAAGGTGTGCGTCGACCTCCACGTAGCAGCCCTGCATATGTCCAGCAGGGACACACCAGACAGGAACGTGGTAGCAGCGATCGCTCTGGTCGAATGGGCTCTCGGACGGCCGGGCAACTGTCGGTTTGCCAACCGGTGACAGTGCATGATGCAGCTGGAGAGCCATCTGGAAATGGAAGCCTTCGAGAGGGACTATCCCTGGTTCACAGGTCCAAAATTCACAAACAGCTGTGATGTCTTCCGAAGACTCTTCGTGCGGTCTACGTAGAACTTCAGCGCCATAGCCACATTCATCGAGTGCAAAGTCCTCTCAGCCGGCGACAAAGGCGACGGGAAGAAAACAGGTAACACCAAGGGCTCGTTGAGATGGAAGTCCGACGTCCTCAGCACTACCCTCGTCTCGTGGAATGTCAGATATGGAGGTTTACAGGAGAAGGCCTGGATCTCTCCCACTTGTCGTGCGGAGCTGATGGCCACAAGAAACGCTGTCTTCCACGACAGGAACTTCAACGGTGCCAAATGCAGAGGCTGAAATGGCGGCCTCATGAGCCTGGCCAGCACCACGTTGAGCTCCCACGCCTGGGCCGGAGCCTTCACCGGCAGGAACGAGTGGAACAGTTCTTTCATGAACTCCTTCACCAGGCGATGAGACCACAGAGATGGCCGCCCCGGAGGTCTGGTGTAGCGGGAGATAGCCGCCAGATGGATCTTGATGGAGGCATGCGCCAGCCCCGCTTTGCCCAGCGATAGCAAGTACGGCAGCACTTGAGGGGCCGTAATCCGCAGAGGGTTAATCTTCTGTGCACGGCACCAGACAGAGAACCTCTTCCATTTGTGTCCATAGCACTTGAGAGTCGAGGACGCCCTGGCCTTTGCAAGCACCTCCTTGCAGTCCGCCGGGATATTGTACCCTCCGAACTATAGTACTGCAGGAGCCAGGCCTGCAGGTTCAGTGATCCTGGGTCGTGGTGGAGGATGGCGCTTTACTCCTGCCAGGTGGAAGTGTACCAGGAACGTCCCCTGGGCAACGGGCCAGTGCCACAGTTCCTGCACTTCCTTGGATAGGGCTGGTGATCTGGTGCCCCCTTGCTTCCGGATGTAGAACATTGTGGTGGTGTTGTCGGTGAAGACCCTCACCACCTTGCCCTTGAGGGACGGGAGGAACGACCTCCGGGCCCAGAACACGACTCTGAGCTCCAGGACGTTGATGTGGAGTGACCTCTCCTCCGGGAGCCAACGGCCTCTTGCGCGGAGATCTCCGGTGTGCGCTTCCCATCCTTCCAGGGAGGCGTCCGTCATCACCGTCTCCTGATGTGTCGAGGTCTGGAAGTCCATACCCGCCGCTAGATGCGCTCGGTTGCCCCACCATCGGATCGCTTGGTGGAGCGTCTCGTTGAGGGAGATCTCGTCTTCGAAACTGCCCGCTGCTTGTATCCAACGGGCGTCGAGGAACTCCTGCAGTGGTTGCAACCGCAACCTGCAAAGGCGCACGAGGTAGATGCACAATGACATCATGCCGAGTAAGGACTTGATGGACCTCACCCTGGCTATGTCCATGGTCAACAGCTGTTGTACCTTGCCCAGGATGGCATTCGCCCTTTCCTCAGACGGCAAAGCCAATCACGCCAATGTGTTGAGTCTGGCTCCCAGGAACAGGGCGTCCTGTGACGGTACCAAGTGGGATTTCGTGAAGTTGATTGAGAATCCCAGATCCGTGAGCAGTTGGCCGGTCTTCGCTGTGTGATCGACGGGGAGTTCCCTTGACATTGCTCGGATGAGCCAATCGTCCAGGTAGGGGTAAACGTGGATTCCCTGCAGGCGCAGCCACGCCACCACCGTTGCCAGGCACTTGGTGAAGACCCTGGGCGCCGACTTCAATCTGAAGGGAAGGGCATTGAACTGATAGTGTCGTCCTTCGACCACAAATCGTAGGAACTTTCGATGTCCTTTGAGTATGGGGATGTGGAAGTAGGCATCCTCCAAGTCCAGCGACGACAGCAAGTCGCCTTCCTCTAGCTGTCCCAGGACGTGCTGAAGGGTGACCATCCGGAATTTCTGGGACTTGATGTATTTGTTTAGACGACGAAGGTCCAGGATGGGTCTCCAACCGCAGGTCTTCTTTCGGACGAGGAAGTACCGCGAGTACACTCCGGATCCCCGGAGCCTCTTCGGGACGAGTTCTATCGCGCCCTTTTTTAGCATTGCTCGTACCTCCAGAAGTAGCTGTGGTACGTGGTTTTCCTTCCTGGCCACAGGTGGTAGACGGGGACACTTTCTTTGGAATTCCAGAGTGTGTCCGTGGGCCAGCGCGTCCAGCACCCAACGGTCGGTGGAGATGGACTGCCACACGCTGACGAATTTCACCAGCCGGCCTCCCACCGGGGTGCTTTGTCCTGCTTCATCGAGGCCTTGGAGCCTTGGCCTCCTTGGCGACAACAACGTCCTCCGGCCTTGCTGCTGCCTCTGTAGGCCTCTTGCGACGAAGAACAGACCGCTTGGCGGTACAATGAGGAACCGCCACAAAATCCTTTGGAGGCACCTTGAGACTTGCCTCCGGGGGTCCAAAAGGGCGGCTGTCATTGATGGAGAGAACCCAAGGCCCGGCCCATCTCGGTGTCCGCCTTGATGGCCTGCAGTGACTCATCCACTGCCTTGTCGAACAGGTTGTTCCCGTCGAAGGGCATGTCCAGTACCCTGGTCTGCACATCCCGACGGAAATCGGTGGCCTTAAGCCAACCACGCCGGCGAAGGCAAAAGCTGTTGCCCATCTGGGGAAAGCCGGTGTCAGCGATGTCCGTGGCCACCGTGATGGCGTGGTCCGAAGCCACCTTTTCAAGGGCCTCTGCCCTCTTGTCGTCTGGCAGGAAATCCAGGATGGGAGCGATCTTAAACCACAGCTCCCCGTCGTAGCGCGCCACGATCGCGAGGGTGTCGGCTGCTTTGATGGTCGTCGCCGTCGACGAGATGACTTCTCGCCCCATGGCGTCCAGCTTCTTCCCCTCGCTGTCCGGTGGGGAAGTGGAAGTTGATCCCGTCGCCCCTGCCAATTTCTTCATGGCCGCTGGAGGGACCACCGAATCCGGAGACGGCTGAGCTCTAAGGCACATCGGCTGAGCTCTAAGGCACATCAGGGCGGAATCTGGGACCCGGTACTACTTCTCATACCAGTCCCTCTTCACAGGCGCCGTGGACGGGTTCTTGAGTAGTGACAGTCCTTCGTCCCAGATGTCATCTAGTAACGGTACTGAGAGGACGGTCTTCGTCTTGGCCTCCCGTCGTTGGTAGAGGAAACCCTCCTTCTTCTGTTCTTTGGGACAAAGTTGGAAGAGCTCCGAAGCCCTGGCAATCGTGGTGTGAACGGAGCCAATTTCTTTGGGGTGGGGGCCGGGCAGGAGATGATGGGAGATTCGTCCCGTCTTCACCACCGGAGCCGTCCGTCCCCGTCGTCGCCGTCTCCGTTCCTGTCTCATCCCTCGGTGGAGGGGAAGGAGGTGAAGGCTGGAAAGAAGGGGGAGGATGGATTTGCCTCCGCTTATTGGGCGGGCTTCCCGACGGTCCAGGCGCAGCTGGATCGTCCACTGGGGCGAATGGCAACCTTGTCCTCATCTCCGTACACAGGGCCTGGATAGCCATCAAGATTGCTCCTGAGTTGTCCTGTGGCATAGGTTGCAACGGGAGCGACGGCTGGGGAGTAGGGTTCTGTCTCCTTCACGGTCCGCGGCTCCTCGTCGGCTCCACCATTGCTTTCTACGTCTGCCTCGTCGGGATCCCTCCCATAGGACCAGACTTCCCTGAGCTTACTGTCCAGGATCTTTGCGACGCCAGCCAGCTCATCTTCAGAGGTGGTATCTGTGTCCGTTATGGCTACCGTGCCCCCCCCCTCTTTCTCCACCAGGGGTTTCACAGGGTTCTTATTGATAGGCTGAAAAGAGGATTCCCTCCGGGGTGGCAGGGAAACTCTAGGCCCGGAAGTTGTCTCCACTGGGATAGACTCTACAGGCTTCGCCAGGGCCACCACAACTCCTTCGATCGAGGCCTTAGCTGGGTGAATCAGGGCCTTTGCGACTTTGGGCGCGCCCGAGGCCTTCAACTTGGGGGGAGGGTCGCTGTCTCGCTCCTCCTTGGCTGCCGCCATAAGGATCGACCAGGGCTTCTCCCGAAGCTTACTCAGGTTCTCAGACTTCCTCTTCACCGAGCCAGAGCATTGGCTCGTGGTTGATGACGTCGGTGACATCGCGCCCTGCCTGGCAGCCAAGGAGCCCGAACCATCAGCGCCCCACGGTGCCCGCGGACTCGCTGTGCTTTTTTTTGTTGGGCCCCCGTTGCTGGAGCGCCCTCAAAGGTCTTAGAAGACCGCTCAGACGACTACTTCTTCTCACCTGCTGCTAGGCTCTTCCCCTCCAGCCAGTTGGTAAGTCAAGTACGACGATCCTTCATTGTCTGTTCGGACATATTCTTACAAAACGCACAGTCCTTCTCCACGTGCGATTTGTCGTCGTGAGGCAGTAGACGCACCAAGAGTGCTCATCTTCCTTGAAGACAGTCTGTAATCCGCATCCAGGGCGGCTCCTGAACAGCTTCGATCCAGGCGTTGTGTTTCCTTTGCCCTGGGCCATGTCCACGCGGGGTAGGCCTCAAAGATCTTCCGGAATCCTCCAAGAAGCGAAAACTCGATGTACATTTGCCCTTGAGGGGCATTGAAAAATTCCGAAACGGGTCCCTGTTGATCGGAAGTAGAATCGGTGGAGCTTGAGGCTCAATTGAGCGAAAAAAAAAAGAGTAAACTCTTCGAAAAATCGCAAAACGCAGTAAAAGCTCGAGAGCTATAGCACGAAGACTCCCAACACTTGAACGTGCGGTAAAAATCTGAAGATGGCTGCCAGAGGAGGGGCTTAGGTAGAGGGCAGTCATTGGCTGGGGGCAGTATGACCCAGAGACCAGTGATTGGTTATTAGTAGAAAGACAGTTCAGAAACAATACTGAAACTGATTTTTTCTTAACCGAGGATTCCCAGCCTGACGACGGGGAATATTCATGAGCATGTGAATCCATGCCAGACCCCATGCTGGAGAAAGAAGTGTTCTCAAAATGATAAGTCAGGATGGTGTAACTGGGGTCTTCCTTCTCCATGTTTTTAGCACGGGACAAGGTGGGACTCTTAAGCACAGCACACTCCTGGGCCTCGCCAGCACGAGGTTACAGTTAGTTTCCAAAATATCAGGGCCTTCTGTGGCCAAGTCTCTTTCACACAGTCTCTTGCCTAAGCGGACCTTGATATTTTACAATCAACAAAAACAAATGTTCCTTGAATAAATCTTCATGGGGCGATTACTCTTCGCCTTAGGATCCCCCTCTGCCGGGCTCCGATCCCTCGTACAACGTGGGCCTCCCTCCGTCGGGTTCACTACAGCCTTTCATTCACAATGTAACATTCCAGACTCTCAATGTCTTTTTAAACAACCATTCACTGGACAACCCTCAGCAGGGTTCACTCTTGTCGACACAATGTTCGCAATTCGCAGGCATCCCTCAGCTAGGTTCACGTTTGCCAAATACACAGTCCACTTTGCATTCTCACAATGCATGATTCACCCTCGTTAGCTTTCCCCCTTGGCATCCCTCTGTCGGGTTCACATATCCTTTCTAACACAGTTTTCTAATACGTCATTTGCTCATCTCATTAGAAAGTTGGGTTCCCTTCCCATAGCTTTCTCTTGGCATCCCTCCATCGGGTTCACACAACAGTTCCGTAGACCGCTTAGGTTCTTCCTTTTATCTAAGTCTGGATCTCAGCTCCCAGCCAGGCTTCACAAAGTTCAATTAATACAATTCACTTCCCTTTACTTTCCTTGTTGTCAATGCATCAGAAGCTTTCGATTGTACAAGAGGTTTGGCTCGACCCTTGTATGGCCCCCTCCCTGACTCCTCACGCCGCCCTTTCCTAGGGCCTCCTGGTACTTGTAGTTTTAACAAAGCGGACCAGCCAGAATCCTTCTAATGAGCGTCCATGTGGCACCTGACCACTCTGCAGCTGGTCCTTCAGTGGACTTTCTTTCTAGCTTAAACACACACAAGTTCCTTGTTCACAAAGTTCATACAATGTTGCTGTTCACAACCTTGGGCTCAACACAGTCCTGTTTGCCATTAACTCTCTCCAACTCACCAGCTGTGCTGAACCCGTTGGCTTGTCTTGCCTCTGAAGTCAAGGACGGTACCACGGTACCAAGCGTGCCTCCCCACCTGGGATATCAATGTGGGAGGACCCCTTGCACCGCTGACATCTGTTACAATACACGCCAGCTGTAAATCCTGGTCTTATGATTCTTTTCACAGAGGCTTTGCAGGTCTGGTTTGAAAAGGGCAAGGGCACTTCCATCCTTGTGGTCCTCTAAGGTCTCGCCGCCTTTCTTCTCCGTTTGAACTGCCGGTCCGGAATAGCTGCTTCCTTGTGCGTTTGGCCTTGCTCGAAGCGTGCTCTCGGGCTCCGCCTTTTATCCCTGTGGCGGAGAGAAAGGGCCATCAGGTGTGTGCAATTATAGCCAATTGCCTGACTTTGCCTAACCCGTGCATTGGGACATGTTAGGTAAACAGCTCTGGTGTAAGAACGTGTATGTGTCAGAAAGGGGGATAGAGCTTCTACATATCCTACGGCGGAAGGATGGGGTACAGGTGTTAATGGGAAGGGCGTACCGCGTCTCAACCTTCGGTGTCCCACTTCCGCTCTTCGAAGACTCCTCATCCAGGTGATCCTCCCCCACTGGTCCACCTCCAGGAACTGGATCCAATAGTGATGGCCGTGTCTTGGCCACCTGGATGACAGATCCCCGGGAACTAGTAAGTGAGACACCGTCAGGTGTCGCCCATTTGCTACGGCATCTCCGCAGCTTGTGGGTCTCTTGTCTCGGTCTCATGACTCCTGCTGACTTCACCTTCCCTACGGCGGCTCTGCAGCGTTCCCCTCCCTGCAGTACGCCTACCATTCTAGATTGTGCGGTCTACCTATTCTGTGAGGTCATGTTACTGCCTCGCTGGTTTTTTGCAGGGTCTTCCGACATCGGCCACCACAGAGATGCATTGTCCTGCATGACAGCGTCCCTATCTGCAGGCACTTGAATTTCCTGCGACTAACAGTTCCTTCGCTCCCTGTTCATCATGGGACGGCTTGACAGCCCGATTTAGCAGGTATTGAGTCTTCCTTACCTTTTTATGTTGGTTGTTGAAACAATTTTGACATGAATGACTAGAATATTCATTTGAATTTTTGCGTAGCGTTCTTCACTTCTCCACGCTGCCTACTCATCTCAGTCTTTCCCACACCAGTCTCCACTGGGGAGTCCCAGCTCTTCTACACATATAGATGGGCTGGGTGAGTATAGTATTGGGGTAAAGATAGTAGGGGAAGGGGGTCAAGAGATGTTGGGCTGGAGTGGCCATACTGTGTTCTCCCGAGATGTTCTCCCTTATCCCCAGAGGGTGAAGTCTCTCCCCAAGAGATACCCCCTCGGAGTACCATCCCCAGGGGGACTATCGGGTAGCGGCCTCACCTCCCTGGCCTCATGGGAAGAGGCTCTCCCTCAGGGAGAAATTACGACATATCGGGATTCGTCACACAACCTACTTTTCCAACAATAAAACAGGGAAGGGATCTATTTAATTCTTGACATCACTCAAGGAATTTAGGGTAAGTAATCCAGCTGATCTTCGTGTCAATTTCCCTGCTATTTTCAGGGGAGACTTCAATATGCAGCTTGGGACGCGAGAGGATATATTCACTGTTATAGAGGAAAAGAGAGCTTACTCTGCACGTACCGCCTCCCTGGCTGACGCGACTACATCTGACAAAGCACTATACCTATGGGAAATCTTGGTCGAGTCAGGCTACAGGACCGTAAATGGTAGATTTACGTAATGTACGGCTTGGGACTACACCTTTGATAATGGTAGATCCCGCATTAGGGAGTAGTTTCTCACCTGTAACTCCATTTCTCCAGCGTTGGTATCTTTCATGGATTCACATGCTTAGAATATTCCCCGTCGTCAGGCTGGGAACCCTCAGTATCTTTATTAAAGCGTTTTCCATTGGAAAAAACTTGACACTTGTGTCCTATTGACGTCCTTTTGGGACGCATACGCATGGCCCAATAGGACGTACGGTATGAATAGCTCCGCCCCTGCGGCTCCCATAACATTTTAACCCCCAAAGTAGAGGCAATATCACGTTTGCATTCAGGGGAGGCTGGCGGGCGCATGTGAATCCATGAAAGATACCAACGCTGGAGAAATGGAGTTACAGGTAAAAAACTACTCCCTTCTCCAGCATTGGATCTTTCATGGATTCACATGCTTAGAATAGATTACATAGCAGCATCCTTATAGTTGGAGGCGTGTAATGCAAACCAATACCATAGGAACGCAAACACAGAAAACCACAAGAAAAAGCCTTAACAAGCATGGTACATTAAAACGGGTACCCCACTTTGTGGGGGCTTAACTTACTGAAACAGGGGTTGCAGGACTGCCCGTCCGATCTGCACATCTGCCCCATGCTGTTGCTCTAGGGAGTAATGCCGAGTAAATGTTTGCGGCACCGCCCAGGAGGCTGTTTGACAGATGTCCACCAGTGGAATTCCCGACCACAATGCTGCTGACAACGCAGTGGATCTTGTCGAATGAGCCTTCGGACGCCTCTCCAGAGGCTTTCCTGCTCTAGAGTGACAGAAGGCAATAGCGGACGAAACCCAGCGCGATAGTCCTTGTTTGAAGATTGGTCTTCCTTTTACTGAGGGTCCGTAAGCCACAAACAGTTGTCTCATATGCCTGAAATCTTGAGTACTTCAATGCTCTTTTGACGTCCAACGTATGGAGAGCCTTCTCTGCCAAAGAGGAAGCCGCAGCGAAGAATGCTGGTAGCACAATAGAAGAGTGCTTATGGAATGTAGTTGGTACCTTCAGAATAAAATGAGTGTTAGTGGCTAACACCACCTTGTCCTTGAAGAAACGTAAGTATGGGTGATCAATCACCAGCGCTTGAAGCTCTGATATTCTTCTTGCTGAAGTAATGGCCACCAAGGCCATTTTCCACGACAAAAATTTCAGGGGTGACGACGAAATAGGCTCGAATGGAGCCTTCTTTAGCCCTGATAGTACCAGATTGAGACTCCCACCAGGAGGGAACTTCTTGGCCGGAGAAAAAGTCCGAAATAAACCTCTCAAAAAATGTTTGACTAGTCGATCACTGAACAACAGAGTTGAGTGCCTCTTCCGAGTAAACCTAGAAATGGCCGCCAGGTGAACTTTTATGGAGGAGAAAGAAAAAACCTCTTCTCGCCAAGTGTAGTAAATAAGGCAGAACTTGTTCTGATGAAATGTTTAGAGGGTCCACCCCTGGCTGATCCTTACACCACACACAGAATCTTTTCCTCTTGCATGCGTATTAGATATTCATGGACGGAGCTCTCGCCGCCTCTAAAATGCGGCGACAATCTCTAGAAATGTTCAGCGAACCAAACTCGGAGAAGTCAGGAGCCAAACCGTCAGGCTGAGGGAGCCTGGGTCGTGATGCCAAATTGCTCCCATGTCTTGGAAGAGAAGGTCCGGCGTCACTTGAAATCTCATCGGTTCCGCCACTGATAGATGGAGCTGGTCCAAAAACCACAACTACCTGGCCCAGTGAGGGGCAATCAGAATCACACGGCATGGATATTTCTGAATTCACTGGAGGGTCCATCGAATGAGCGTAAACAGAGGGAACGCATATGCGAACTTGCCCGTCCACGGGAAGGAGAACGCATCCCCCAGCGAATTGGGCTGCGGCCATCTGCTGGCGAACTGCTTGCACTTTTTGTTCTCCTGGGTTGCGAAGAGATCCAGCAAAGGACAAACCCATTTTCTGAAGATTCTTAACACTTGCTGATCGTTCAGCTGCCACTCGTGGAGTTGGTTCATCTCTCTGCTGAGAGTCTTCCTGTACATTCTTCACCCCTGGCAGGTGAAACGCCACGATGCTGATGTCTTGTTCGAGGGCCCAATGCCATAGCTCCTGAGCCTCGCTCGAAAGCACTCTGGAATGAGTGCCCCCTTGTTTCCTGAGGTAGAACATCATGGTCGTGTTGTCCGTTAACACTCTCACAACCGATCCCTGTATGTGCGGCAAAAACAATTACAGAGCCCAACCAACAGCTCTTAGTTCCAGTACATTGATGTGAAGGTTCGCTTCTCCTGGGGACCATCGACCTTGAACTTGTAAAGACCCCAGATGAGCTCCCCATCCTGTTTGGGAGGCATCCATCACAATTGTGGATCGCAATTACGGCTCTAGCAGAGGCATCCCCTTTGTCAGATTGTCTGAGAGTTGCCATCACCGAAGATCTTCCATTAGGTCGCTGTTGATCATCACTTTGTTGGACCATAATCGGCGACTTAGAGACCACCGTTCCACCAGAAATTCTTGTATTGGCCTCATGAAGAGACAACAGTTCTTCACTAACGGTATACATGACGCCATGGCTGCTAGAAGCGACATGTAGCCTCTGACTGACACTCTGGTTCCAGCTCTCCACTCCTCCGCTTTCTGCTCAAGTTTTTGAACTCTCTCTACAGAAGGTTTTACCAGTCCTGACAGGGTTTGGAATTCCGTGCCCAAAAACACTAAGCTCCTGGAGGGAGAGGGAAAGGATTTCTCGAAGTTGATTGCGAAGCCCAACCGTTGTAGCAGCTGCATGGTAACGGCGAGGCTTTCCTGCGCTGCTGCCGGCGACGAGCCCCTTATTAGCCAGTCGTCCAGGTAAGGGTAGACGTGATGACCTTCTCGTCGTAGCCATGCCGCCACCGGGTCCAAACGTTTCGTAAACATCCTGGGATACGATTTTAGACCAAATGGGAGCACTTTGAATTGGTAATGACTCTGACGCACTACAAACCTCAGGAATTTTCTGTGTCGCCGAAGCATAGGTATGTGGAAATATGCGTCTTGTAAGTCCAATGATGCCAGAAAATCCCCTGGTTGTATCGACCGGATGACCTCTTGAAGTGTAAGCATTTTGAACTTCAGGCGTTGCAGAGTCTTGTTGAGAGCTCGCAGGTCCAGAATGGGTCGGCACTTGCCGTTGGTTTTTTTTTACCACAAAGTAACGCGAGTAGACCCCTAGGCCTCTCTCTGCCACCGGAACCAATTCTATAGCCCCTTTCTGCAGCATAAGCACAACCTCTTGCTTTAAGATGGAGTTGCGCCCAATACACAGGAGGAATGGGTGACGGCGTGATCTTGAATTGCAAAGAGTGGCCTAGTTTCACCATATCCAACACCCAATGGTCTGATGTAATCCTTTCCCATTCGTTGACACTCTGCCTCCCAAGACGTCTTGAAGATCATCATTGCTGAGATTTTGATTGCTTACTCTTCGTAGACGAAGACTGTCCTCCTCTCCTTCTAGAAGTCTGGAAATCCCAGCTTCTCTGTGTCGCCTGGACAGCTCTCCTGTATCCCTCGCAGTATGCCGATCTATTGAAATTCCGGTCTCTGGATGTGGCAAATCAAGAATTCCCTGAAGCTCTGCGTAAGGGGCGAAAAGGCCGAAATGCTTGTCCACTTTGTAATGCCCCCAGTGATCTTGCCGTATCTGAATCCTCCTTTATGCCCGTGAGGGCTTCCTCTATCTTCTCCCCAAATAACTGCTCACCTTCACAGGGCATGTCCAGCACTTTATAATGGACTTACGGCCTAAAGTCTGTACATTTTAACCAGGCCTGCCGTTTTAGTACCACTCCATTATTTATTTGCTTGAATCCCGACTCTGCCAAATCCACAGCAATGTTGATGCTGTGATTTGATGCCTCCTCACCTTCACGCACCAGCAGCATAGCGGTCTTTCGGTGTTCTTCGGGCAAGTGCTCCAAGATGGGGGCCAGGCGATGCCACATTTCACGGTCGTATTGTGCGCCATAATAGCTAACGAGTTAGCCGCCTTGACTGTCGTCGCTCCTACTGTTAAGACTTTCTTACCAAAGGCATCCTGTCTTCTAGCTTCACTGTCCGGAGGTGTTGTGCACTTGTGTTGTGATCTAGTCTTTCTGCTAGCCGCCGCTGACACCACTGATTCAGGAGAGGGCTGTGCGGTCAAACACTTAGGTGTAGAGCCTGGAACCTTAAACTTTTTTTCTAACCTGCCCTTGATTGCAGGCTGCGAAAACGGATGGCGCATGGTACGCAAGCCTTCCTGTCAAATGTGGTCCAGAATCGGGCCCGAGAAGATAGACTTCCTTCTCTTCCCCATATGGTCAAATAAGAAGCATTCCTTCTTTTCTTCCTCTGGGGTCAGACCAAATTCAATGCAGGCTTTCGCCATTATCGCATGAAAGACTCCAATGTCATCTGAAGGTGACGGTTGTGCCGGGCTTCTAGGAGCTTCCACTTCTCCATCCGATTCCCACGTAGGGTCTCTTGACGGCGATGATGAAATGTACGAGATGGAGTCCCTGGGGCCTTGATCCGACTCAGAGTCCTGTAGCTCACCTTCTTCTGGATGTGAATGGGGAGGTTCTTCACTGACCGGACGGGAGAGCGGCAACTCAGCCGTTGACGTTGAACGTGGAGCGGGGCCTGCCGCGTCGACGATGGGTGTCACCGTAGGCCCCCCATAGGAGGCAGCCTTGCATCCAAGTGACTGCAGTGTAGATAAAACTTGCAAAGACAACATCGACTGCGGATTTAGTAGAGAAGACGTAGGAGGAACATCTTGGATCCCCAACGTCGTTGACGGGCCAACAGCCTGTAAGCCGAGATCTGATGGATGAAGCACCGGTTCCCGCTCCTCCTCCATCGACGACACTGATGGCGCAGACTCCTGCTGTAATAGAGTATCCGGCAGAACTGCGTCATACACCGTCGGTTGCCAAGTTTCTGGCGGGCACGCCGTCGACGATGAAAACCTGGAAGCTTCTACTTCTCCCTTATCGATCGCCGCCACTGGTGTCGACGACGCCACCGCAGGGATTGACTGTGTGGACTGTATTGGAGCCGCCGACGACGGGACTCCCGTTGACGGCACTGGCAGTTGTGGCGCAGACTTTTTAGGCGATCCCGCCTTTTTTGAGTCTCTAGGCCGGTGTTTAGATGATTCCCTACTCGAGGAAGAACTATGATGGTCTCATGAGGAGGAGCACTCCTTCCATCCTTTTTTGCAGTAGATGAAGACGAAGTCCAAACGACCATTTCTTGACGATGAAGGAGCGTCCTTCGCTTTCCCTGAAGAGGAACAACGCTTCTCCGTAGGCCGTTGGTTCTTCGCCGGAGGCTCAGCCGACACTGACCGGCGAGGGACTACAGGGGACTTCGGTCTGTTCGATGCCAGACTGCGCACCGATCCTACCTCAGATGGAGGGTAGGCCCCTTCGTTCAGCCACGATATTAGACACCAATTACGGTCCCTCAACGTCTTTTGCGAGAACCCTTTGCAGATATCACAGGTGTCCGCAGAGTGATGAGGGTAGAGACAAAGGCAATCCATGTGCCCGTCCCCCTCAAACTTTCTTCATTCCACACGTGGCACAACGCTTTCCCCCCCCCCCCCCGACATTGGGAAAGAAAGTACAACCTAACAAAGTGTAGAACACGAGGTGATCCCGACTACTTTGGAGACGGTTGAAATCTGAAGGGAGCCGCAGGGGCGGGGCTATTTATACCGTACGTCCTATTGAGCCATGCGTAAGCGTCTCAAAAGGACGTCAATAGGACACAAATGTGTCAAGTTTTTTCCAATGGAAAACGCTTTAATAAAGATACTGAGGGTTCCCAGCCTGACGACCGGGAATATTCTAAGCATGTGAATCCATGAAAGATCCAATGCTGGAGAAGAACAAGTTACTTCTTACCTTGTAACGTTCTTTCAATGGGATGTTCCTCAGACGTATTCCTTATCTTTGATAATTCTTCTCCAGCTTGCTGGCCTCGGAAATGTTTTCTCTGTAGAGGGCGCTGCGCGTCGACGTCCGCCGAGTCGATGTCCCTCGAAGGCCACCGTATCGGCGCCGACGTCACCATGCCCATAAATAGCCACACGCGGCGTCCGTTGCTCAGTTCCGTTATGTAGCATAAGAAAAGTCATACCTGAATTGGTTATTGACCGTGAAGGAGCGCAAGCTGCAAACACAAGGGAAGTATTACTGCGGGGATGGATGGGAGGGGCGATAAGGAATACGTAGGAGGAACATCCCATCGAAAGAACGTTACAAGGTAAGAAGTAACTTGTTCTTCGAAGGGATTGTGTCCTCCGACATATTCCTTATTTTTGATAGACTCCCATAGCAGTGGCATGTAATTGGAGGCGAGAGTAATAATGTCATGTATCCCTTTTAGGAATGAACCGAATGTAATACGGCTTTGCCAAATCTGGTCTCTTGGCTAGTGGAGGAATCCAGGTTGTAAAATTTTGTGAATGTATGTGCGGACGACCATGTGGCAGCCGCACATATGTCTCGGACCGGTACCCCTCTTTGGAGGGCCGAAGAGGCTGCGATACCCCTGGTTGAATGAGCCCTAAGATTTTGGGGTGGCTCTTTCCCTGCCAGTTTGTAACATTCCAGAATGGCCAAAATAATCCACCTGGAAATGGTTTGTTTTGTTATGGGTAATCCGAACTTGTGACCCGAGTATCCTACAAACAGTTGGTCTGCTTTCCTGATCCTAGCCAGTCTGCTGATGTAAAAACTCAGAGCTCGCCTTGGGTCCAGCCTATGTAGCCTTTCTTCCTCTTTCCCCAGATGGGGAGGAGGGTAGAACGAAGGTAAGGTAATTTTCTGAGTAATATGAAATTCAGAAACCACCTTTGGGAGGAAATTAGGCTTCACCTGTAGGACAACTTTGTCCTTGTGGAAAATTGTATGCGGGGGTTTACAGGAGAGAGTTTGTAGCTCGCTCACCCTCCTAGCAGATGTTAGTGCTACCAATAGGACGGTTTTAAGCGTGAGAAATCTCAGCGAACAAGAGTGAAGTGGTTCGAATGGAGTGCCCATTAGGAAGTTTAAGAGTAAATTTAAGTCCCATAAGGGAACTTGGAATGGTCTTGGAGGATAAACATTAGTTAATCCTTTGAGAAATTGTATTACTAGAGGTAGTTTGAAATACGATGGTTCCTCCGCAGTGCGCTTGAAGATTGAAAGCGCTGCGAGATAG
The DNA here is from genome assembly GCF_040938575.1 of Ambystoma mexicanum. Taxonomy (NCBI): domain Eukaryota; kingdom Metazoa; phylum Chordata; class Amphibia; order Caudata; family Ambystomatidae; genus Ambystoma; species Ambystoma mexicanum. The sequence continues at coordinate 22,734,959 of NC_090938.1, forward strand.
CCTTTTACAGTGCCAACTTGAAGGCCTGAGTTTTCCAAGTAGAGTAGAAACGATAACACCGTTGGTGTACCACATGAAAAAAGGTCAATATTCCCTTCTCTACACCAGCTGCAAAATTTGTTCCAACGGCAGCGATATAAAGACTTTGTTGCTGGCCTTCTGGCCGAAAGCAACACCTCCACAACGTCATCAGGGAGGTCCCAATCCTTGTACCTCACCCTTTCAGAAGCCAGGCGTGAAGGTTGAGGGTTTTGATGTCTGGATGGAGAACCTGACCTCCCTTCTGCGAGAGATTCTCTTTGCGTGGAAGACGGATTGGAGGGCAGATGGACATATCTAGAAGGTTACCACGTTCTCCTGGCCCTGTCCGGGGCAATTAGAATCATGGTTTTCCGGAATCTTCTCAACCTCCTGATCATTTGAGGAATAACAGGGACTGGTGGAAACGCGTAAAGGAGTGGGAACTCCCAGTCCACTACGAACGTGTCTCCTAGAGCTCCTCTCGGGGGAAATTCCCTTGAACAGAACAGATTGCACTTCCTATTGGTACTTGTGGCGAACAGATCCACCTGAGGGGTTCCCCAAAGGGCGAAGATCTCTTGAAGGACTTCCTGAGCTAGCTCCCACTCGTGGGAGACTGTGCTCTGCCTGCTCAGAGCGTCCGCTGTCAAGTTCTTCTCTCCGGCTAGGTGGACTGCCGATAGAGAGATTCCTTCCTGAATTGCCCAAAACCAGAGCTGCATTACCTCTCTGCACAGTGGCAGTGACCCTACGCCTCCTCTTTTGTTGAGGTAGTGCATGGCCACCGTGTTGTCCGTCATTATCAGGACATTTCAGGAAAGCTTTCAGCGCTAGTCTGATCGCTCTCAGCTCTAATAGGTTGATGTTTAGTCTGGACTCCGATGGAGACCAACGACCACTGATGGTCAAGTCGTTGGCATGGGCTCCCCACCCCGTGAGTGAAGCATCTGTGACTACTGTTATCTCTGGCCATGGTTGCCAAAACAGTTCTCCTTTCAAGATGTTCTCTGGATAGGCCCACCATTGAAGGTTGTGGGCTACCTTGTCCGGAATCCGGAGGAGATCTGTCATTCTCCCTGAGAATTGCGACCACTGACTTCTCAATGCCCACTGAAGAGATCTCATTCTCAGACGAACCTCTGGCACAAGGAAGATGCAGGATGCCATGAGGCCTAGCAACCTCAAAAAGTCGAAGGCTGGGAGACGTTGGGCATTTTGGAACTTGTTGACCATCTGCAGAATATCTTGAGCCCTCACCTCTGGTGGCGAGGCTTTTCCCAGGGAAGTGTCCAGGACTGCTCCAATAAACTGGAGTCTCTGAGATGGTATCATCTGTGACTTCTTTAAATTGAGGGAGAAGCCCAGTTTGTGAAGGAAGTGGCAGACATAATCTAGCTGGATCCGAGCTTGTTATGAAGATACAGCCCTGATCAGCCAATCGTCCAGGTAGGGGTAGACGTGGATCCCTTTCCTCCTTAGACTCGCAGCCACTACCGACATTAGCTTGGTGAAGACCCTCGGGCGGAGGTCAGCCCAAATGGCAGAACTCGAAATTGATAATGAGAGTCGCCAATTGCGAACCTCAGGTATTTCCTGTGTTTGAGATGGATTGGCACATGGAAATAAGCATTCTGAAGGTCCAGAGATACCAGCCAGTCCTGGAGCAGGAGGGCCTGAAGGATCTGAGTGAGAGTTACCATCTTGAATTTGTCCTTCCTGAGGAACTTGTTCAATTCTCGTAAGTCCAGGATGGGTCTCAGTCCTCCGTCCTTCTTTGGTATGAGAAAGTAGGGGGAGTACCAGCCCTTGTTCCTGTCCGCTACAGGTACCGGTTCTATGGCACCTTTCTCTAGCAGGTCTATGATTTCCTGCAAGAGGAGCGGATCTGGAACTTTTAGAGAGCTGTGTCCCGGTGGATGACTCTGAGGGATGTGTAGAAAGGGTAGGCAGTAACCCTGGGCAACTGTCTCCAATGCCCAAGCATCTGACGTTATAGCCTGCCATTCCGTCAGATGGCGAGTTAACCTGCCCGCTACAGGTGTTTTGTGTGGAAAGACCTCAGAGTGGTTTGGGGGCGGCTGGTGCAGATGCTGAGGGTAAAGAGGCACCTGCTGCTGCTGCGGCTTTAGTATTTTTGGCCCGTCCACCTCGGGTGGATCTCCTTTGGCCTCTTTGAGCCGGCTGTCCTCTGCCTTTCCCGAATGCGGAATAATAGCGAAAGGACTTTCCTCTTCCAGAGGTTCCTGAGGGGCAAAAAGGAGTTTAGCGGATTGCAGCTCCTAATGATTTTGCCGCTGCTTTAGATGTCTGCAACTTTTCCAGATTGTCATCAGCCTTTTTACCAAATAAGGAAGAGCCGTCAAAGGGCATATTCAAAAGTCTGGCCTGTACATCTGGAGCAAAGCCAGACTTTCGCAACCACGCATGCCTGCTGATTGTCGTACTTGCCGCCATGGCCCTGCTGATACTGTCAGCGGAATCAATGCCAGTTTGAAGTGACTCCCACATGGCATCTTTGCCATCTGTAATAATGTTAAGGAAGGCTTCCCTTTCCTCTCCTTCGGGTATGCAGTCAGCCGCTGATGAAGCACACTCCCATAGTGTGTGACTGAACCTGGCGAGCGTACAGGTGGCGTTGATGGACAACGCCATACTACAAGCAGAAAATACTTTTTTGCCATAGAATCGTACCTCTTGTCATCTCTATCCTGTGGGACAGTAGGGTAAGCGGACCTGCTGCTTGATGAAGTTGCCGCTTGAACCACCAGGCTTTCTGGAGTCGGGTGTTTTGATAAATATTCAGGGTCAGCCGCAGCTACCCTATACTTGGCTGACAATCTTTTATTGACTGCAGGGATAACTTCAGGAGTATCCCAATTAGATGAGATCTTTCTTTGTAAGGCTGCATGGAAGAGGACCACAGGATCCTCCTGTGGACCTTTGTCTAATATGTCTGTCAGGTCATCCTGTTGAAAAACAGGCGAAGGTGCAGACCAACCCATAAACTCAATCATTCTTGCCATCAGGGTTCTATAGGGTGTTTCGGCAAGTTCCCCTGGGTCTGGTTTAACAAATTCCACTTCTGGTGAAGTGTCCAGCCCACTTGCCTCGTGTAATGATTCCTGTAGGTCTTTAAACCTTCTTTCCTCAGAGGTGAAATCCTCTGAAACAGGTAGTGTGGTCCTCTGCAACCCGAAGGTTTCCTGGTCAGAATCCTCCCCTTCTTCATAGATTGAAGATAATCCGGGGTACTCGGACCTCGGACATGGTGTAAAACCCATTTCTAAGGCAGAAGGAGCCAAACTCGTCATTATCGGGCGGGAAAACGTCGATGCCGTTGACGCCGATGTGAAAGGCTTTGAAGGTGCCGGGAACGCCGTTGAGAAAACTGGAAGAGGCCTCGAAGAACTCAAGAGGATCGGGATCCTACTCGAGGATGTCGACGACGGTCTCGGCGTCGTGCCGGAGGCTCTTGTTATTACCGTCGGCTGTGAAGTAGCCGTGGTTTTCTCTTTCATCGGCGTCAATGTCGGCATCGACGATGGCGTCGAGTCGATCGACCGATGCGTCGAAGAACCCTTCGACAACGGCGTGGATGGCGCCGATCCATGCATCGAAGGGATCTTCGACGACGGCGTCAAAGACGGTGCCTTCTTACCCTATGGCCCATGGCGCTCTCGGGTGGAATCTTTCGCCGGGTGCAGCGACTCGCAGCGTTTCGATTTTTTGGGTTTTTCACCCAGGGTATCGTCGGAGGACACAATCCCTTCGAAACAGACTATCAGCTGGTGCCAGTGAGGTGGTGGGGTGTATATTTGGCTTTGACATTCATAAAGGAGTGGAAATTGACCACAACCCTTTTAATCCTCAAATGGGTTATAAATTGGTGCATAGATGGGAATCCTAACTTTCACTCTGCAGCTATTACTAATATGGGCCTAAGTCCAGTCTGAGACGTTGCAGGTGTAGAAATGACAAGGAACTGGGAGTTACAGTTAAGGATGCTACGGCAGAACTGATGATCGGATTAGATAGTGACACCAATCCGGATGCTATCACCATGGCTTTTGGAGACTTGATCAGGGTGTGCAAGGATATTTTCAGGCCCTTGGTCTTAGACAAAAGGAACGGTATTCATCATCAGAAAACCTTGTTGTCTGATTACAGTAAGGATAAGAAAAGTTTTCTAAAGGACCTGTGGTGGATGTTAATGAAATTCGGCTAAGGCGCGGGGAATACAAGTCCACCTTTATCAGATAGGAGGAGGGAAATTGCCATCTTAAATTGAGAAGCTCTGTGTGAGACAGCAGAGATCAGATAGCAAAGAATTCTGGAGGATTTTGTCCAGGAATACGGGTGGTCCGGACACGGGGTGTTTCCCCGACTCTTGGGGCACATATATACTAGAGAATACCTGGTTGACACGCTATAAGGCATTGTTCTGTATGGAGGACATGGCTAGAAGCAGTGCCAGTGGACCCATTTCGGGGTAGACCGGTATGGAGGGGCAATTAAGACCCTGTGGGGTTGAGGGAGGGGGTCTCTTCAAAGACAGAAACCGTTGAAGTTCCCTGGAGTCGACTGTGTCCCATACAATCTATTTTGCTCTTTGCCGGACTTGTGGGGACCGTTCCTGACACAGGTGTTCAATGTTATTATCAGGACTGAACAGACCCCTGACAGTTGGAAAACGGGAATCATCGTTCTGATTTTCAAGAAGGGTAATAAGTCCTTAGCTTCCTCTTGCAGACCAGTCACTTTATTAGGCGGGACATCCAAGTTGTTGTACGGCATCATCTTGAAGCACCTGGAACACTGTCTCTCTGATGACAGTATTTTATCAGACTCACAATCAGCCTTTCACCCAGGCACTAGAACAATACATCAGTGCATACATCTCTACCTCATCTTGGCAAAGCATGTACAGGTTTTGGACTCTATTTACGTGGCCTTTATAGAACTTAGTTCAGCCTTTTACCACATGGATAAGAAGTTACTCTGGAAATCCAAGCGTGATATAAGCGTAACGGGTCCTTTAATACAGATGCTGGAGTCACTTCATGTGAACACAAGAGTCTTTGTGCGCTATGGTCTAGACGGAGAACTCTCAGACTCTCGAGCGGTAAGGAAGGGGGTTCGCCAAGGATGATATGATATATTTTATTCATAGCGCGCCTATACACAAGTGTTTCAAGGCGCGACGAGACATGGGAAGGGAACAAGGGGGAACAAGACAACAATCTTACTAGGCCCAATGACATTGAATTTGCGCAAGTGCAGGGAAGGGAAAAGGGGAGAAGTGCAGTACTTATGATCGACAAAACACAAACAAATGATTGAAAATAAAAATAAAAAGGAAGTGCGGCCAGCTAGTGGCAGTCCAATGGTTAAGTGCAGGCAGCAGGTAATTGAAAGTGCAGGTAATGGGACTATGGGCTAACAGATACAGCCCCAAAGTACAGTGTTGCCTGACGGCAGTGCAGGTGTGCAAGTGGGGGGCAGTAACCTGGGCCAGAGGTTCTGAGGGTAACCTGGTAACCAGTGCAGTGACAGACAGGAGATCAGCAAGGAAGAGGAAGAGAGAAGGTAAAGCAAAGAGGAAGGTCCTGAGCAGTTTCCGGAATCTGAGATGGTTCTGCTCAAGTTTCAGAGAGACAGGGAGGCTGTTCCAGAGGGATGCACTAGCCGAAGAGAGAGATCTGCCCCCAGCTCTTTGCTTGGAAAAGCGATTGACCCTCAGGGAATTGGAGGTGGAAGAGCGAAAAGCTCATGTAGGGAGATACTTCAGCATGTAGGGAGATACTTCAGAAGAGAAAGCTGGAGATATTTTGGTCCCAGGCCCCAGAAGGCCATGTGGACAATGCAAAGTGTCTTGAATTTGATCCTTGCAGCCACTGGGAGCCAATTAAGAGATGTCAGTGCTGGAGAGATACAATCCCTGGGCTTGGGGCCAAGGACAAGTCTTGCAGCCATGCTCTGGATGAGTTGGAGAGGAGGGAGAGTGGAAGCAGGCAGATTTAAAAAGAGGCTGTTGTTATAGTCCAGCCTACAGAGAACCAGAGCTCTGGAGACAATGTGCTTCTGGGGGAAGGAGAGGAAAGGAAGAATACCTCTGAGAAGGTGCAGCTGGTAGTGCGACTTCTTAGAGATGTGAGGAGAGAAGGAGAGTGTAGAGTCGAAGAGAACCCAGAGATTCTTAGCCTCACAGGTGGGAGCAGGAAGAGGGCCAAGGGAGGCTGGCTAGAGAGTGCAGGGAAAGAGGTGTAGGTGCACCGATGAGGAGGATCTCCTGCTTACTGGCATTCAGGAAGAGATCATTGGCGGGCACCATTCGTGGATTGCCGACAGGCAGTCAGGGATGAGAGAAGGAGAGGAGGCGGCAGAGGGGAGCCTAAAAACAAGCCGGGGGTGTGTGCATAGCACTGGAAGTTGGAGCAGAGTGTGTTCTTGCACCCATTCTTTTTAACTTATATGTTAACACTGTGGCTCCATATCTAGAGACAACTACCGATATTGATGTTCCTCAGTGAGGAGCCATGAGAATGCCATTGCTCAACTATGCTCATGATGCTGTTGTCCTGCCGAGTACCACCCAGATCAGTACAGGCTCCGACCACAGAATTTGATAAATATATGAGGAATAGGGCAGGGGATTACAGTTAATAGCTGTACATGTTTCATAATGTGTGTCTATAGGAAATCAAAACGGAGCCCGCCAATGTTTTTAGGGGGAAAGCAACTAGAATGCAGCTCCTCTTGACTACTTGGGCATAAGATTTTGTAACAGGTTAAAGTGGGATAACCATATTCCAAAGTTATGTATCAGGATGAGTCGGACCACACAGGATATTTTTAGATTAGCAAATAACTTGAGACATTCATCTATGTAACATATGATTAAGGTGTACAAGGGCAATGCCGTCCCTAGAGGTAATTTTGGGGGCAAAATTAGGAGCTACACAAGGGTTGCAGGTTTACAAAAGACAGCGATAACATTTTTAAGCAGACTGCTTATATTTGCCCCTTTAACACCTCTGTACTCCATGCATTTGGAAACAGCTATGACATCTTGCTGATACCACATTTGTGAGACCTATTCTAACCTGGGCCTCACTGTGGACTGGAACTCATTGCCCTCTTACAAAAGACCTAATTATGAACCTAATCACTCTAAATGGTTACAGCAAAGTAGGCTGGTTAGCCCACATTAAGTCCTGGTTACATACATTTTCATGGCCAACATATTTTGAGGATCCAGGAAAGAGGGAAGACCTCTAAGTCGCTGGTGAAAGCCAGGGCCATGCAATTCCAGGCAGCTATAAGGGAAGATGAAATGATGCTTAAAGCACAGGTGAGGGCTTACCTACCATTAGTCCCTGAAAAGGGGCCGCATATGATTTGCGCCTGGTGACTTTGCCTTTGCATATGAGCCCTCCTCACGAAAGCGAGACTGAGTGTGCTACCAGTTGGGGCAGTCATACAGACCTGGCATAAAAGCAGGGAGGGGGCCCCGGTTATAAATGTATGTGTGGAGGCTTTGAGGCTGTGTCCAGTTTTATTCTGCTATGCCATTGATTTATGGGCAACATTTTTACTGAATCTACTTTGAGAAAGTGGGATACGTTCTTGTCATCCGGCACTGTTTTTGTTGAACTCAATGAAGTTTGTTGTGCTATTTACCTGCACCTGTTGTGTGAAGGAGACACACTATATTATGGCAGGGCGAGAGGGGTCTGGGTAACTGGTGGTGGTAATCATGTGTTTTATTGTAAGTCTGTAAAATGGAGGGAGCTGTTGCATAATATGGATGTATTTTATTATTGTTATACGTTTTTAGATTGTGATTTTATGAAGTGTGAAGACAAGGATGGTTTTATGGATGCAACTATCGCAAATTAACTTGAAAATAGAATGGTATGCCTGCCATAGTAACACTGGGATGTCTATAGCGTGTTAACCAACCTCCAGTAAAAGCATAAAGCAGTCTGAAGACTCACCAAGGCCAGGTTTCACACCTGCCTCACCCTTATAACCCCCCCCCCACCCTCTCGTTTCGGCAGAAACACTGTAACACTCCAGATGTTTTGGACTGCAACTCCCACAGTGTCTTGTCATGCTCTATGCTGATATGGGCTGATGGGAGTTGTCCAAAACACCAAATGGTGCAGACCTCAGCTGTGGATTGTAAGTGATAAAATGACTGTGGCGAACTATAAATGGACTACAACCTTGGTGGCGCGATGAGGCAGAGCCCGAGACAGTCAGACAGCGGCATAACGCACTATAAAAGGAAATCACAGAACTACTTTTGAAGGCTAACTTGCAATAACGCCATAGGACAGTCCATCGGGAGTAGACTGACAGTTATACCACAGGACAATCCATTAAATGCTGCTCAGAGTCGCAATGGTATTAAACTGGAAGTACAAGTATGCATCATGCGTGGACAGCTGCATTCGAGGGCTAAGCAGACACATGGCATTACACTAGCACTTTGCCTAAGCTTGTAGAGAAGAGAATTGGCAGAAAACGGCATGCACTATGCGGGACAGACCTGCCAAGATGTGCTCCCTGCTTTACACCTAGAGATGGCCTGAATAATCGTGCAGTCTTCAAAAAGGCGCTCAATATTCACACCATTCACTGAATGATATTATATGATATGATATATTTCATTTATATAGCGCTCATACACAGGTGCTTCAGAGCGCGACATGGCAAGGGAGGGGAACAGGGGAGAACAAACAACGATCTTACTAAGCCCAGTGACATTGAGAACACGCACGTGCATGGGAAAGGAAACGGGGAAAAGTGCATGGAAGGGTGGAGAAGTGGAAAGTGAGGAGCAGGGGAGAAACAGATAAATAAAATAAATAAATAATAAAGGCTATAAACGATGGTAGTGCAGCCAGCAAGTTCCAAGTGCTGGATTTAAGGCAAAAGACAGGGTATGTCTGAAAGTGCAGAAAGAAAGGAAAGGGAGTGGGGGACTGAATGGGTACAGATACAGACCCCAGTGCAAGTGGTGGCCTGGAGGCAGTGCAGGAGGGTGGCAGGGTGAGCAGGTACCTGGCCCGGAGGACAGAGGGTTGCCAGGTGCACAGTGCCAAGAGAGAAACAGATCCGCAGGGGAGAGGGTGGGAGAAGGCTTCTGCAAAGAGGAAGGTTTGAGGTGCTTCCGGAACTGGAGATGGGTCTCCACAAGTTTCAGAGTGGCAGGGAGGCTGTTCCAAAGAGAGGCCCCAGCGGTAGACAGAGATCTTCCCCCAGCTCGTTTCTTTGAAAAACAACTGGCCCTGAGGGAGTTAGAAGTAGAGGAGCAAAGGGCTTGAGAGGGGGGGTATTTACGAAGGGATAATTGAAGGTATTTTGGGCCCAGGCCTCAGACAGCATTGTGGACAATGTGAGGGTTTTGAATTTAATCATTGCATCCACTGGGAGCCAATGAAGGGATTTCAGAGCTGGAGAGATATGATCCCAGGGCTTGAGGCCAAGGACAAGTCTCGCAGTCCTGTTCTGGATTAGTTGTAAAGGGCGGAGAGTAGAGACAGGTAGATTTAGAAAGAGGCTGTTACAATAGTCCAACCTAGAGAGAACCAGAGCTTGGGAGGCGACGAGCTTCAGGGGGAAGGAGAGGAAAGGCAGAGTATCTCTGAGGAGGTGCAGGGGGAAGTTTGACTTTGAGACGTCAGAGATGTGGGCGGAGAAGGAAAGTGTGGAATCAAAGATGACCCCTGAGGTACTTAGCCTCGTAGGTAGGGGTAAGAGGAGGGCCAAGGGAGGACGGCCAGAGAGTGAGGGGAAAGGATGGTGAAGGTGTACCGATGAGGAGGATCTCAGTCTTGTTGGCATTAAGATAAAGATCATTGGCGGCACACCAATCACGAATGGCAGTTAGGCAATCGGAGATGAGAGAAGGAGAGGAGGTGGTCCGAGGACAGCCTGAAAACGAGTTGAGTGTCATGAGCGTAGTACTGCAAATTTGAGTAGAAAATGGCAATGCAGTGGGTTAGAGTTGCCAAATATTGGTTGAAAATCCAGGGCGAGAGGTTAGACCCCTGAGGAACACCACAGGTAGAGAGGGAAATAGATGATAGGAAGGACCCCAGTCCCAATCGAGATCAAATACCCAATACACACGAATTTAAAATCAAGCAAAGTGAGAAAAGCTTTCAATCGATAAAGTGCATCCAGGAGGTCACGCCAGAAAAGTGCGTCATCTCTTGGGACCTTCACCATCAAGCAGTTCCTGCATGAAAAGGAATACAGTGTACGTAGAAGGAAGAGGGCAGAGAAAAGAACGTAAGGTAGCATGAATGTGCGGTGGGTTCCTTCCCCTTGGCTACCCACAGCACCTCTTAATAATCGGGACACTGATCTGCACACACCTCAGATCAAGCATGCTGGCATAAATTGTGTCTGATAGCAGGTACGTACCCAGGGAACCCCCTAGCAGTCTTAGTTTACAAAAATTAATGTTAATGATAAAGCACTGCATCACTCGCTGCCAGATGGCACCATGTCAGTGATCTGGGCCCACAGTCCATGCTGTGAGCCCCTTTACTACAGCAGTAGAAACAAGTAGGGGGCTACTCCAGCACTGGTATGCGGTGCTCCTTACCAGACACCAGACGCATCGCACCGTGTGCCAGGACCAAACCTACCCATCAGAGAAGTGTGCAACCGACTAAAAATAATAGCATACTGAGGATCCTAATTCAGAGACATTGAAAACAAGAGGGGCTTATAAATAATTGCAGAGAATGATGGCTTGCTTCATGGAGAAGAAACCTTGGAAGCAAGGACGGCAAGTATTAGTGGAGGTACTGTGGGTAGGAAAGAGGCCCTAGCACGCTGAGGGGTCAGAGGAGTCTCCAATGAAACAGTTGAATGGGAAATGAAAGCAGTGTCCAGCCACAGGGATATACTCAACCAAGCCCCAACAAGCTGTAATAAAATTAAAATACTTTTGATAGTTCAAGAACGTACATGGATGTATTTAATTGCAAATGAAAGAGCCACATGCGATTTAATACATTTCAAGGGTAATTCCAATTGTGTCAACATGTTTAATTCACATAAATAACCATCTTCAGGGGCAATGGACCTTAAAAGCTTAACAGCATGTCGGAATACTAACCTTAAGTGCTGAAATGAAAGTGTATACTAACAAGAACATGCTGGTATATCACACCTAGAACTCGGATCAACACCCATCTTCCTCTATGCTCATAGGTAACTTGTACAGCAGCCAGATTCACTTGCCGATAGAAAGAAACTTGATCAAAGCCAAAGGAAATTTTTATTTTTATTTGTATTTATTTTATTTATATAGCGTTTTAATCCAAAGCGCTTTACAGATAAACAAGAATACATCCAACATAAAACTGTAGAAGCAAACAACAGTATGTATGAATCAACCCCATAAAGCAGTAAGTAGGACAATTTACAAATGAGGATGAAGAACGAGGAAATGGGGAAGGAAGGGAGAGAGTAAGGAGAAAAGTGAGTCAGAGAGAGGAGAGAAGGACGTAGGAGAGAAGGGGAAGCTAAGGAGAACTTGGAGGGGGTACTAGAGGAAGAGGGAGAGAGGTGAAAGGGAAGAAGGTGGCAGGGTGGGGAATAAAGAATGAGTGATTTCAAGGAGGCGCGTAAGGAGGAATAGGTGGGGATGGAGCGGATAGAAAGAGGTAGAGAGTTCCAATGTAGGCGGGCAAGAAGTTGAAAGGAGCGGAAGAAAAAAGAGGCACAAAGGGGGAGGGGGAACAGAAAGTAAGAAGAGGTCCACAGAACGAAGGGAGCGAGAGGGGGTATAGAATGAGAGAAGAAAGGAGAGATAAGGGGGGCAAGGTGATGAAGAGATTTAAAGACAAGGCAAAGAAAGTGAAATTTAAGTTGAGAGTGGAAGGGGAACCAGCCTAAGTAAGAGAGTCAGATGGAGATGGAGTTGTGAGGAGAGAATAGGCAAAGGGTGCGGATGGCAGAGTGGTACATGGATATGAGGGGGGACGAGATGGGAAGCAGGGAGACCGAAGAAGAGTGAAGAGCAATAAAAAAGGCGAGAAAAGATGAGGGAGGAGATTAAAAGTTTGGTGGCATGGAAGGTGAGAGAAGAGCGGACTTTACGGATATTGAAGAGATGGTAGCGACATGCGTGAGAGGCAAGGGAAATATGGGTAAAAGAGTCAAAGTGAATGTCTAGATTACGAGCATGGATGGAGAAGGGAAGATTAGAAGGGTGGAAATGAATAGAAGGAGGGGGAGAGGGAGGTGGAAGTGTGTTAGAAGGAAAGAATAAGACTTTAGTCTTGTCAGCATTGAGAGAGATAGTGAGATGACATCCAGTTTTTAATGGCAGTAAGACAGGCAGAGAGATTTAGATGTAAGTCAGGGGAGAAGGAAGATAAGGAGAGGAACAGTTGGGTGTCATCAGCATAGAAATGATGAGACATCCCAAAGGAAGAGATGATAGGGACGAGGAGTGAAGTGTACAGAGAGAATAGGAAGGGCCCAAGGACAGAGCCTTGGGGAACGCCGTAGTCCAGAGGGAGAGTAGGGGAGGTTCGACCACCCCAAGAACCAGCAAAAGAGCAGTGGGAGAGGTAAGAGGAAATCCAGTTGAGGACAGAACCTTTAATACCAAAGGAAGAAAGAGTATTAAAAAGCAAGGAGTGATCGACAGTATCAAAGGCAGCTGAGAGGTCAAGGAGGATGAGGATTGCTTAGCATAGCGAGCAGTAAGGAGGGAGTTAAGAACATAAGGGAGAGCGGTCTCAGAGGAGTGTTTAGGACGGAAACCAGATTGGGAAGGAGGAAGGAGAGAGATTAGTGACAAAGGTCGAGAGATGAGAATAGACTAATAGTTCAAGAATTTTGGACAGAAAGGTAGAAGTGAGATTGGGTGAAAGTTACAAGCAAGGAGGGGATTGGCAGAAGGGTTCTTCAGGATAGGAATAATAGTTCCGGATAGAAATAATAGGACGTTGCAGTCAATAGGCCAATGGATAGAAAAGAAAGACTTCATGGAGAATAGATATGGAGAACAGACTACACCGACAAAGCATGTGGCAAGACCATGGCAGACAAACTAGCAGACACCATCTAAAAATTGGACCAAGCAGCAGGATTAACCTCGCAAAGATCAATCAGAGCACCAACCTCTCAAAAAAGATCAAATGGACAAAGACACATTAGGCTCAGCCTCATTGAATTGTGCAACATGCCTGTGCACAACACTTAACTGAAGAAAACCTTGGAGATCAGAGCCCAGCCAAGTCAGTCTCCCCAACCAACACACAAGCCACTGACACCACCCCACAGTCACTATAAAACAGAATTCAGAACAATCTCCAATTGAAGACCTACTGAGGCTGGAACCAGTAAAGCTGTGGCTAAGGGTTTGGTCAAATACCAAAGCTGTCCTTACTAAGCAGATCATCTCATTTCTTAAGGGCAGCAAAAGGACATCTTAACGAATACATGGATGGCCACTGTTAAGAAAACTCTAGAGGAGGCAAAATGTAGTGTACCATTTTTGGATGCGACTATTACGAATGCCATTGCCGATTCCTGTACTGCCACAATTCTACTAACAAACTGTCCAAAGAGACGCGGAATTAGAAAAACAAGCTGTGAGGCGTTATCCTCCTCTCTGAATGCCAGGCACTGAGATTTTTAGTATGGTCAAGGACAAGGAAAGATTGCGTCAGCATTGCACGTGCTAGATTTAATTCTATATTCCTAAACGGAGTCACTGCCAAGTGGGCGGGGAATCTTACATCTAATCCAACTTGCCCAATCTGTATGGCATACAGAGGATTTGTTAAATTTCGTCCTCTTGTGCCCAGCATAAACTTTTCCCCACCACCGCTTCCTTTCATTAGACCTATGAAATTTAAGCAATACCAACCAGCCCTACTCTTTCTATTAAAAGTAGGCACACCACTTATAGGGTGGTCTCTTTCCATGTACCTTACAGCTCCCTTAAACATAAGATTAAGCTTTTTAAAAACTGGAATAAATGCTGTGATTATGCTGCAAATTGGAACAGCTGCATTCTAATGTGATTTACAAATTGTTTGAAATCTTGTTACTGACCTTATTATAGTATGAGGTAACTTTTGTAGTTAAGTGTTAAGGGAGAAGATTTTGTTTACAATGTCTTTGTGGATTTGCCACTTGAGTTGCTCAGGTAGAGGACTTCTACTCAAGGTGTCTGCTAGAGCATTGAGTTTCCCTGGAATGTGTTGAGAGACTAGGAGCATGTTCTGCTTGAGTGCCCAGTTCCACATTTTTGGACAGACTTAGAGGGTGTGTCTCCCTGCTTATTTAGGTAAAACATGGCAGTGGTGCTGTCTGTGAGTACTTACACTGTCTCACCTACTAGATGCTGTTGAAAAGCTTGCAGTGCCTAGAGTACTGCTAGGAGTTCTAAAAGGCTTACGTGGTTTTGGGCTGTAGTCTGTGTCCACAAGCCGTGAGCTGTGCAATGAAGGTAATGGGCTCCCCGCCCTGAGAGTGAGGCGTGTGTTAGTATTGCTTAAACTTGTGGATTGCGAACAGGTTTTCCATTTAGCGAGTTGTCCTTGGACTACCAACAAAGGGCTTGTACTAGGGTTAGCGAAACAACCACTAGATCGTCCCACTGACCGCTTGCCTGAGACTATTGGTTTGCTAACCCCTCCTGCATTGGGCGCATGCACAGCCACGCTGTGGAACTAGGTAAATGCATGAGGCCACCATCCCAAGCAGGCGCATTGCCTTGTGTATGGTTATCTTGCGACCGGCTAGATAGTGAGGTACTTGCAACAGCATGTTTTGTACTCTCTCGTTTGAGGGGAACACTAGCTCCTCTTGAGTATTTATGATCGCTCACAGGAATTGTTTTATTCGACTGGGGATGAGGCTTGATTTTTTCTCATTGACAGAGAATCCCAATTAGAACAGAAGGTTGATTTTTCTTTGAGTGTTGTATTTGCATGTTTGAGATTCTCCTGTATCAGCCAGTGGTCTATATAAGGGTACAATGGGATTGACTCTCTGCAAAGGTGCGCCACTACCACTGGAAGTACCTTTGTGAACACTCTTGGAGCTGAGGCTATGCCGAAGGGGAGCACCTTGAATTGAAAGTGTTCTCCCGCTATCTGGACGTGCAGGTACTTTCTGTGCACTGGGAACACTGAAATATGAAAGTATGCATGAAATCCCCTCGTTTTAAGAGAGGAATTTTTTCCTGGAGTGTTGTCATGTGAATTTTCTGTTGCTTGACACGTGTTCGCTGGGCGCAGGTCTAGTACGGGGCGCATTGTCAAGTCTATCTTTGGCACAGGGAAGTGTGGTGAAGAGATACCCTGGTTTGCTGGCACTTTCTTCAGGTGCCATTTTTCTGTGTCTTGGCGGGTGGTTGAGTGGTCTCTGCATTGGTTCTACGCAGTATCCACCCGACACGGTGGATAGCACCCACTTGTCCAAAGTGATCCCCTCCCATGCATGGGTAAATTGTGAGATGCAACCTCCTACTACTGGAGTAGCATGGGAGGGACCTGGAGCTGGGCGTTATTGCTTGGGGGCAGTGGAGCCTCTGGTGAAGGCTTTGCTTCTGGACCTTTTGTAGCCTCTTTGAAAATTGGAGGAGGCCTGTCCCTGTGAGGCGTCCCACAATGGTGATTGGTTACCCTGACCATAGAGGAACATTATGGCCCCTGGCCACGGAAGAAGCTTTTTGTATTAAATGACCCTCTTTGGACAAAGGGTTTATTGGACAGTTGTCGAAGTGGCTTCAAGGTGTCATATTCCTCTTTGGCACCCTTGAGAGCATGCTCAACCGCCTTACCAAACAGGGCATTTGGCTCAATAGGCATATTAAGTAACGTGGCCTGCGTTTCTAGCTTGAAGCCGGACTGCCTCCGGCTATGATGCGACCTGCATTGTCAGCAGCATCCAAATTGTTCTTTAAAATGCAGACGGCCAATTGTTTGCCATCCAACACTGTATAATAGTTGAGACTTCAGAGGCTCTGGGCCGGCCTCAATTTGTTGTTTTTTATTTTTCATTTATTGGCCATTTGTATGGAGCCTATACACAAGTGTTTCCAGGCGCCACAAGACAAAATGGATGGGTGGGAGCCAGGGGGGACAAGGGAATCACAAAGAAGAAAAACAAAAATGGTTACATTGGCCATGTGACAATCCTACTGTGCAAGTGCATGAAAAAGGTGGTAAGTGCAGGGGGGAGGAGGTAAGGGAGAAGTGCAGGTGTGGGTTGCCCCCAAGGGAGGGGGCGGGCCAAGTGCCAGGCAGAAGAGGGGGACAGGGAGGATGAGTGCACTGGACAGGGAGGACCAGGTTGGGCTAGTCCGGGAAAGGGAACCCGAGGGCAAGTGCTGGCAAGGGATGCTGGGGGGGACTGGTAGGGGGTGGTCTGGCCCCTTTATGACTCTGAAGGGACCCGGCCCCAGTCGCAGCAGCAGAGGGAGAGTTTAGCATGGGAGGGGGAGAGGGAAGGAAGAGGAGAAAATGAAAGTCTTGAGGAGTTTCAAAAACTTAAGAAGATCCGGCTCAAGTCTGGGGCGGGGGGGGGGAATTCTTCCAGAGGGAGGAGCCAGCCGAGGAAAGGAATCTACCTCCGACTCTCTGCTTGGAGAAACGTTTGACCTGCAGAGAGTTGAGCCAGAGGACCGAAGGACTCTGGCCAGGAGGTATTTAGAGAGGGAAAGCTAGATGTAGAGACATCCCAGGCCCCAGAGAGCCTTGTGGATGATGCAAAGGGTCTTGAATTTGATACTTGCAGTCACCGGGAGCCAGTGGAGATATTTTAGGGCAGGAGAGATGCAGTGCCTGGGCTTGAGGCCAAGGATAGGTCTTGCAGTCCTATTCTGGATTAGTTGAAGGGGACGAAGGGAAGAAATAGGCAGATTGAAGAAGAGGCTGTTGCAGTAGTCCACTCTGGTTCTTTTCAGCCTGGAGAGAACCAGGGCTCTGGAGACTTTGAGTTTCTGGGGGAAGGTGAGGAAAGGTAGAATGCCCCTGAAGAGGTGCAGCTTAAAGTTGGATTTCTTGACAAGGTCTGTGATGTGTGAAGAGAAGGAGAGAGAGGAGTCAAATATGACCCCAAGGTTTTTTGCCCCACACGTGGGTGAGGGGACCCAAGGAGTCTGGCCAGAGAGTGGAGGGGAACAAGGAACAGGTGTCCCAATGAGAAGGATCTCTGTGTTACTGGCATTAAGGTAGAGATCATTGGTGGAGCACCATGCCTGAATAGCAGTCAGGTATGAGGGAGGAGGTAGAGGATGGCAGCTTGAAAGAGAGCTGTGTGTAAGCGGCATAACACTTGAAATGTAGGGAGAAGGTGGAGATCAGTTGGGCTAGAGGGGCCAGGTAGATGTTGAAGAGCCATGGCGATAGGAAAGAGCCCTGCGCGACGCCACAGGCAGCGAGAAAATAACTCATTTGCACGTAGGATGGTCTGTTTGAAAGGAAGGAGGTAAGCCACGCCAGTGCCCTGTCTGTGATGCCTAGGGTATCATGGAGATTGTTTATGAGGATAGAGTGGTCGCCTATGTCAAAGGCAGAAAAACGATTGAGGAGGATCAGAACGGAGGGAGTGTTTGAGTCGAGATTAAAGAGTAGGTCTTCACGGATGTTCAGGAGAGCAGTTTCCGTGCCGTCACTTCCCTGTGGAGGGTCAGTTGGGGGATGACCAGCTTCTTTATGAGTTTGCCCAAAAAAAGGGATGATAGAGACAGGGCGATAGTTACCTGGACAGGAAGGGTCCGCAAACGGAGAGGGTACACAAGAGAGTGCTTACGTGGTTGAGGGAAGGACCCAGTGGCAAATGAGTGGTTGCCGAGGTCGGCCAGGGCCGAGTCAGGCTGGTCCAGCGCGTCCCACTTATGGCAACCATAGCTAGCCGAAAGGGTGGCATTGTTGGCGATTCTAGTTTGATAGGCAGCTGAGGATGCCACCTTTCTGCCAAAAATATACATCTTTTTGCTTTCTTTATCAGGTGCTGCTTACGCGGAGGCTCGGTGTGCCTGCTCTCTTCCTGGTCATGGTAACAATCAGGGAGTCAGGTTTTAACAGTGGGTCAGGTTTTAACAGTTGTACAGTGGGACCCGGCCTGAACACCTTCTCAATGCGGGTGTTGACCGCTCTAGTGATTGGTGTGAGGAGCGAAGGCTGAATACGCCTTTGTACCGACTAAAGGAGGGGAATTAATTGTTTTGCGGTTTCCCTTTTCAAGGATGTGTCCTCCACAAAGTCCTTGTTGTGCCTCCTGAGTATCGATTTTAAAGTGGTGTGCGTCCCTGAGGAGCAGCTCGCTGTACTGGAGCTGGTTGTCAATAGGTGAGTCGGCCACTGGCTGATCTCGATTGTCTGGGGATTGGATGACATAGATGCCTGCGTCATCGTCGCCATAATACTGGTCCTGACTATACTGGTCTCCCTGGGGACCTGGATCTTGGGAATCCTACAGATCCTGTGAGGGATCCTGGAACAGTGAGGTAGCCCGAGTTTGGATGGAGGCGCTGGGCTGTGAAGTGTCTATACGTGGCACCTCGGCAGGTGGTTCATTCCTGGCTACCGTTTCCCCTTGAGCGGAGCCCTGGAAGCTTCTATATTCTTCAGGGTGGCAGTCCATGAAGTATACGAAACAGGATATCCTCCTCATGACCCTATCAAAGCTTTCTGGGGTCCACTCAGTTGGCCTAGGAAATACTGAGGGGGTAGGCGTGTCCGGGAGAATTCTCATTCAATAGCTAATTTCCCTTACCTAGTGAGTCCACCAGCAGCTTTGCTGGATCTCTGGAGTTTATTTTTTCCACTTGGTAAGAGAGTACCCCTTTTTCCCACTCTTACTTGTGTTTTGCCATGTGTATTTCATCTGTTTTTGTGATTATGGACTCTGGAGTACACCACTTAAGTAGACCCCTTCTTTTGTGTGTTACACAGCACCTTCAGTGCAGTGACACAGGGTTGTCTTTTAGACTTCCCACCAACTCCCTTTCTGAGGCTGACTACTGTCCCCCAGAAAAGGGTAAAGTTGCCATTAACTTGACTTAGTCATTTAACCACAGATACAGTACACACCATCTTACATGGAGTACTGGAAAGGGTTATCCTTAGCCCTTTTTACCTGTACCTCCTAGAGTATTGTTTCACTCATTTAACATTTAGACTTGGGTGGTGGCAGTGGTATCTACCCTAACTTTTCTACCACGATTATACTATATAAACGTGGTATCGTTTTAGGCTATTATATTAGCCTCAAACTTGAACCCGCTTGACCAAATACTTTTTCTTTTGGCTCTGGTCGGGTTTATTCGCCATTTCTTTTTTTTTAAAGTCCTTCTTGTGTTTTACTTTGCGCGGCAAACCAGTTTTGCCTTCTTTGTTCACTGTCTTTTGGCGGGCTTCTGCCTTCGTGGACGAAATCGCTGCACATTGCTGTAGTGGTCCGAATAGCCACCTGAAGAGCCTTGCATGTTTTTAAGGAGCGCACCTTTTATTCACTGTCGCTGCTGCCGGCTTCAGCCCTGTGTGGTGCAGACCCCTCAGACTTCCTCCTTCGGATTGAAGCTCCAGGAACCGAGGGTCGGCAGGAAACTACCAGGAACAACGGCCGTGGCACCAGCTTCTTCATTGAATAAGGTACTGTGTTCTGCTCAAGGAATTTGGGTGAACCCCTTCTCTTCGCCTCCAAGGCTTGCCCTTATCTTCCCTCCTTCTTATAACTTTTGCTTCCTCTGCTGACAATATCTAAGTACTCCTGGCTACGTTGAATCGTGAACTATCTGACTGTGTGATCCTCGACAACAGGAACGCGGTTCCACTTGACACTGGCTCCGGCCTATTGACTTTTGAATTTCTGTCTAAGAGTGTTCTCTAATTCTGTCTGCCTTGACAAAAGTATTGCCTACGATTTTTGCCCCCAACTCTCTCTGGGTATCTCAGGTGCTAAGTGTGTTTTTGCCCCGGTAATATTTTTTGCCGCAGATACGCGTTTCTTTAGTAAGACCGAACTGTCATTACTGTGATCGCAAGTGTATTCCCGGTAACGTCGTTGTTTCATAACACCGGTCCGCTCAAACACAGGGTACTTACCTTGAAGTTATACTGTACAAAGTTAATTGGTTAGTTGTAGTATATTTTATGTGTGGTTTTGAATTAATAGAAGTGTCGTGTTTATAAAAAATGGTTTAAAAATAAATGTACTTATATTTTTTACCTGAAACCTTGAGTCAGTGTTTGCTTGAGTCACAGTAATTGTGGTCCCTTTGTGTAATCTCTGCTACTGCTCATATACTCTTGAGATAAGCCTGGCTGCTCCGCTACTGCTACCACTTTAACATAGTAGTACAAGCTTGTACCAAAGGTAAAACTTGTATTGCCACCTGTAGTCTTAATTGTGTGTAGTGGTCCCTAAGGGCACTGCACAGGATTCTGCCTAACAGGGTGTAGGCTCCATATGGCTCAAGGTCCCTGAAAGGGTGTCTTTAGAGCGAGTATAGCCGCTATCTTGAGAGGTAGAGGTCTGGGATGGCATATCCGAAGATTTGGATGTTTGAGGTCTTGGACTTTAAAAGCGTGGCCGGGACATGCTTTTTAATGAGTTCCCTCATTTTGGATGCGTTTGAAGGGGACATCGAAATGCAGGGCCTTTTTAGATGTGGTGCCTGAAACGGGCATGGTGGTGCCTGGTTTGGAGACCTTTCGTGAGGCCAGCGCGATAGCCCAGAGGACAGGGATGACTTGGAGGACCTCTCCTTCGACTCCGCGTGGCCATGAATGGTCGACGACACTCAGCGTTGGGCCATGGCGTATGTGCTTAGTGTGGCGTGATGTATGTGCGCCTTTGCTGCCGTGTGTGTTCTCCGTCACAGGATCCGAGGGCTGTTTACTGGAGTCGAGGCTCGTACATGGGATTCTTTTGAACCTTGATCGCCCTCGGCATCACTTAGGACGTTGTTGCTGTCCTCACTGAATTTCCCTGCCACGTCTATGGAGGCATCTGCCTGTATGGCATGGGCGGCCCACCGCTTGGTTCGATGGCCCTTTAAGGTTTTAGGATGAAAGAGTCTGCAGGACTTGCAGTTCTTTTCAGGGTGATCTATTGGCAGACAGTGATTGCACACCTTGTGCGTGTCTACTATCCAGGGGCATTTCCGATTACAAGATGGGCAGAATTTAAATGGCGTGTTTTCCATGGTAAATGGAAAAGAAGGGGTCAGTGTGTGACCTCCCCCACTCTCCCTTCTGTGATAGGCTTAGGTCCGTGTAGGCCACAGTCACTGTCCGTCGAGACGGATGAAGCGTCGTCACCAACGGACCCTTCCGTCGAAGGAGTTCTCACTGCGGCGGGCACTGTTTCAGGAGAAAGTGATGTAAAATGCTCTGTTTCACCAAAGTTCTAATAAAGGTAATGCCAATGTCTCTTTCACTGGTATTCTCTTCAAGATGGCAACGTAAATGTTCTTTCTATCATACAATTTGAACTGTATTGGAAGGAAGTCTTTATTATAGTCTTTAGGGTGGCAAAGCAAATATTCCCTCTACAATACAGGTTGAAACATATGGAAATAATGTATTTTACAGTCTTTGGGATGGTGAAGCAAACATTTTTTATTTTAACGAAGGCTTCATATAATAAAGTTCTGTTTCAACAAAACCTTGGATTTCCTGATGTACTCCTATGTCAGGAACTTCTCTACTGAAATATCCAATTTCAACCAAGAATAGAACAAAAACTCCTTTTCACCACAACATTGAATTTCCTGGTATACGCCCTTGCCGGGAATATTCACGGTTTGGCTAGCTCAGATCTCCTAGTGTACTTTCCTGGCAGGAATCTCTTTCTAAAAAAAGGTTCAACTGAAAACTGGATATCCTGGTTTACTCTGCTGACAGGAAAATCTTCCTTTTGGCTCACACAGATCCCCTGGTGTACTCTCTGCCGGGTATCTTTTCCCAAAAAGGTTCACTACCTGATGCTCTTATCAAGTCTTTCTGCTCTGTTCATATTTCTCTTAAGTATCACTGTGAACCTCAAGGTACAGAATGGACTCAAACATCAGAGGGCGGCCACGAGGCGGATAAACCCGACCGCGAGCCAGAATCAAGGAGCGGCCGCAGTTCGAATGTACGCGACCGCAAGTCAGATAAACCTGACCGCGAGTTGGAATCAAGAGGCGGCCGCAGTTCGAAACGCGACCGCGAGTCGGACTTGGGCCACGAGTCTGATATACCCGAGGGGGAGGCCAGCCTACGCAGTACGGCCACAGGGATTTGGGTATGGACAGATAGCACGGACGCCAAACAAGATTCAGTCACGATACCTGCTCCCCGCTCGTGCTTGAAATTGACAATCTCACCTGAAGTCCATTCCGGCAGGAGTCAGGACCAGGCAGACGGGAGAAAGTACAGCATGGCAAATCACTAACCGAGAGAAAGCGGTGTTTGGGGGGGATATTTATAGAGTTGGCAACAAATTCGCTTATGATTGGTTAACCAGTCTCTGGCCCCTATACAAGGGTGAAACTGACAAAGGACTGTGTGTGTTTTTTCCAATCTCTTTCAGAAGATTCGACCTGAGGGAGAGAGAGCCACACCAGGGACGCTCTGGGCCTATGAAGACTAACCAGAGGAATCTGAAGGTGCATCCATACCTAAGAAGGAACAGAAGACTGAACTAAGTTCTTCTTGAAAGATATTTTTTTTACTTCTTCACCTGAATAAAGGATTTTTATTTTCTTTATTCCTGCCTCCCTCCCTCATCCTTACAATCACATAATTGTACTTCCTCATTAGCATAACTTTGTTGACTTCAGTTAGTACTTGTACCAATTTTCCCCATACTGACCTTCTGTCAACCTTTCTTGCAATGTCTATGGCAATGCTTGTTCCAGGTTTCCCCCAACTGAGATCTCATGTCAGGAGAATTGTACAACTCGTGGTTCCTTGTTTCTCTAACAATGTCTTTTTGGCTTATGGCAAAACTGATTCTAGGCTTCCCCAACTGACATCTTTTATCAAGAGAATTGCACCCAAGTTGCACTCTTGTTCTCTCTGTAATATCGTTTGGCTTATGACAATGCTGGTTCAAGGTTTCCCCCCACTGACATCTCTAATTAGGAGAATTGTACCATGTTTGCCAGCTTGGTCCCTCTGTAATGCCTCTTTGATAGGTATTCAAAACCTTCCCTTAAATGTTCAAGTGCCTGTCGGAACGCCCCAGGGTTAACACTTTCACTGGTATCTCCCGGTGTCGGACTGTGGCACGTTGCTGCGGTACAGTATTGCTTTGGGTATGTCAACCCCTCTCTCAGCTCCTTTGCCGGCCTCACGATTTCTCGCCGGTAAGGTTGTTGTTCTTCAGCTTGACAGCGCCGCCGACAGCCTTTTTTGCGGCTGCCGGTGCCTTCGTAGTACTTTTCTGGAGCCCATCAGTCTCTGTTGGGTCTCCCTCCACTCTGGTACATCGGAGTGATAAATGGCAGCCAGTGAGCAACTTCTTCCTCCAGCAGGGCTACCTCGTGTGCTTCAGCCTCTTTCCGCTACCCCGCTTCCCACTCTGCATACTCTGCAGCCAGATGTGACTTCTTCTTCACCTCCTTTCACCTGCAGGTGATTTTCAGATTTAAATGTCCCGCTCAGTTGATAAATGAATAACAACTAGACTGCACGTTAATCTTGGCAGTACTATTGGTCCTCATTGACCCTTTACTCTTCTTCTTCGTCCGAGTGCTTAAAGCTTTCTGGGAATTGGGTGTCCAAAGGATTACCATAATGTTTTAAGTTCTTTTGTTGAACACTTATCTACATAACAATCATCACAAACACCAGATGTCAAATTAGTTTTAGAGGGGTTGTACCCATGTGAAGGATGAATAAGGTTCTGCCTAAAATGTTTAAGAGGCGTATGGTTTAAGACCTTACAATTTAACAAGGTTACTCACTGTAGTGACTACATTACTCCTAGTCCATAGTCCCCTTTCCTCCATACTTGTGGGACATTCTGACCTTCGGGACGGGACCAGAGAACTTCAAAAGCATCAAAAATGAAAAATGTTGTGCTTCTCTTTTTACGCGGGGTACCGCACGCTGCCATAACCCGGCCCTCCCGAGCTCCGCCCTGCGCATCGCCCTTCAGTCCCTTTCTATCGCCAGGTCTGCGACCATTTAAGCAATAATAGAGGATAAGTATTAGAGGAGACTGCGGGCAGGCGTATGGAGGATAGGGGATTATGGACTATGAGTAAGGTAGTCACTACGGTGAGTAACTTTGTTATACTCCTACGTCCCGTCCCCTTTCCTCCATACTTGTGGGAGATTCCCAAGCACTCCTTACAGGTAATATGGGTGGATGGAAACTCCTTATTGAAAAAGGTTTTTAAGAACAGCCTTGCCGAATTGAGCATCGGTCTTGGAGCTCAGGTCCAAGCAGTAATGCTTACAAAAAGCTGATGTGGAAGCCCAAGTAGCCACCTTAGCAATGCTTTCCCAGGGAACATATTTTTAGAGGGCAACAGCAGCCGCTTTGCCACGTACAACATGGGCATGAATGCCCTTTGGAGGTTGAAGGTCCTGAATGGTATATGCTTCTGAGATACAGGAGGCAATCCATCGGGAGATAATAGTTCTTTGAGGCAGGTTTCCTTTTCGGGTCTCCGAACGTAACAAAAAGCTGTGAGGAGCTCCTGAGTTCAGTCGGTCTGTCCAGATAGAACTTCAGGGCTTGTCTGACATCCAAATTGTGCAATACTCTCTCAGCCTCTGAGGCTAGCTTTGGAAAAAAGACAGGTAGTGAGATCGATTGGTTCAAATGAAAATTAGACACTACTTTAGGAAGGAAAGAAGGATGAGTGCGGAGCACAATCTTGTCCTAATGGAAGGTGAGGAACGGATTTTCCACAGACAAAGCATGAAGCTCGCTGACTCGCCTTGCCGAAGTCACTGCAATCAGAAATGCAACCTTCCATGAAAGGTACTTTAGATTCGCCGTAGCCATGGGTTCAAATGGTCTATGGCATAAGGCGCTGAGGACCACATTTAAATCCCATTTTGGATGAGGATTGCGTACAGGCAGAAAAAGATGTAATAGACCTGCGAAATGCCTTTTAATGACCGGGTTCGTCAAAGAAAAGGAACACCGCTGTCAGTGGACAAGTAGGCAGCAATAGCCGACAAGTAAATCCTACAAGACAAGACATGAATGCCCGAAGCTGCTAGGTGAGATATGAACGAAAGAACAACGTCAATCGTAGCGTGCCTGGGGTCGAGCTGCTTAGCTAAACACCAGTGGCAAAACCGGAGCCACTTGCTCCTGTACTGAGACCTCGTAGAAGGTTTCCTGGCCGCCTGAATAATGTGCATATTGTCCTTGGACAAGTTTAAACTGCACTAATGATTTGAATTCAGGCACCAGGCTGCCAAGCTAAATGATTGTGGGGAGGGGTGCCACATCTGCTCATTGCATTGGTGAAGCAGGTTGGGAATCAATGGCAGTCTGATCGGAGGGCAAATCGACAAATGCTGAAGTTCCAAGAACCAGAATCTGGCTGGCCACCAAGGAGCTATGAACAGGAGAGTGCAATTCGACATATTCCTGAGCTTGCAAAGCGACAATGAATCAGAGGAAGAGGCAGGAAGGCATAGGCCTTCATGTTGTGCCACGGAATTTCAGGAGCAACCCCTGGAGAGAAGGCCCTGAGACCGTTCCTGGATGCATAAAGAGGAGGTTTCCTGTTTGTAGAGCTCACAAACAGGTCCACTTCTGGAGTGCCCCGCTGCTGAAAGATGGTGGAGAGGACCTCCGTGTTCAGTTCCCACTCGTAGCTGGCTGCGGTTTGCCGGCTGAGTGAGTCTGCAGTCACAGTGAATTGACCCTTTCCTATAACACCTTTTCCCCTTCCTACCAGGTAAGATACCTAGGAACTCAATCCCCACCACCCCCATTTCCTG
The DNA here is from genome assembly GCF_040938575.1 of Ambystoma mexicanum. NCBI lineage: Eukaryota > Metazoa > Chordata > Amphibia > Caudata > Ambystomatidae > Ambystoma > Ambystoma mexicanum. The sequence continues at coordinate 22,760,938 of NC_090938.1, forward strand.
ACACAAACGCTTCCTCGCAGACAGCCCACCATGAGTGACAACGGACTAACACCACAGCCATATAACTGACATGTCCCAACACCATGGTCAGGCAATTACGGATTATTACACACACCTGACTTCCATCACACTTCCCCACACGGATAAAAGGCGGAGCACGAAAGCACACTCTGAGCGAGGCAAAGCCCATGAGGAAACAGCAGTTCCAAGATGGCAGTTTAATACAAGGAGAAGAACAAGTTACTTCTGACCTGGTAACGTTCTTTCGATGGGATGTTCCTCCGACGTATTCCTTATCTTTGATAGATCACTTCCAGCTTGCTGGCCTCGGAAAAATGTTTCAGTAGAGGGCGCTGCGTGTCGACGTCCCTCGAGTCGGTGTCCTTCGACAGCCTCTGTATCGGCGCTGACGTCATCATGCGTATAAATAGACTCGCGTAGCGTCCGTTGCTCAGTTCCATTTTGTAGCTTGGAATTATCTGTTCATGAATTGGTTATTGACCTTGAAGGAGCATAAGCTGCAACCATAAGTGAAGTTTTACTGAGTGGATGGATGGAAGGGGCGATAAGGAATACGTCGGTGGAACATCCCATCGAAGAACGTTACCAGGTAAGAAGTAACTTGTTCTTCGAAAGGATTGTGTCCTCCGACGTATTCCTCATCTTTGATAGACTCCCATAGCAGTGGTTTGTAAACGGAGGTGGGAGTAAAATTGTCATATTCCCTTTTAAGAGTGAACAGAGTGTAACACAGCTTTGCCAAATCTAGTCTCTTTACTAGAGGAGGAATCCAGATTGTAGAATTTAGTAAAGGTATGTGCGGACGACCATGTGGCAGCCGCACATATGTCTCGAATTGGTACCCCTCTCTGGAGGGCCGAAGAGGCTGCGATACCCCTGGTTGAACGAGCCCTAAGATTTTGAGGAGGCTCTTTCCCTGCCAATTTGTAACATTCTAGAATGGCTAAGATAATCCATCTGGAGATGGTCTGTTTTGTAATTGGTAATCCTAGTTTGTGCCCTGTGTAACCTATGAATAGTTGGTCTGATTGTCTGATCCTAGCCATTCTGCTGATATAAAAACTCAAGGCTCGCCTTGGATCCAGCCTATGTAGCCTCGCTACCTCTTTCCCTGGATGGGGAGGAGGATAGAATGAGGGTAAGGTTATTTTCTGAGTGATGTGGAATTCAGAAACCACCTTTGGGAGGAAATTAGGCTTCACTTGTAGGACAACTTTGTCCTTGTGAAAAATTGTATGAGGAGGTTTACAAGATAGGGCTTGTAATTCGCTCACCCTCCTGGCAGATGTCAAAGCCACTAATAAAACAGTTTTAAGGGTGAGAAATCTTAACGAACAAGAGTGGAGTGGTTCGAAATGAGTACCCATCAGGAAATTCAAAACTAAATTTAAAGTCCCATAAGGGAACTTGGAACGGTCTCGGGGGATAGACATTAGTTAAGCCCTTCAGAAATTGTATTACTAATGGTAATTTGAAATATGATGGCTCCTCTGCAGTGCGCTTGAAGATCGACAGCGTTGCAAGGTAGCCCTTGATTGTACCAACTTGAAGACCTGAATTTGCCAAATAGAGTAGAAAGGATAGCACCATTGGTGTACCACATGAAAAGGGGTCAATATTCTTTTCTGTACATCAGCTGCAGAATTTGTTCCAGCGGCAGCGGTATACAGTTTTTGTTGCTGGCCTTCTGGCTGAAAGCAACACCTCCATGACGTCATCTGGGAGGTCCCAATCCTTGTATCTCAACCTTTCAGAAACAAAGCGTGAAGGTTGAGAGTTCTGATGTCTGGATGGAGAACCTGACCTCCCTTTTGTGAGAGAAGATCCTCCCTGTGTGGAAGACGAATTGGAGGGCAGATGGACATGTCCAGAAGGTCCGGGTAGCACGTTCTCCTGGCCCAGTCTGGGGCAATTAGGATCATAGTCTTCCGGAATCTTCTCAACCTCCTGATCATCTGAGGAATGACAAGGACTGGAGGAAACGCGTACAGAAGTGGAAACTCCCAGTCCACTACTAACGCGTCGCCTAGAGCTCCTCTCGGGGGAAATTCTCTTGAACAAAACTGATCGCACTTCCTGTTGATACTGGTGACGAACAGATCCACTTGAGGGGTTCCCCAAAGGGCGAAGATCTCTTGAAGGACTTCCTGAGCTATCTCCCACTCGTGAGAGACTGTGTTCTGCCTGCTCAGAGCGTCCGCTGTCAAGTTCTTCTCTCCGGCTAAGTGAGCTGCCAATAGAGAGATTCCTTCTTAGATTGCCCAAAACCAGAGCTGCATCGCCTCTCTGCACAGAGGCAGTGATCCTACGCCTCCTCTTTTGTTGAGGTAGTGCATGGCCACTGTGTTGTCTGTCATTATCAGGACATTTTTCCCTTGTACAGATGGCAGAAAGCCTTCAGCGCTAGTTTGATTGCTCTCAGCTCTAACAGGTTGATATGTAGTCTGGACTCCGATGGAGACCAACGACCGGTGATGGTTAAGTCATTGGCATGGGCTCCCCACCCCGTGAGTAAGGCATCCGTGACTACTGTTATCTCCGGCCATGGTTGCCAAAACAGTTCTCCTTTCAAAATGTTCTCCTGACAGGCCCACCACTGAAGGTCTCGAGCCACCTTGTCCGGAACCTGAAGGAGATCTGTCATTCTCATTGAGAATTGCAACCACTGAATTCTTAGTGCCCACTTGAGAGATCTCATTCTCAGGCGAGCCTCTGGCACAAGGAAAATGCAGGATGCCATGAGGCCTAGCAACTTCAAAAAGTCGAAGGCTGGGAGGCGTTATTTTGAAACTTGGTGACCATCTGCAGAATATCTTGATCCCTCACCTCTGGTGGCGAGGCTTTCCCCAGGGAAGTGTCCAGGACCGCCCCAATGAACTGGAGTCTCTATGATGGTATCATCTGTGACTTCTTTAAATTGAGGGAGAAGCCCAGTTTGTGAAGGAAGTGGCAGACATAATCTAGTTGGATCTGAGCTTGTTCTGAAGATACTGCTCTGATCAACCAATCGTCTAGGTAGGGGTAGACGTGGATCCCTTCCCTCCTTAGACTTGCAGCCACTACCGACATTAGCTTGGTGAAGACCCTCGGGCAGAGGTCAGCCCAAATGGCAGTACTCAAAATTGATAGTGAGTGTTGCCAATTGCGAACCTCAGGTATTTCCTGTGTTTGAGATGGATTGGCACATGGAAATAAGCATTTTGAAGGTCCAGAGATACCAGCCAGTCCTGAAGCTGGAGGGCCTGAAGGATCTGAGAGAGAGTTACCATCTTGAACTTGTCCTTCCTGAGGAATTTGTTCAATTCTCTTAAGTCCAATGGTCTCAGTCCTCCGTCTGTAGCAGTTGGAGGTTGCACAAAAGGTAAGAAGCATACATCATAGGCCAAGTGGGATCATGTGGCAGCCAGCAGGAGACAGGAAAAGAATATGTAATTCAGTGAAGTCCCCAAACACAACATCCAACAGGCCCGGGAGGATCATTTGACATTATGGCAGAGGCCTGGAAAGGAAGGGGGTCAAAGAGAAGGCCACAAACACACCATCCAACTGCCTCAGGAGGATTAACACCGCTCCAGGATTGTCTTGTGAATGTGTACCCATCCCATTCCTTCTAATGTATGTAGAGCGCTCTGTTGCTAAAGTGAGGTTCACGCTATATAAACACAAATACAAAAATATAAGCCTGCAGGGGCCAGTAAAAGGAATGGGCGTTCGAGAGAAGGCCCCAACATACCATTCAACATGCCCAGGAAGATCACGAGACGGGCCTGCAGTGGCAAGTAAAGTAAGGGGGATCTGAGAGAAGCCACCCAAACACACCATCTCACAAACATGTAGCAGCTTGTAGAAGCTACCAGAGGCTCCTGTAAGCAAGGAAACCAGATAAAAGGATGTAGTCGCATAACAGAGACACGAGAAGCAGTTGACGCTAACCAGAGATGGAGTGAAATGTGAAGCGAATCCCAGGTCCACAGGCATACCGTTTTTTTTTGTTAATAAGGAATTGCAAAAAGCCATAGGATTTCTGGTAGCTTTAAACACTACATCTAAGCAACAATTACTCAGCCTGCTGTGCTACCTTGTATCTTTCTGCTTTAGAATTTGAATGGTTGTGCTCATGAAGCCTGCATTACCAACCGTGCAGTTCTCGTACAAGAGTTTAAAGCCAATAGTGTTTCATCTTGAGCAACCCTGAGAGTGCGCGGTCTCATTTCGGATGTACAGTCAAACCGAACATTGTAAACTTATCTACGTGGATACAGTGAGGATCCTGCCCTGTTGCTAAAGAACTAAGGGGGAGGAGGAAGCAGGCGTTATCCTTCCCATTTGCTTGGCATCTATGGGAGCCCTCGCCTGTTAAACATATTTGAAACTGAGCTGGGTGCTGTCATTTTAGTTAAAAGCACACTCGCCGAGTGCACACTATTGGTTGGTTGACCCATAAGTGATGCCTTCTTGATAAAGGTATGCTGCCTGCGGCTTGTTTCCACATCAAACATGGAAACATCCCGGGAGGATAGCTTAACGGCAACGTGCGCAGCTTGGAAGCAAGACGACACGAAGCAACACAGGTTCGATCCCAGGTCCGCGCTTAGAAACCTCTGGGTGTTACGCAACTAAGACCAACAAAAAAAAAAACAATAACGCAACTGAAAAAACAAACAATTCCTGTAACAGCGCCTCGCTGGCCGCGGGCTGTGTGAGGGCTTTAAAAATGCAAAATAAAAAAAAATAAACAATCTATATGCCTGCATCAAACAACGACTAGCAGGTGACTATGAAACATGTTTAACCCAGTGGAAGACATCGCAAATGGATCCATGTCAGATGAGAAGCTAAACCAGTTCTAATCACATTGCATTCTGGTACAAACATGCCTTTATAGTATTTATGGACTTATGTTTTTATTTTTGCATTTAGGCACTAGATGCAGAAACTGCATGTTCGCATTTGGTGGTTACAAGCAGGTAAAAATCAGTCACAGCGCAGGGCTGGGCGGGTCACATTTGGTAGTCACGGGTAGGTAAGATTCATGTACAGCGCAGGGCTCTGTACGTCACATTTGGTTGTTACAGGCAGGTAAAATTCAGGTACAGCACAGGGCTGGGCGGGTCACCTTTGGTAGTTAATAGTAGGTAAAATTCAGGTACGGCGCAGGGCTGTGTACGTCACATTTGTTACAGGCAGGTAAAATCAGCACAGGGCTTTGTATGTCACATTTGATAGTTACAGGCAGGTACAATTCGGCACAGCGCAGGGCTGGGCGGGTCTCATTTGGTAGTTACGGGTAGGTAAGATTCAGGTACAGCGCAGGGCTGGGTGGGTCACATTTGGTATTTACAGGTAGGTAAAAATCAGGTGCAGGGCTGGGTGGGTCACATTTGGTAGTTACAGGTAGGTAAAATTCAGGTGCAGGGCTGGGTGGGTCACATTTGGTAGTTACAGGTAGGTAAAATTCAGATGCAGGGCTGGTTGGGTCACATTTGGTAGTTACAGGTAGGTAAAATTCGGCACAGCGCAGAGCTGTGTATGTCACATTTGGTAGTTACAGACAGGTAAGATTCAGGCACAGCCCAGGGCTGGGTGGGTCTCATTTGGTAGTTATGGGTAGGTAAGATTCAGGTACAGCGCAGGACTAGGTGGGTCACATTTGGTAGTTACGGATAGGTATGATTGAGGTACAGCGCAGGGCGGGTCTCATTTGGTAGTTACGGATAGGTAAGATTCAGGTACAGCGCAGGGCTGGGCGGGACTCATTTGGTAGTTACGGATAGGTAAGATTCAGGTACAGCGCAGGGCTGGGTGGGTCACATTTGGTAGTTATGGGTAGGTAAGATTCAGGTACAGAGCAGAGCTGGGCGGGTCTCATTTGGTAGTTACGTGTAGGTAAGATTCAGGTACAGCGCAGGGCTGGGTGGGTCACATTTGGTAGTTATGGGTAGGTAAAATTCAGCACAGCGCAGGGCTGGGTGGGTCTCATTTGGTAGTTACGGGTAGGTCAAATTCGGCGCGGGGCTGGGCGGGTCTCATTTGGTAGTTACGGGTAGGTAAGATTCAGGTACAGCGTAGGGCTGGGTGGGTCACATTTGGTAGCTACAGGTAGGTAAAATTCGGCATAGGGCTGGGCGGGTCACGTTTGGTAGCTACAGGTAGGTAAAATTCGGCATAGCGCAGGGCTGTCAAACTAAAACTACTATTACTGTACACAAATAGTCAATGAAGCGCGTGCTTACAGGGCACAGCTCTGCAGATATTTAAAGCAATGTGAAATAAGCAGCAGTTGTTTAGTCATTTGCCCATAGCCATTCCTCCAGACTGATATTTCCAGCACTAAAAAGGGCTAGCAGAAAAAAGTGTCTGACTGGCATACAGTTATCTGGTTACTTTAGTCAACCCACTTACCCTCACAGTGATGCATCAATGTGCACATGAAAAGCAAGCAAAACACTCCAGGGTAGTTGGGGGGGGGGGTAGGGTACAAGGGCCCGGCTAGCAAGAGACCATGCTCCTTACTATTGCAATTACTCCCACCTCGAAAGAAAAAAGAACGGTTTAGTGAGCACAGGCATCATGAGGCTATGGGCAAAAGAAGTGAAAGCTTCTCTCGCACAGACAATCTACATAAACTGTGAGCTAGGCCTAAACACACACCGTCTCCTCCTTTTCCTCGCCCTTCCCCAATCCCCCCCACCCACCTCCATTCTAGTCTGCAGCATTTGGCAACCTTCTTTTTTCCTTTGATGCAGCTAACCCAGCTGCAGCCAAGACTAGCCGCCTAAATGTTTATGCTGGAATGTTGCTAGCTTCATTTTTCTGGACTTCAGATTCTATGGCAGATTGTAGTTTCCATAGGTATTTTGGCCATAAGTGCAGAATTCCCTGTGATTTAGTCCAACCCAATGGTTTGAACGCTGGCCTGTCGTTCTATCACAGGGGTGTGCAGCCAGACTCATGACTCCCCCAGTATTGACTATGCTGTATTAGGTTGATTGAAGTTGTGTCCAAAACATCTGAAGAGCCAAAGGTTGCAGATCCCTGCTCTATTGGGAGTCAGAATGGGGATTGCTGGGCAGGGGTAGTGTGGAAGGCTTTTTCCAACCCTGGATAAGTTTGCTGCATGATTTCTGATCAAGCGCAAACCTTTGACGTGTGTGCAACCTGGAGTCACTCATTTGAATTCCGGCAAGGTCAGCTTGGCCCTTCACCCTGCAGAAGTTGATAAATCAAGTACTTTGAAGATCCACCTTGTCATTCCTATGAACCATGTTAAGCAACTCCATGCCCAGACGACTCTGGGTAGATAGAGGATGATCGCCTGGTCTTCAGAAAAGCTTTCTAAATGTGGCTGTTCACTAGTCAATAACAGACAAACTAGAAGAGGGAGCACATTTAGCGTCTAGTCGCCCCAGGCTGGGACAATGAAATGAATCAGTATGGTCCTGCAACTTCCAAGGGATGCACCACTCGCATTTTTACAAGTAATAGCGATCACACATTTGGACACAAAGACTGATCAGAGCACCAACACGGCAAAACAAGGTAAAACGGAGAAGGAATTATTTGGTTAAGTTTCGCGGACTTGTGGCATATGCTTGTGCACAACACTTAACTGAAGAATGCCTCGGCGATCAGACACCAGTCGGGTCACTGACGCCACCCCAGAGTCACCATGAGAGAACGCAGATCAATGACACCACCACAACCAATGGAACTCAGTCTCTCATCAGTGGAGCCCTAAAATTCACATAATAGGGCTGCCCAGAGCCCCAAACCAATTCACCCCTTCCCCAACTGTTTGTCTCGCCTTTCACTCTACTAACAGCATCAAACTACACACGTGGAGCACAACGCACACAGCACACATGTATGCCTGCTATCACCATCCATGTCAGGAACGCTGGGGAGCAGCTTGGTCTCCCAGTCTGCCAGTGATGCCATGTAATACCTCTTAGTTTTTCAATGCCACAAACTACGAAGAACCATCCAGCACTCGGGACGCTGGTACTTTTGCACCCACCCCCCATTCGCCAAGGCCAAGTTTCGGACCTGTCTTCCCTTATAACTAAGGCCACCACACATGTCAGAAATGCGCTCCACAAGACCAGTTTACATTCCCATTACACTTATTGCAGCATCTGTCATGAAGCGTTAGATAAAAACATGGTATTCTTTTTGTTGCATTAGGGTAAAATGAAACCTTGTTATGGGTTGAACATTGGACGCACCGAGTGGGCACATTAAAGAGGATAGTTGAACGGTCATGCTGGAGCTAGAATAAGCAATTCGGGGTGCTGTGGGATGAAGCTTTAAGGCAGCTGATGAAAGGGGGCAGGGGCTGCCTACAGCAAATGATAACATTGGTTTAAATAAAAAACATAATAAAACACTTGTAAGACCAAATGCGTTTGGAAGGCATTTTTGTAGAGCCTTTTTGCTACCGTTGAACAAGTTAACCGTTAGACGTGTCCATTGAATTGATACAAACTTTGTATGGTCTTAAATCGGCTGTAAACTTCCAATCCATAAAGATGTCTTTCTGGTGCATATAAACGGCTAGCTAGCTAACTGTTTAGCCGTGTGTGTCCCACTGCGCCTCCCCCCCCCCTCTGGTCCTGCGTGTACCCTGTTACCCCCTTGGTTTCTAGAGATCACCCCGGGGTCACAGGACTGGAACCAGAAATCCAGGCGGCGCACTGCCGCCCGGAAGCGGGTCTCACGTGTTCACTTCAGAGCCTGGATTCACCCCTGAAGTCACTGAACAGCTACTAAGGGGCACATCCGAGGACCGCTTGGCCCATCCCCCACGCTGCAATATTCTGCCCTAATTGCAGACTGCTCGCTCGATGGCATGCAAATAAATCCCAGCGCGCCCATCACAGGCCTGCTGCTGCCTTCGCATTGTTCTCCAGCAGCCAGGAAGGCCCTTTGTATGCAAGGGAAGTCCCCGCCGCTTTGCCTGGTTCCACTCCAGGACATCCGCCTCGGTGCCCTACGGGAGAGGCCCGCGGGGGGATGGAGGGGGGAGTCACCCAGATTCACCAGAGCACGCGTCCGGTGGAGAAAGGCCCTGCCCCTCAGCTGAACAGTCAGCCAGTCTTGGGCCCCGACGTAACCCGTGTCTTTCGGAAAGGAGCGTAAAGCCTTTGGTTATAGGCTCCGCCGCCGCCGCCGCCAAGCGTTAACAGGGCGTTGAATACCTGGTGAGCAGCGTCTCTGCAACCCCGCGGGCCATTGGCAGCCTTCATCAGAGATGAGACCCTGAATCGCTATGAACATCTGCATTTCCAGAAGCATGGACTACCTTTCCCAAAATGTACTTGCAAGATATCTGGAAAACCCGGCAACCTAATACAGGAACTGTTTTGGACTCGTGTTGCGTGCACACTGGTGGTTTCACCGGGACTGGAAGTAGACAGGCTCATTTCAATGAACTCCAACTTTCAAAACACCACAGCAATTACTCTGACTTTGTTTCTATACAGAAATTCCTGGAGTGCGTCATCACTGGACCCCATCCCTAAATTCATGCCCCCCATTTTCTTTAACCACACCCGAGACTGCGTGTGCGCAGCTCCACCCTGGCTTGCCTTCCTGCTAGCATTGCTGATAAGCTGCACTGAACTCTGAACCTCGCGCAGCGGGAATCTCTCTGCCTTGTGTCTTGCCCGTGACTGAGCCCTGCTCCTGTGTAACCTTGCTCTAATGTCCTGCCCCATACTGGCTTCATTCATTCCCTCTCGGTTTGCCACCAGTGTCTTTGCTCCTTTCCTTTGCCCATTATTCTGCTGTTTTCCCTCACCCTCCTTTTTCTGTTCCCTGTTCTGCCTTCTCTTTCTGTTCTATTTAGTCTCAAGCTTTACCCCACTTAGACTCTGTTTCTCTTGCTTCTATTTGCACCTCTTCTCTTAGTTCTATTCCTGTATATCAATGCCTTGCATAGTTCGAGTGTTTCCAGTCCAGTTTTCCAGCATGATTGTGTTACCTAAATTCAGTTACCTTGTATCAGTACCCTGCTCACTTACCTTGTACCAATTCCTTGGCTCAGTTACATTGTACCAGTTCCTTGCCTCATTTACATTGTACCAGTGCCTTCCCTCAGTCTCACTGTACCAGTTATGTGCAGCCTCAGATGCTTTGTAGCAGTTCCTTGGTTCAATTTCTTTGTACCAGTTATTTGTCACAGTTGCCTTGTACCAGTTTCGTGCCTCAGTAAAATTGCACCAGTTCCTTGCCTCATTTACATTGTACCAGTTTCTTGTTCCAGTTGCCATGTACCAGTTCCGTGCATCAGTTCCATTGTAGCAGTTCCTTGCCTCAGCTACAATGTACCAGTTCCTTGCCTCTGTTGCCTTGTACCAGTTCCTTGCCTCAGTTCCGTTGTAGCAGTTCCTTGCCTCAGCTACAATGTACCAGTTCCTTGCCTCAGTTGCCTTGTACCAGTTCCTTGCCTCAGTTCCATTGCAGCATTTCCTTGCCGCAGTTACATTGCACCAGATCCTTGGCATCAGCTATACTGTACCCATTTCTTGCCCTCAGCTACATTGTACCAGTTCCTTGCCTCGGTTGCCTTGTACCAGTTCTGTGTCTCAGTTCCATTGTAGCGGTTCCTTGCCCTCAGCTACATTGTGCCCGTTCCTTGGCTCAGTTGTCTTGTACCAGTTCCTTGCCTCAGTTCCATTGTAGCAGTTCCTTGCCCTCAGCTACATTGTGCCCGTTCCTTGGCTCAGTTGCCTTGTACCAGTTCCTTGCCTCAGTTCCATTGTAGCAGTTCCTTGGCTCAGCTACCTTGTACTGTAAGGGAGGCAAGGTATCACAAGTGAAGACAGACACAAGAGATCAATTCAAGGGTGTTTATTGAACAACAGGGTTGAATGAATGCCTATCTACCCCTATATCCAAGGATGGGAGCAAGCTTGACCATCAAATAATAAGTAACGTAGTTCTAGTAGTGTGTGTCAAAACAAATTGGCCTACACTAACAAAAGCTAATGCCTGCTCTGAGAAACCGGAAGGTGTCTTACCCGCTAGTCCCCGGGGATCCGTCATCCAGGAAGCAAGGACACGGCCATTGCTTTTGGATCCAGTTCCTGGGAGTGGACCATTGCGAGAGGATCACCTAGATGGGGGGAGGCGGGTCTTCGGGAGTAGAAGTGGGACACCTGTGTTTTTTTTTTTTTCTCTCTCTCTCTCTCTCTCTCTCTCTCTCTCTCTCTCTCTCTCTCTCTCTCTCTCTCTCTCTCTCTCTCTCATTAATTGAGTGAAGAAAGGGATCTGAGCTCAGAAGAGGGGGATCCAGGGTTAACACCCAAATTGAACACAGAAAAGGAACGTTTGCATGTTATTATTCTTTTGTACACCAAACCTTCTGAGTCAAGAGGCTTGGGCACAGAAGGTCCTGAACTGTGAAAACCAAAATGGATCTGCGTGCTGCAGAAGCCAGAGTGTGTGCTTTACTTGAGTGACCCGCCTAGCCCCGTGCTGAAAATGTGGGTAAGGGAGGCCAACGGCCCGAACATCACAACATATCATTTTGTGAACACTTCTTTCTTTTTGGGAACATCACCCCACATTATTTGTAAATCAGTGGTAAGGATTGGCACTAGATTTTTTTGTATAGGCCCTTTTATTTATTTCTTGGCCGTAGCTTGTAGATTTAGGTTTAATTGGGCGTTTATCAAACCCTTGCGAAAGTTCAATAAACACCCTTGAACTGTGGTCACTTGTGTCTGTCTTACTGTAGATACCATGCCTTCCTTACACTGCCCTGATCTCTTATGCAAAAATTAATATCATGTGTTCTGATCTGATATGGATTATGTGTTTCCTTTGTTTTTGGAGTCTGACAAACTCCATAGGCATCTACTTTTGTATGGTGACACAAAGCACCTTCAGTGAAGTGTAACAGAGAAATCCTCTAAGATTCCTCTGAAGGTTTAAATACCTTTAATTGTGAGAACGACTGTTCCCAAGAAAAGTAAAGTGAAATTGACTGTACTTGCCTTTTCTCTTTGTAGGTCCAGCACACCCCATTTTATGGTGAGTGCTGGGGGGTTACTTAGTAGCCCCTTTTCTGACTCACTCACGTAACATTTTGTATGTTACCCCCACTACTTTAAATGGCTGGTGGCAGTGGTTTAATTTTCCTACCATTGTACTTTTTTACCACAGGCTGAATCCTCAGCTGCAGTATAGCACCCATGGGTGACCATTGTGTCAAAATGGCCCAGTCTTCTTTTTTGGCCATTTTGTTTGTGAGGTCTTTCTTGGGTTTTACTCTGCGCACCAAACCAGGTTTGAGCCCTTTGTTCATTTTGCGCACCAAACCAGGTTTGAGCCCTTTGTTCATTTTGCCTTTTGCAGGCTTCAGTACTGAAATCTCCCTCTGGCTCCAGAGTGACAAAGGGCAGGAAGTGAGGGAGTTGCCTGAAACTCCCCTGTCCTTTGTCCCCAGGGAAACCTGAATGCACCCAGTTCTGATTGGCTGGCTGGCTGTCCTTGCAGGACAGCCACCCTGTTGTGTGAGTGACAGCTAGGCTGTGCATGAATGGGAGAAACCTGCTTAAAAGGCAAGGGTTTTGGGACTGAAGACAGAGTCAACAACTGGGAAGAACAACCCGACGAAGAAACCGTGATTGAAGCTTGTTACATCCTCCTGGACCGTTGAACTGCCCGGTGAAGCCCTGCTGCTGTGCTGAAACTCCCTTTTCTGATCGACCAGAGAAGCATCCGGAAGGGACGACTTCTTCCCTTGGGTTAGTGCGACCAACTAAACCTGAGACAAACTTTGCTGGAGGACCTTCCCCAACTGGCTGCACTTCTTTGCTGCTGCAGGAACCGAGTGCCAGGGGGTCAATAAATCCATTGTCGAGTGCAATTTTAGTAAGCCGACCAAAAGCTCAGGGGAGTCTCCCCAAGACCCTCCAGAAGCCAGACGACCAAAGCTCGAGTCACCTCACCAAAGTGGAGGACTCAAGGAGTGAAGGAAGCCCAACTGGTGTCCAAGATGCGCGGTGGTGCTGTTTACCGAGCGCTGAAACCGCAAAGTGCTGCTGATCCGAAAAGAGCCCGTAGCTGCCACGACCTTCAAATTGCTGCCGCAGGAATCCCCAGACGTCCTGCCTCTTGTCCCCACGACTGAGGCCCAGGAACACAGGATCTGCATCGTTGCAACCCGACAGAAGCCAGCTGGACCCTCTTCTTCTAACCAAAGGTACTGTTGTGACTTGGGGTACTTACCTGAGTGTCCGTAGCTTGCTCTTCTCAGTTGAGACTTGCAGTAGCTGCTTTTCTAGAGTTGATCTTAGCTCTAACTTTCACAAGAATAACAGCTTGTGACCCTACAGTGATTTTCCTTCAACAAACTCACAAACAAACTTTGTGCAAGACTTTTACTATCTAAGAAGTGTCTCAGCTCCATAGACTTTGCTCCAACTGACTTTGGCTGTCCTGGCTCCCTGTAGAATCTTCTATTCCATTTGACTTTGATTCTTACTGTCTCTTATAGGTGAGGTATTGGTTTTAAACTAACATTGCTGGGAAAGGTTTTTATCTAGACTTCAGTGGAAGAATTAAAGTGATCACATGCTTTGAGAACAACCGTTTTTCCTTCCTTTAACCTTTCCTTTCTACCAACTTCAGAATTGATATATAAATGCCATTACTGTCCTAGTTAGTGAAGTCACCTCAGGGTGTAGGAATTGTGTATGAAGCATCTCTAAAGAGTATCTACTTCCTTTGTGTCGATTCTGAGAAAGTACTTCAATTTGAGTGCTACATTTATTGCCCTTTTTAAAGAATGCTCATTTTAAAATGACAGTTAAATAAATAAATAACACATTATTTTAACTAAAAACCTGGAGTGTGTTATTTGGATACTTGTATTGGTGTATGTCATTGCTACAAGTCACATTTACCCCTCTTGAGATAAGCCTGGCTGCTCAGTCATGCTGCCAACTTGTGTAGTACAGGCCTATACCAAAAGGTGGGTTACCTAATACCAAGAGAACATCAATTTCTGCCTAACACTCCAGCATTGGGATCACGGTTCAGTCTCACTGCCCCTCTGACGCCTGGGCTCCCATTATCCCAGGGGAGCAAGCACTCGTGTACATGATGACGATAGCAAGTTGTTATGAATCGCCAGCGTCGATGGTCTGTGTGGCATCGCTGGCGCCGTGTGCCATCCATTCAACACTGTTCTACCAAGATGGCCGTGGATCCAGGAAGTTACGGTCCTGTCTTTTCACGGACTGCTTTGGGGCTGACTCCACCCCTTCAGGAAGTCTCAGTATTTCAGAACGCCGGTTCGGTACAACAGCGCGTTGCTACTCTTTCAGTTGCCATGCTAAATTCGAAGACTGCCGTACCGCCACACCGGCAATTTCACCTTTACAAATCTCTCCCTCTGTTTACACAACCTCCTGCCTCGCGGTACGTTGCTACGTTCATTCCCTTTCGTTCCCTGTGTTAACATTGTGCTAAGGATTCTAATCGTTTTTTCCTCCGATATCACAGAAGCTTCCTTGAGGCGCGTACAGGAACTACCATTCCCATAACTCCTTGCAGCAGAACAACAAATCCTTTCTTTCTATCAACCTTTAAAGGCGGATTGTTTTCAAATGATTGGTAGGCACTCCCACGTCTGAATTCACATCTCCACTTTATAATCTTTCTCTGTCTTCTCTATTAATATTCTCACTTCATTCATTAGTGTTACGACAGCATGAAGAAGGCTTTCCGCCGAAACGTCACGGGGCCACATCATTTTGAGGGCTTCATTACCCCAATCCCGCTCCATAATTCGATCCGTTTCTAGACGTTGACCAACGACTAGGTCCCTTTTCTCTAGGAGCCAGCAATAAATTAACCCAGTTTCAGAAAGAAATAATGCCTTTTCTCTGACATATGGATTGTGTGGAGTCAAAACCATGTAGGTGTTTGCCTTGTGTTTAAATAATATACTATGTTTCTTTGCATTCATTGCACACTTACGCAAACCACCAATGATTGTGCATCTGTTTGTTTTGTTTAATTTTTCTTAAGCATTTGCCATTCTTTCTTTGTTGCATCTGTTTAATAAGATGAATGTGATTTGATCCACATGTACACCAGAAAACGAAAAAGTTTCATGTTAAACCTAAATGCAGAAAATTCTCTCTGCATCTACTAACACTGGCTAAATAAAAAGTTACAGTGCACCCTTGAAGGGCCCAATTGCTCATCTTTTTGAATATGTATGACAGTTCGCTTAATGAAATAGCTTTTGCCATATTATGCATGCTGAATAACATAGCCTTTACCAAAATATATATGTAAAGAGACTTAAAGTCTCTTAGGACGCCATCCCTCTTGTTTCAAGTATCATTAGCTCTTAAGTCCTCCCACTTGTTTATGAGCTGATCCTCCAGTTACATAGAAGGACAGTACCACAGCTGCAATTGCTCCTCCCTGCCCGGGTCATCAACGCAGGAGAGCCCCGGGTACCTCCGACACACTGCACAGGTTTGATCAGCCTTCGTTCCTGGTCTTCGGTTTCTTACATTCCAAGGTGCACAAAAGTAACAGTCTTTGGAGCTCAAGGGTACCTCCGTCCTTGTAACCCTCTCTAGTCTTGCGCCTTTCTCCTTGTATTAAACTGCCATCTCGGAACTGCCGTTTCCTCGTGTGTACTGCCTCGCTCAGAGTGTGCTTGCGTGCTCCGCTTTTTATCTGTGAGGGGGGAGTGTAATGGAAGTTAGGTGTGTGTAATGATCTGTAATTGTCTGAGCTCACCTGACCATGGTGTTGGGACATGTCAGGTATACACTCTGGTGTGGTTGTCACTCATAGTGGGCTGTCAGTGAGAAAGAGTTTGTGTTAAGAAATAGGGGCAGGGGTTGAGTTCCCAGTTATCCTACCTGGTAGGATAGGGAAAGGGTGTCATAAGGAAGGGATACCAAGTTTCACCCTTCGGTGTCCCACTTCCACTCCCCGAAGACCCCTCATCTCGGTGATCCTCCCGCACTAACCCACCCACAGGAACTGGATCCAAAAGCGATGGCCGTGTCCTGGCCACCTGGATGATAGATCCCCGGGGACTAGCGGGTGAGACACCTTCAGGTTTCTCACATCTCCCTCCGCCGGCCTCGGACTAAATGTATCTACTTTTCCAAACTTTCTCTACTTCATGAAAATCTAAGACTTTCGACTGTGCACAGGATTTTGCTCGACCCATCGCAGGACAACTTTGATTCACAATTATTCGTTGACATCTTGATATAGCCTTTTCCTCACTTTCACTTTTGCCACTTATCAGCTGGATACCTTACAGAGACCTTCGATTGAGCACCCACGGAGTGCCGGACCACTCTGTCAAAGGTATTGTATCTTGCTTTTAAAGCTCAATCACTCATCAGCAGTTCTTGCATCTCTTATCACACACGTTTTAATAATGTTTGTTCCAGCGCTCACCATACAATTTTGCTGCTTGCAACCTTGGCTTCAACACAGACCGGTCCTATTTCGGTCTCCCCAACTCATCGGCTGTATTGATTTCACTGATGTTGCTTTGTTGTTGGAGCCAAGGACGGTACCACGGCGGCTGTTGCTTCTCCCTGCCTTGATAATTGACGCGGGAGGGCCCCGGGTATCTCCAACACACAATGCAGGATTCTTGAGCCTGGTTTCCTGGTCTTACGCTTTCTATTCTCGAGGGTTCTGGAAAGTAACGGTTCCTTGTCGAAAAGGTAAGGGAACTTCTCTCCTTACAATCCCCTTCTGTTTTGCTGTCTTTCTTCTCTCGTTACGATATATGATATGATATGATATGGCATTTGTAACGCGCCTATACACAGGTGTTTCAAGGCGCGACGAGGCAGGGAGGGGAGGAAACAAGGGGAGACAGACAACGATCCTACTAGGCCAGGTGTCATTCAGATCGCGCAAGTGCAGGGGTGGGGGAGGGGGAAAAGTGCAAGGGGAAGGGGAGGGGGGGAAGTGCAGTACAAGGTAAGTGGCGTAAAGTAATAAATAAATAGGGCCAGCTGGTGGCAAGTGCAAGGTAAGTGCAGAACAAGTGCTGGAAAAGGGGGGGGCTGTAGGGATACAGAGACAGTCCCGCAGTGCAGAGGGGTTCCAGGGCATCAGTGCAAGTGGAGAGTGGCTGGGCCCAGGACCGAGGCCGTTAAGAGTGGTCCAGTTGCAGAATCAGTGCAGTTTCAGTGAAGAATATTAGCTGTTCAGCAGGGGAGAGGGAGAGAGAAAGCAGAGGCAAAGAGGAAGGTTTTGAGGTGCTTCCGGAACCGGAGATGGTTCTCTTCAAGTTTCAGGGAGGCAGGAAGGCTGTTCCAGAGGGAGGCCCCTGCCGCGGAGAGAGATCTACCCCCAGCTCGTTGCTTCGAGAAGCGGCTGACCCTGAGGGAGTTGGAGGCGGATGAGCGAAGGGCTCGGGAAGGAAGATATTTGGGAAGAGAGAGTTGAAGGTATTTAGGACCAAGGCCCCAGAAGGCCTTGTGGACAATGCAGAGGGTTTTGAACTTTATCCTCGCAGCCACTGGGAGCCAGTGTAGAGATTTCAGTCCTGGAGAGATACGGTCCCTGGGCTTGAGGCCAAGGACAAGTCTCGCAGTTCTGTTCTGTATGAGTTGCAGAGGGCGGAGAGTGGAGGCAGGCAGATTAAGGTAGAGGCTGTTACAGTAATCCAGCTTCGAGAGAACCAGGGCTCGGCAGACAGTGAGCTTCTGGGGGAAGGAGAGGAAGGGAAGAATACCTCTGAGGAGGTGCAGCTGGTAGTGTGACTTCTTAGCGACGTCAGAAATATGAGGAGAGAAGGAGAGTGTGGAGTCGAAGATGACCCCAAGGTTTTTTGCATTGCAGGTAGGAGCAGGGAGGGGGCCAAGGGAGGCACGCCAGAGAGCTGCAGGGAAGGAGGGAGTGGGTGTACCGATGAGTAGAATCTCAGTCTTACTGGCATTAAGGCAGAGGTCATTGGCGGCACACCATTCCTGGATAGCAGACAGACAGTCAGAGATGAGGGAAGGAGAGGGGGAGGCTGAGGGTAGCCTGAAAATGAGCTGGGTATCGTCCGCATAGCACTGGAAATTAGGGCACAGAGTGGCGATGCGGTGGGCAAGGAGTGCCAGATACTGGTTGAACAGCCAGGGAGAGAGATTAGATCCCTGGGGGACACCACAGGTGGAGAAAAAGATGTCGGAGAGGAAGGACCCCAGTTGGACCTGGGAGGGTCGATTTGAAAGGAAAGAGGTCAGCCACGCCAGAGCCTGACCAGTGATACCCAGGTTTTCACGGAGACGGTTGAGCAGGATGGCATGGTTGACAGTGTCAAAGGCAGAGGAGAGATCGAGCAGAATGAGAACACACGGAGTGTTGGAATCGAGGTTCAAGAGCAGGTCTTCACGGATGTTCAGGAGAGCAGTTTCCGTGCTTCTGGCAGCTCTGAAACCAGATTGATGGTCATGAAGACTACCAACAGATTCAGCATGGAGTTTAAGCTGGGAGATGGCCAGTTTCTCCAGGAGCTTGCCCAGGAAGGGAGTGATGGAGATAGGGCGATAGTTAGCCGGGCAGGAGGGGTCGGAAGAGGGTTTCTTGAGAAGAGGGTGCACAAGGGAGTGCTTGAGGGGGGAAGGGAAGACTCCAGAGGCGAAGGAGTGGTTGCAAAAGTCAGCCAGGGCGGGAGCCAGGGAGTCGATGTGGTCCTTGATAGTTTTGGAGGGACAGGGGTGAACCTGTTTAGACGAGACTTTCATAGATCGGACTTGTCTGGAAACCTTGTCAGCAGAGAAAAGTGGAAAGGCAGAGAAAGAGGGAGGAGGGGTGACTGCAGAAGGGCCAGAGGAAGAGCCGGGAAGGGAGGGAGGGAGGTGAAAGGAGGAGAGCGAGGACAGGATGTCCTGAGTTTTAGAGATGAAGTGAGAGGCCAATGCAGTGCAGAGGGCCTGGGAGGGGACAGGGGAGGTAGAGACTGCAACAGGGTTGGCCAGCTCCTTGCAGATTTTAAAGAGTTCGGCGGAGTTGTTAGATGCCGCAGAGATGCGGGCTTGGATAAGGGCTCTCTTCTTGGTGAGAACGGAGAGCCGATACTGCCTTTGGAGCAGGCGGCAGCCAGTTTGTCAGAGGATGAACATGAAGCACGCCATTTCCTCTCTGCAACCCTGCACTTGCGTTTTAGGGTGGCGAGATCCGAGTCATACCAGGAGTTACATTTGGCTTTGGGCTTCAGGCGGATTCTCATGACGGGGGCAAGGATATCAAGAGTAACAGATATAGCAGAGTGGAGCATGGAGAGGGCTGTGTCAGGGTGGGAGTCAGCCGAAGGGGCCGGGGGGGCGAGAAGGTAGCAGCGAAAGCCTCAACTGACACACGCTTCATGGGTCGGATGACCGAGAAGGTGGGTGGCAGTGAAGAGGGTGGCTTTGCCTGTGGGGTAGGGAGGGTGAGGTGGGAGGATAGGAGAAAGTGATCACTCCAGGAGAGAGGAGTGGAGAGAGGGAAGGTCAGAAGAGATCAGAGCATCAAGAATGTGCCCAGCAGAGTGAGTAGGCCCAGACGGGAGAATAGAGAGTGAGAGAGAGTCGCAGAGGTCACGAAAGAGAGCAGTGGGGGGGCTGGAGGCATCAAGGTGGATGTTGAAGTCGCCAAGAAAGAGGAGTTGAGTGGTTGAGGACAGGAGTGAGGAGGAGAGGTCAGCCCACTCAGAGAGGAAGGAGGAAATTTGACCAGGTGGACGATAGATAGTAGCCACGGTAAGGGAATGGCTAGGAGAGAGAGAGAGTCGGCAGACAAGACATTCAAAAGAGGAGTAGGTCTGCGTAGGAGTGACAGTGGCAGGAATCCACTCAGGGAAGATAAGGGCAACACCACCCCCTGCACGGTTAGGCCTGGGCATGGAGAGGATCTTGTAACCGTCAGGTAGGAGTGTGTCAAAGCTGGTGGCAGAGCTGGCTGTGAACCATGTCTCAGTGAGACAGAGGACGTCGAGGTCCAGTTCCTCAAGAAGGTGACAGATATCAGAGGAGTGCTTGATGGCAGAGCGAGAATTTAGAGTGGCAATGTGGAGAAGGTCGTTCAGCTGCCGTTTCAAAATTGCTGTTTTCTCGTGTGCTTTGCCTCGCTCAAAGTGTGCTCTCATGCTCAGCCTTTTATTAGTGTGAGGAAGCTTAATGGAAGTTAGGTGTTTGGTGGTCAGTAATTGCCTGACCTCGCCTGACCATTGTATTGGGACACGTCAGGTATACTGCTCGGGTGTTAGTCTGTTTTCTCCCATAGCGGGCTGTCCGTGGGAAAGTGTTTGTGTTGTAAAGAGGTGGAGGGGGGTAGAGTTCCTAAATATTATGCCTGCTAGGATGGGGTAAAGGTGTTACAGAAGAAGGGGATACCGTGACTCACTTTCCGGTGTCCCATTCCCACTCCCCGAAGACCTCTCACCCAGGTGATCCTCCTGCACTGATTCACCCCCAGGATATGGATGCAAAAGCGATGGCCATGTCCTGGCCACCTGGATGACAGATCCCTGGGGACCAGTGGGTGAAACACCTTCTGGTTTCTCACAACTCCCACCTGCCCTGTGTTGCAACCCTCATCTCTAAAATGCTCCCACCTGCCCTGTGTCGCAACTCTCATCCCTATAATGCTCCCACCTGCCATATGACAAAGCCCTCAACCCTACAATGCCCCCACCTGCCCTATGTTGCAACCATCATCCCTACAAAGCTCCCACCGGCCATGTGTCGCAACCAACATCACTACCATGCTCCCACCTGCCCTATGATCAGTCATCATCCCTACAATGCTCCCACCTGCCCTGTGTCGCAACCTTCATCCCTACAATGCTCTCACCTGCCCTATGTCAGTCATCATCCCTACAATGCTCTCACCTGCCCTATGTCAGTCATCACCCCTACAATGCTCCCACCTGCCCTATGTCCGTCATCATCCCTACAATGTTCCCACCTTCCATATGTCACAACCCTCATCCCTACAATGCTCCTGCATCAACCCTCATTCCCACAATGCGCCCATCTACCCTATGTCATTGTCATAATCCCTACAATGCTCCCACCAGCCCTATGTCAGTCATCGTCCCTACAATGCTCCCACCTGCCCTGTGTCCCAACCCTCAGCCCTACAATGCTCCCACCTGCCCCATGTCGCAGCCCTTGTGGATTTGGTAGGTGTGAGGCAGTGTGGTTTACCAGTCGGCTCATTCAGGCCGGTCTTGTGATTGTGTTGGTCCAGGGTGCGTCAGTGTGGTGCTACTTTGATCTCGGGTCTGGGTTTGCGATGGGGGACACGGTAGAATTCATGCAGACTGTAGGACACTGGTTAGTATAAGACATGGTTCAGTGTTTGGACCATTACACAGAGTCTAGCAACACTGGTAAGCTGCAGTGAACTGCATGCTCTGCCAACTGCGTGCCGAGCTCTCCTACAGAAGGAAATGGCTCTGTTCTCTCCTCAGAGGCCAATTTAGACCTATGCTAGCATCGCTGGATGCCTTCTGGAAGCAGTGGCTGGCACGCCGCAGCTGAGGAGGCCAGAAATCAGTGCAGCAGGAGCCCCAACCAATGCCAGGCCTCTGCAAGGGACCCAGCCTGGGCTCGCCGGATTCCCGGCATCAGACACGTGTGGAGCCGCGGGGACCCCGATCCTGTGTAAGCGCATGGTGTTAACAGCTGTCGCCGCACAGCCCTCGGCTCTGGCAACAGCTCACTGGGCTGCAGGGTGCCTGGGACCTTTCATCGGGAGGAGTCAGGGGCAGGCCCTGGCGATCTCAGGGCCCAGGGTTCATGATCTTGATGCCTACAAACAGTTTTTACCCGCACTCACCATTAGAAAATAGGAGTGCATAAAATGCAGACTGCCTGCGATAAACCTTGCATGTTTACAAGAAAGCATGCAGGTGAGAAACAACCATATGTCCTCAAAACTGTGGCTCCTGGATCCCAGGGAACGATATCCACGCCCCCACAGCCCAGGCGTAGATCCCATCCACCACCAGCATGAAACATCCAACAGGCCCCAGAAATCCACCCTTAAGTGGCTCCTGGATCCCAGGGAATGATACGCACCTTGAAAAACTTGTGTATAGGAGCATTATAAATGCCATATCATAATATATCACTACCACACAGTACAGGTGTAGATCCCACCCACCAACAGCATGAAACAACCAACAGGTCCCAGCAATCCACCCTTAAATGGCTCCCGGATCCCAGGGAACGATACCCACGCCCACACAGTACAGGCATAGATCCCACCCACCACCAGCATGAAACATCCAACAGGCCCCAGCAATCCACCCTTAAATGGCTCCCGGATCCCAGAGAACGATACCCACGCCCACATAGTACAGGCGTAGATCCCACCCACCACCAGCATGAAACATCCAACAGGCCCCAGCAATCCACCCTTAAGTGGCTCCCGGATCCCACGGAACGTTACGGATGCCCACACAGTACAGGCGTAGATCCCACCCACCACCAGCATGAAACCTCCAACAGGCCCCAGCAATCCACCCTTAAGTGGCTCCGATACCCACGCCCACACAGTACAGGAATAGATCCCACCCACTAACAGCATGAAACCTCCAACAGGCCCCAGCAATCCACCCTTAAGTGGCTCCCGGATCCCAGGGAACAATACCCACGCCCACACAGCCCAGGCGTAGATCCCACCCACAAACAGCATGAAACCTCCAACAGGCCCCAGCAATCCACCCTTAAGTGGCTCCCGGATCCCAGGGAACTTTACGCACGCCCACACAGCACAGGCATAGATCCCATCCACCACCAGCCTGAAACCTCCAACAGGCCCCAGCAATCTCCCCCCATGTGATCCTCCCTCATATAGCAGCCCCTGGGGTCAGGATCAAATAGCGGCTGCCGTCACCTGACCATATGGGGAGAGGTTACTAACAAGAAAGAAGTGATGACACCACCAGATTCATCACACAGGCCGCATGTTTTCTTTGGGCACTAGCAGCATGTAAACAGGTTTTACAGCAGCAATGCTGGCATGCATTGTTGAGACCAGTCTCAATACTTTCTTTGGACACAAAACACATGAAATGGCACAAGGCACTGCCCACCCCATATCAGATTTGGGCAGAACTTGCTTTAAAGCGGGGCACTGCTGGCATATATTGAGAAGCTGTATGTTTTTTTTCTTTTGGGACAGCCAGCTTCATTGTGTGTTAAAAATGCTCCTGTGTACTGTTGGTGACCTGCCATCTATTGGAGTGTTGTGTGTGTTGCCCGGGAGGACAGAGTGTAAACTCTACATTCTGAACCACGTTGTTTTTATTTTTTGCGGTGAAATGCAAACATTCCATTTCTAAGGGGAAGGACTGCCCAAAACCTTTCTCGATTAGGACAAGGTGCTGTAGCTCGGCCAAATCAGGGAAAACCTGTATACCACCCCCCTTTACAAATGTACCCGCTGGAACTGGTCTAGACTGTAGTGGTACTGTCAGAGTGGGGCCTGGAAGCCTAGGAAGACACCTGGTTAGGTCTTGCTAGCCTCTTTCGCCACACATTGGGAGAGCCAGGTTCACCCATCAAAAAAATAACAGCACTTTCTGTAGTGTGCCCCGCGACTACTGCCACGCTTTACACTCCACTGAGTGGTCACTTGATGCGTCGTCAGGCTTTTCTGCTTATTAATCTCACTCACATCCACAAGGAACAATATAGAGCATCCCCCTACGTAGAGGCCGCCATCAAGTGCCGTTCAAACCCCCTACGTAGAAGCCATCATGTGCCGTTCAAACCCCCTACGTAGAGGCCGCCATCAAGTGCCGTTCAAACCCCCTATGTAGAAGCCGCCATCATGTGCCGTTCAAACCCCCTACGTAGAGGCCGCCATCAAGTGCCGTTCAAACTCCCTAAGTAGAGGCCACCATCATGTGACGTTCAAACCCCCTACATATAGGCCGTCATCGTGTGACGTTCAAACCCCCTACGTAGAGGCCGGCATCATGTGATGTAAAAACCCCCTACGTAGAGGCCGCCATCATGTGATGTTCAAACCCCCTACGTAGAGGCCGCCATCATGTGATGTTCAAACCCCCTATGTAGAGGCCGCCATGTGCTGTTCAAACCCCCTACGTAGAGGCCGCCGTCATGTGCCGTTCAAACCCCCTACGTAGAGGCCGCCATCCTGTGCCGTTCAAACCCCCTACGTAGAGGCCATCCTGTGCCATTCAAACCCCCTACGTAGAGTCCGCCATTATGTGCCATTCAAACCCCCTACGTAGAGTCCGCCATTATGTGCCATTCAAACCCCCTACGTAGAGTCCGCCATCCTGTGCCGTTCAAACCTCTGCTGTTCATACAAGTGTGCCGCCTTGCCAGAAACCGCTGCTCCTCTCCAGTGAAGCCATGTCCTGGGTCCATCAGGGCCCAAGTCACTGCACACATGTTTTGACGGTCCTGCGGCAGGTGCCTCTGGGTCAAGCCACACATGCACTGCTGCACTGATGGTGAATCGCTGGTGGACTAAGGTGGACTCAAGGGCACTTGCATGATTTATACTAAAGCACAATGAATGCACGGGAGAGCACTGCCACACTGATACATGCACTGCCGGCTGCGCTGATGATGACAAAGACTGCTTAGTAGTTGGAACTTAGCAGCAATAAAGTGCTTTGAAGTAAAGTTAAAGCACTGGACATTTAAAATGGCCATTCAGAAAAGGTCACATTTTCTCAGTAGACTCGGACCTCAGAGGTCGATAAGGCCAAGTCGGTCTAGTCCGGTTGGGTTAACTGGAAAGCGAAATTATGCTAACCCCAACTCTCTCCTTTACCCAGCATCCCACCCTACTAAGAAACGATTGTCTAGCCAATTAAACGTTTCAGAGAAGACAACTAGGCGCGTAGAGGTGCGCATTTTACTAGTACGTTAGGATAGACTTTCTTTAATAAGGGATGCCTTAGTAAAAGTAAGACAGAGGTATTTAACGGAGTCCTCCTGGGGTCAGCATGGAAACCTCTTCCTGTGGCTGCACCTGTGGGTCTTCCTGGCCCCTCTCGCATACGGGCACCTGCCCTGGATGCCCTGGCGTCTAGGTGACCTGTTCGCAGCATTGCTTTTTTCTCTGCAATGCAACATACAAGGTCAGGTCACTTGCCTTGTACAGCGCCTAACTGTCACTGTTAAGTCTCTAAACACGTTGGATTTTCGGCAGCTACGCCATGTAAGACATTCGCAACTCTGCTAGTGGACTAAACACAGGGCTGAACCCGTAACCTCATCAAGTTGCGATCGACTAGGAACTCTGGGAAAGTGCCCGGCTTCTAGTACCCCCATTTCATTTTGTTTTTCTTCGCACCAGGGAGTGCACTGACCGCTGTCCTGTTGGGTGCTCTCTTCAGAATAGACACATTACTTCAGGATCTAGTGTCTCAAAGCGCCCAGAAGCAGCCGCAAGCCAGCATGGAACAGGGGAGTAAGTAGAGGAGCTTTGCACGCTGCACGCCTTGGCTCGCCATGAGAGGCTTTGTGTCCTTAAGCACTTTGGACACAAGCATTCGGATTGGGCCAAACATCTTTTTCGTAACCAGGGCATACATGAGGAAACCAAAAAACCTGAGGTTTTTTTTGCTTGCCTTTCAGGGACCTTTTCCAAACTTAGCAAATTTGGATTGGTGAATGTCTCCCAAATGCTGTTGGTGGGCCCAGGGAAGTTAAGTAGAGGGCATTTGCCCTTCTGTTTCCTTGGGCATGGTTTCAACATTCCATGCATACCCTTAGTGCAGTTAACACCTCTCCCCAGCTGCCTCTCCTTTCGGTGCTGCACCCCCTAGAACACAGTTGAGTCCCATGAAATTCAGTGCAGTTGTACACATAGCTCTTCCGCCTTTTCCTTCTCATGCCTTCCTGGGCACCTTATATATCCTTTGCCCTCATCCCAACTATCTACCAGACTTTGCTCCTCCCGTCCATTACTGAAGGTTCTGCAATACAAAGGTCTTCCACGCCATCATCTATGACAAGAGCTGCTACACAAAGGCAAGATCACATATCATATTAGCACTGTATAAAACAGTACAAGAAATGAACCGGCACCATGTCCACAGGGCACCGGTGCCCTGGGCGGCACTGGACCCTAAGCTTCCCACTGTCCACACCCCTCCTGCCCTTGAGAATCAAGTTGTTCAATCTCCAGGCTCCAGAACAGACTAATGTGAAACTTCAACGTGGCTAAACACTCGACAATGGGGTGCCCACTGCGCGCCTCGGGGCAGAAATGCATAGGTGGCACGCCCGATAGTTACCCCCACGCACACAGTCGCCATGAATCCGTTTATTTTGTATGTGGGTTTTGCACCCCTCCTCCCCAATCACATCTTTGTCAATTCCCACGCCTTACTCTTTTTGTTGGGCAATTTCAAAAGGGATTAAGAAATCCATCATGTCCATAGTAAACACAGAATGGACTCCCTCCCTGAAGCTAGGTGCCCCAGCCCCACCAGTGGGCCCCCACACTCGGAGCTTTTCGGGCGTGGCGGTGTGGGGGCTGGCAGAAAGCTTTCACGTAGTGATCATGGAGTCGTGAGCCATGACATGTGAACCGTCCCTTCTTTTCCAATTGAAGGTCGGGAGGGGGGGTGTCATAAAAGCCAAACGCTCCAATAGAATATGAGAGCAGGCCACCCTCACCCTAAGAACGTCAGATTCTCAGGGTGTGACATGCGTCATGCAGGGTATCTATGACCCCGTCAAGGGAAGGGGATGGGGTAGAGTAATAGTCCTTCCCATTTCACCCTGTCAGTGTCACGGGAGAGGGGTGGGATAGAGTACTAGTCCTTCCCATATCACCCTGTCAGTGTCACGGGAGAGGGGTGGGATAGAGTAAAAGTCCTTCCCATATCACCCTGTCAGTGTCACGGGAGAGGGGTGGGATAGAGCAATAGTCCTTCCCATATCACCCTGTCAGTGTCACAAGAGAGGGGTGGGATAGAGCACTAGTCCTTCCCATATCACCCTGTCAGTGTCACGGGAGAGGGGTGGGATAGAGCACTAGTCCTTCCCATTTCATCCTGTCAGTGTCACGGGAGAGGGGTGGGATAGAGTACTAGTCCTTCCCATTTCACCCTGTCAGTGTCACGGGAGAGGGGTGGGATAGAGTACTAGTCCTTCCCATATCACCCTGTCAGTGTCACGGGAGAGGGGTGGGATAGAGTACTAGTCCTTCCCATATCACCCTGTCAGTGTCACGGGAGAGGGGTGGGATAGAGTACAAGTCCTTCCCATTTCACCCGGTCAGTGTCACGGGAGAGGGGTGGGATAGAGCAATAGTCCTTCCCATATCACCCCGTCAGTGTCACAGGAGAGGGGTGGGATAGAGCAATAGTCCTTCCCATATCACCCCGTCAGTGTCACAGGAGAGAGGTGGGATAGAGCAACAGTCCTTCCCATATCACCCCGTCAGTGTCACAGGAGAGGGGTGGGATAGAGTAGTCCTTCCCATATCACCCTGTCAGGGTTAGAGCAATAGTCCTTCCCATATCACCCCGTCAGTGTCACAGGAGAGGGTGTCCCATATAGTCCTTCCCATATCACCCCGTCAGTGTCACGGGAGAGGGGTGGGATAGAGTACTAGTCCTTCCCATATCACCCCGTCAGTGTCACGGGAGAGGGGTGGGATAGAGTAATAGTCCTTCCCATATCTCCCCGTCAGTGTCACGGGAGAGGGGTGGGATAGAGTACTAGTCCTTCCCACATCACCCCGTCAGTGTCACGGGAGAGGGGTGGGATAGAGTAATAGTCCTTCCCACATCACCCCGTCAGTGTCACGGGAGAGGGGTGGGATAGAGTAACAGTCCTTCCCACATCACCCCGTCAGTGTCACGGGAGAGGGGTGGGATAGAGTAACAGTCCTTCCCACATCACCCCGTCAGTGTCACAGGAGAGGGGTGGGATAGAGCAATAGTCCTTCCCACATCACCCCGTCAGTGTCACAGGAGAGGGGTGGGATAGAGGGACAGCCAGCACACTCACTTATCACGCTGTGAATGCCACAGGAGGGGGATGGTACAGTCATCACACGGACATATCTCACTGTGAATGCCACAGGAGGGGGGTGGGATGGCGGGGACAGCCAGCACACTCGCAAACCATATCACGCTGTCGATGTCAGCAGAGGGCACGGAACGTGCCAGTGAAGAGCCGCCCATCCTGCCAGCAGCCCCCCCCATTCCCCCCACCGGAGTTCCGCTTCCCGCCACTAGCGGGCGCTGCATCTGCTCCCTCGCCCGGCCTCTGCATAGCAACCCAGGCCCACGCACCACGGATCGCGTGCCATTCCACGACATGGCTGGCAGGGGGCTGGTGTCTACGCACAAGCATTTTCCAATTAATCCCCGAAACACGACAGCCTTCAATTATGAAATTCATATTCCAAGGAAATCCTTTCTGCATAAGAAGATGGCCGGGGACAGGCCTTGCACACACACTCTGCCGGCACAGGAGGAAAGGTGTGCGCCCGGCCTGGCCCCAAGAGCAACGTGGCTGAAAGGAGGATTGATTTGCCATAGAGTGCAGCGAAGTCTGTGCTGCCCGTCCTGGGCGCTGCCCCACCTGCTCCCACCCGCTCCCACCCACACTGCTAGCCGGGCAAGTCCAAGTGGCCGAGTTAACAATCTCCCATTATTTCCAGAGTTCTCCATAGCTCCCCACAGGACACTGTGCACTGCCCTCGACGAGTCCACATGCGGCCTTATGCCCGGTCCTCCCTAGCTCCACATGCCGTCCTGTGCCAGTCCTCGATAACTCAACATGTGCCCGCTCCTCGACAGCCCCACATGCCTCCGTGGTGTACCAGGACTTTGATGGTGCCACATGCTGCCGTATACCAGGCCCTCGATAGCACCACACAATACATTGTGCCAGGTCCTTAATGGCTGCATACAAGCTCTTGGGCCCAGTCCTCAATAGCACCGCACAATACATTGTGCCCGGTCATCGATAGCTCCACACAATACATTGTGCCCGGTCATCGATAGCTCCACACAATACAGAGTGCCTGGATCGCAATAGCACCAGACACCATCGTTTGCCCAGTTCTCGATAACTCTATACAATACATTGTTCCTGGTGCTCAATATCTCTAACGTGCCGCCATGTGCCTGGCTCTCAATGGCTCCACACTATTCATTGTTCCTGGTGCTCAATATCTCTAACGTGCTGCCATGTGCCTGCTTCTCAATGGCTCCACACTATTCATTGTTCCTGGTGCTCAATATCTCTAACGTGCCGCCATGTGCCTGGCTCTCAATGGCTCCACACTATCCATTGTCCCTGGTGCTCAATGTCTCTAACGTGCCGCCATGTGGCTGCTTCTCAATGGCTCCTCAATGGCTTGGCTCCACACTATACATTGTTCCTGGTGCTCAATATCTCCAACGTGCCGCCATGTGGCTGCTTCTCAATGGCTTGGCTCCACACTATACATTGTTTCTGGTGCTCAATATCGCCAACGTGCCGCCATGTGCCTGCTTCTCAATGGCTCCACACACTACATTGTCCCTGGTGCTCAATATCTCCAACGTGCCGCCATGTGGCTGCTTCTCAATGGCTCCACACTATACATTGTTGCTGGTGCTCAATATCTCCAACGTGCCGCCATGTGGCTGCTTCTCAATGGCTCCACCCTATACATTGTTCCTGGTGCTCAATATCTCTAATGTGCCACCATGTGGCTGCTTCTCAATGGCTCCACCCTATACATTGTTCCGGGTGCTAACGTGCCGCCATGTGTCTTGTTCTCAATGGCTTGGCTCCACACTATAAATTGTTCCTGGTGCTCAATATCTCCAAAGTGCTGCCATGTGCCTGCTTCTCAATGGCTCCACACTATACATTGTTCCTGGTGCTCAATATCTCTAACATGCTGCCATGGTCTGGTTCTCAATGGCTTGGCTCCACATTATACATTGCTCCTGGTGCTCAATATCTCTAACGTGCCGCCATGTGCCTGGTTCTCAATGGCTCCACCCTATACATTGTTCCGGGTGCTAACGTGCCGCCATGTGTCTTGTTCTCAATGGCTTGGCTCCACACTATAAATTGTTCCTGGTGCTCAATATCTCTAACGTGCCGCCATGTGGCTGGTTCTCAATGGCTCCACACTGTACATTGTTCCTGGTGCTCAATATCTCTAATGTGCCACCATGTGGCTGGTTCTCAATGGCTTGGCTCCACACTATACATTGTTCCTGGTGCTCAATATCTCTAATGTGCCGCCATGTGGCTGCTTCTCAATGGCTTGGCTCCACACTATACATTGTTCCTGGTGCTCAATATCTCTAACCTGCCGCCATGTGGCTGGTTATCAATGGCTTGGCTCCACACTATACATTGTTCCTGGTGCTCAATATCTCTAACATGCCGCCACGCGCCTGGTTTTCAATGGCTTGGCTCCACACTATTCATTGTTCCTGGTGCTCAATATCTGTTACACTTCGGGCTTCCCTGCAGGCTTCCTTGCAGAATACAACTCCTTTACAAGCTCCTCTGTGGAGCAGATACAGGTATCCATGGCGCCTGTACAAACTACGACGGAGTCCGTGTCAGCTGACATGGCCTGTACGTGGAAGACGTACGGCAAGACACGCCCCCATACGGCTTTAAAACCACTGTCTTTCAAGAGGCTCGTTGCTGCTAATTAGCCTTACAAGCTACAGCGGTTACGTACGTTTACTCCTTCGTGTTTCCTTCGCACGAATTCCTAATCTGCTTACCTGGTTCTGACGCTTGCCAGGCTTCTGGATTGGCTTGCCTCCTCCTTTATTCCTGTCATGCTCGCATGGCTTTTGACCCGGAACATTATTGGATTATTCTTCCTGCTGTCCCTTGCGGTACGTCATCCCAGCCAGCTGCTACCAGACGCGGAACGACTTTGCCCTCCTCGCAGGTGACTTGCTATCAACCATCCGGAACTCTTCTACGCCTTATCTGGATGCGTGTGTGCTCAGGTACATATTTGTAGTTGGCAACTCCATCTCTGCTATTTGTAATCATTTCTCCACGGCCTTGATTGGATTTTTCCTTTTGTTGGATTCTGGGACATTGAGTGACTGTCTTGTGAACTTGTCTTCAAGTGCATATAAACGCTTTGCTGATTCTGCACCAACCCGGCACTAGTGCGACCCTCGTGCTGCTCAGGTTTATTTCCCTATACTAACATTCCTGTTTGTTGTTTTCTCCTATCGTTGTCTTCTGTTTCATGGACTATTATCCATCCTCAAAATACCCATATTTCAGGTTGGTTGTCATTGGTTCAATACTTTAGGAAGTCTCTTTAGAATTATTTCCACTCACTGTGCTTATTCATATTTTGTAGATTCACCCCGGGGAAGCTCCACTCCAATACTTACCTTGGTATTTTCCTGTATTATACTGCTGTTCTGTTTGGTTGATTTTTTTTCAACACTGTAGAATATCTTTGTATTCCTTTGCAGCATTGGTATTGGCGGTGTGTGTTCTCCCCGCTCTTTTATTCAATTGACACCTCTGTCTGTCCCAATCGAAACAGCGGAGAGGTACATTGTAGAAAAGAGCCCCTCTTTGAGGAAGCCCGAGTCTTGTATTCAGGGGAGCTGGGATGGAAGGCTGAATATTGGTTCTTGTACAACCATCATCTCCAAGGTCACTCATGCATGTCTTGAGCCTACTTCGGAGTGGTGAGTAACAGAATTAGCAGCCACAAACAATGTCCACGGAGGCCAGTGATGCTTTGACTCAAATCGTGCAAATGGTCACGGATCTACGAACCGACTTGACCAATGCACAAGAGGCACTGCACCAACGTATGGACGCCATTCAGGCCTTGGTTACCACTCCAGCGCCACAGATGGCCGGTGCTGGTGCTGCGGCTTCAGGATCAGGGTTTCCGCCTCCACAGCAGGAATCAAACCCTATTATGCTTACATGCCAGTTTCCTCTAGCTCCTCCTGAACGCTTCCTAGGTGATCCTAAACAATACCGAACCTTCATCAATCAATGCAAACTGCATTTTTGTGCCGTCCCGCTTCATTGCCTACTTCTACTACTAAAGCGGCTTTGTTTTGTCACATTTAGGAGGCACTGCAGCCGCGTGGGCTAACCCATTGTTAGAATCCAACAGTCATGTTCTCTACAATTGTGATGCCCTTCTTGCTATGAGGAGTACAGTGTTTGATACACGTTATACTACTCTAGCTGCTGACCTGGAACTCTTAAAGCATCGACAAGGGAACAACTCCCAATTGGTTTATTTGGCCCGTTTCAATCAGTTGGTAGCAGAAACTGATTGGCCCGAAGAGAAGAAAACTGCAGTCTTCTATCAAGGCCTGTCAGATGAGTTAAAGTACATCCTCTCCACTATTCCGGTAGTCCCCACGGCATTTGGGGAACTGCTAGATCTAGTCCTTCAGATTGATGCCCGTAAATCCGAAAGACGTGACGAAAAGAAACCTGCTTTGTTCAGCACGGTTCCAACGGAGACATCGTCCTCTTCACTTCCTGCGTCAGAACCTATGCAGATTGGTGTGGTTAGGGGTCCACTCACCCCTGCTCAACAAGAATATCATAGATCGCACAATCTCTGCATGTATTGTGGGGCCTCTGACCATTTACTGCCCGAATGTCCCAAAAAACCCAAAAGAAAAGCGGGAAACGCCAAATCCCGACAGTAGACGGAGTCCCTACGTCGGGAAGTTCACCTTTGGACTCTACAGTACAGAACCCGAGCCATCTAGTCCGCCTCCCTGTTACGTTTTCCCTGAATCATGGTGCTTCATTCCAGACAACAGCATTGATTGATTCAGGAGCAACGGGCAATTATGTTGATCAATGCTTTGCCTCTATGTCAGGGATAACACCGATTCGCAAAGCCATACCTGAAACAGTGAATGCAGTGGATGGTTCGATCCTTGTATCCGGAATGGTAACTCACCAGACGGTTCCATTACATACGAGCACCGACGAAGGCCATACTGAAGAGATATCATTCGATATCAAAGCGCCGGCCTACAGAGTCATTCTGGGAAATCCATGGCTGAAGCTCCATAACCCTGCCATCGATTGGTCGACATCTCAGATTCAGTTCCCTTCCAACATATGCAATACCCGATGCACTACATTGCTTAGAATTAGCCAGGATAGTCCTGTCAGGGCACTGGTATCTCCTACTTTGCATATTGGAGGCGTTTCTAACAACGCTGTCTCTATGGTACCTTCTCAATATGCAGACTATGCGGATGTATTCGACAAAGGGATGGCAGAGACTCTACCTCCACATAGGGTCTATGATTGCCCAATATACCTAGTACCGGGGGTAAAGATACCATCCGGCAGGGTGTATTCACTCACTCTCAAAGAAGACGAAGTACTTAAAGAGTACATAGACAAGGCCTTGGCCATGGGATTTATTCGTCCATCCAAATCACCAATTGCATCACCGCTTTTCTTTGTTCCTAAAAAGGAAGGGGATTTACGTCCCTGTATTGACTATCGTGCCTTGAATGCAGCTACCATAAAGAACCAGTACCCCCTCCCCCTGATCTCTGTTCTCCTTGATCAGTTGGGATCCTCCGAAGTATTTACCAAGCTAGATCTCCGAGGAGCCTATAATCTGGTCCGTATGAGAAAGGGGAACGAATGGAAGACCGCTTTTAAAACACGTTACAGTCTATTTGAATACCTGGTGATGCCCTTTGGGCTATGTAATGCCCCGGCCACGTTTCAGGCATTCATGAACGATTTGTTTTATGACATCCTTGACCAGTTTGTTGTAGTCTACCTGGATGACATTTTGATCTATTCACGAAACCAGGAAGACCACGAACTACATATCAAAACAGTGCTCAAACGTCTGAGGGATCACAAACTGTTTGTAAAAGCCGCAAAGTGCATATTTTACACCTCAGAGGTGGAATTTTTGGGGTATAACCTTACTAACAACGGGGGGCGCATGAGCCAGTCCAAAACTAGCGCGATCCTGGAATGGCCTGTGCCCAATTCAGTCAAATCTTTGCAATCATTCCTGGGATTCGCAAATTTCTATAGACGCTTCATCAACGGCTTTTCTGAAATCTCTGCACCTCTTACCTCTCTGACAAGTGCCAAGGTGCCATTTGTATGGTCTTCTGAAGCTCAGGAGGCTTTTGATCAGTTAAAAGCCGCCTTCACTTCTGCCCCTGTCCTCAAACATCCCGATCCCGATCTTCCTTTCTTTGTTGAGGCTGACACCTCGGGTTATGCTCTTGGTGCGGTGTTGTCACAAACCTGTCCTCACTCGGGCGAGATTCATCCTGTTGCCTACTTCTCTCGTAAATTGACACCTTACGAAAGGAACTACTCCATGACGGAACGCAAACTCTTAGCCATCAGAGACGCATTCTTGGAATGGAGACATCACCTTCTGGGGGCCAAACACCTTGTAACGGTATACTCAGATACCGTAGTCTGTTAGCCTTCAAATCTATGAAATGTCTTACAGCTAGACAGGCGCAGTGGCATTTATTCTTTTCACAATGCCAGTTTGTTATCATATACCGTCCTAAAGCTCAAGTTTCGGCTGACACTCTCTCACGCCTCCATGCGGGTGGCCAGTACCAACAGGTCGAATCACTTCCTCTCCTACCGAACAAAGTTGTGTGCGGGTGTTCGGTTCAGCCCTCTGTGTTCGATCATCCTTGATTGGGTCTCAACCCATCCAAAAGAAATCGCTGATTTCAACCTAGAAGTAATTCAGGGTATGCCATTTATCCAAGGGAGCGTCTGTGTACCATCAGGTCAAGCTAGAACCTTAGCTCTCCAGTGGTCCCACGATTCTTTGGTTGCAGCACACCCAGGAAGTCAAAAAACTCTTGAGGCCTTACGGCGTTGGGCTTGGTGGCCTTCCATGGCTTGCGATGTAAAGGACTACATTTTGACCTGTTCCACATGCACTCAATGTAAGACCTCTAGAGCCAAACCAGTAGGCTTATTACAACCTCTGCCTGTTCCGTACAAACCTTGGCAGATGGGGTCAATGGATTTCATTGTGGAACTCCCCGACGTCCAGGGTCACAACACCATTTGGGTGATTGTGGATTAGTCTAAATATGCACTGTCCATACCTTGTTCCGGCTTGCCTTCGGCTCAGGAATTGGCGAGACTGCATGACGAATGGGTTTCGTTTCTTTGGCTTACCCTTGGTCATTGTTTCCGACCGTGGTACACAATTTACTTCACGGCCTTGGAAGGCTCTTACAGCTTCCCTGGGCATCGAGGACAGATATTCCTCGGCATACCATCCTCAGACGGATGGGCAGACTGAGAGAACCAACGCTACTATCGAACAGCACCTACGCTGTTTAAGCCTTCAGTTCCAACAGTCCTGGTTTACTTCCCTGCCTTACGCGGAGTTTGCATATAACAACTCTATGCATACGTCAACAGGGATTTCTCCCTTCTTTGTCCTGTATGGTGGTCATCCTAGGGCACTCCCACTTGATCCGATACTGCCGGCTGTCAACCCAGCTGCAAGAGACTGCGTGAGAGATCTCGATAAGATTCATCGGGATGTACGCTGTCATTTGCTCCGAGCTCAAGACCATGCCAAAAAAAAGGCTGATGTGCATCGATCCCTGGCACCGGTCTATCGGAGCGGCGTGAAGGTGTGGTTGTCGTCCCGTAACTTACGGATTGCGGCCAAACGTTCGCTTTTGCCTAAATACGTGGGACCCTATATGCTATTACTGATGTTATAAATCCTGTGGCGGTCAAGCTCTCCCTGCCGCGCTCATGGCGTATGCACCCAGTTTTTCACGTCTCCCTGATCAAGCCTTTCATCCAGGGGACTCGCCTACCTACACGTCCCTCGCCGATCTTGGTGGATGGAGAGGAGGAGTATGAGGTTTCGCGCATCCTGGACTGCAGGGTGTCTAGGGGTACGTTGTTCTACCTAGTGGATTGGAAAGGTTATGGGCCCGCGGACCGTACCTGGGAGCCTTTGTCCAACTTACATTGTCCGGAGCTTCTGAGGAGTTTCCATTCCGCCAGGGGGTTGCCGGTGTCTTTGGGGGAGGATGCTGTTACACTTCGGGCTTCCCTGCGTGCTTCCTTGCAGAATACGACTCCTTTACAAGCTCCTCTGTGGAGCAGATACAGGTTGCCATGGCGCCTTACACAAACTACGATGGAGTCCGTGTCAGCTGACACGTCCTGTACGTGGAAGACGTACGGCAAGACACGTCCCCATACACCTTTAAAACCACCGTCTTTCAAGAGGCTCGTTGCTGCTAATTAGCGTTACAAGCTACAGCTGTTACGTCCGTTTACTCCTTCGTGTTTCCTCCGCACAAATTCCTAATCTTCTTACCTGGTTCTGACCCTTGCCTGGCTTCTGGATTGTCCTTTATTCGTGTCGTGCTCGCCTGGCTTTTGACCCGGAACGTTATTGGATTATTCTTCCTGCTGTTTCTTGCAGTACCTCATCCCAGCTAGCTGCTACCAGACGCGGAACGACTTTGCCCTCGTCGCAGGTGGCTTGCTATCAACCATCCGGAACTCTCCTACGCCTTATCTGGATGCGTGTGTGCTCAGGTACATATTTGTAGTTGGCAACTCCATCTCTGCTATTTGTAATCATTTCTCCACGGCCTTGATTGGATTTTTCCTTTTGTTGGATTCTGGGACATTGAGTGACTGTCTTGTGAACTTGTCTTCAAGTGCATATAAACGCTTTGCTGATTCTGCACCAACCCGGCACTAGTGCGACCCTCGTGCCGCTCGGGTTTATTTCCCTATACTAACATTCCTGTTTGTTGTTTTCTCCTATCGTTCTCTTCT
The DNA here is from genome assembly GCF_040938575.1 of Ambystoma mexicanum. NCBI lineage: Eukaryota > Metazoa > Chordata > Amphibia > Caudata > Ambystomatidae > Ambystoma > Ambystoma mexicanum. The sequence continues at coordinate 22,797,777 of NC_090938.1, forward strand.
GTTTCATGGACTATTATCCATCCTCAAAATACCCATATTTCAGGTTGGTTGTCATTGGTTTAATACTTTAGGAAGTCTCTTTAGAATTATTTCCACTCACTGTGCTTATTCATATTTTGTAGATTCATCCCGGGGAAGCTCCACTCCAATACTTACCTAGGTATTTTCCTGTATTATACTGCTGTTCTGATTGCTTGGTTTATTTTCAACACTGTATAATATCTTTGTATTCCTTTGCAGCATTGGTATTGGCGGTGTGTGTTCTCCCCGCTCTTCTATTCAATTGACACCTCTGTCTGTCCCAATCGAAACAGCGGAGAGGTACATTGTAGAAAAGAGCCCCTCTTTTAGGAAGCCCGAGTCTTGTACTCGGGGGAGCTGGGATGGAAGGCTGAATATTGGTTCTTGTACAACCATCATCTCCAAGGTCACTCATCCACGTCTTGGGCCTACTTCGGAGTGGTGAGTAACAATATCTCTAACGTGCCACCATGCGCCTGGTTCTCAATGGCTCCACATTATACATTGTTCCTGGTGCTCAATATCTCTAATGTGCCGCCATGCACCTGGTTCTCAATGGCTCCACACTATTCATTGTTCCTGGTGCTCAATATCTCTAATGTGCCGCCATGCGCCTGGTTCTCAATGGCTTGGCGCCACACTATACATTGTTCCTGGTGCTCAATATCTCTAACGTGCTGCCATGTGCCTGGTTCTCAATGGCTTGGCTCCACACTATACATTGTTCCTGGTGCTCAATGTCTCTAACCTGCTGCCATGTTCTGTGTATCAGGACTGCACGAAGGAGAAGTTAGGGGCAAGGACATGTTCTGTGTATCAGGAGTGCAAGAAGAACAACACAGTGGCATGCCTGTGTTCCGCATATCAAGTCTGCAAAAAGGTTAACATAGTGCAAGGGCCTGTTCTGTGCATCTTTCAGAGCACCTGGAGACCATGCAAACGGCAGCAGTGGTGTTCAATGTAAATCCCATTAACAAAAGAACCTGAGCATTCACTAAACTATTTCTCAATAGCTTATGCAGACCATACATAGAATCAATGTCCCACTAGCACTGTACCCCAGTGCCGGGTTTGAAAACTGAACACTTAATCTGCACCAGTGCCTTCACGAAGGAAAAACACTAACTCCAATAACCTGTTCGAAAGACACCCATTGTGGGCTCACTCCACTTCTTGTGAGGAATGACGACCGCACCAAACACTTGTTGTGGACACGCTCTAAACACTGGGAGGAACACAAGCTCCAATGGGAAGTTCAGACAGTGGGAGCACAGTACTCTAGCAAGAGTAACAATGCTTACTACTGCAATTGGGCAATAATGCTGGCCAAAATAGTATAGAGTGCAGTCTGTGCAAATCCTATCAGATTGACATGTTCATGGCTCAACCCATCAACGCAACCCATTCTGGACTAGGGCCTGCATTCAGCAGCTAAGCAGCTAGAAAAGGTGTATATCAAACAAAGCTCTGAACCAGATATCCAAAGCAACCCAATAGAACAGTCTCCCTCACAGGCAGCTTGTGAGTGGCTGGAGCTGGGCACTGGGTGGCGAAGGCCTAGCAATGGTAAATTCCAAAATGAGAACACAATACAGCCAATTATACGGGTGTCAACAACACAGGCCAGCTTGCAACGTACCAAACTCTGTATTAGACCATGCAGTTCAAAGCTGAAGGAAGTCCTTTTAAAAATGTATGAATCGGTAATGGATCAAATAATGCAGCATCCAGTAGGCAATTGTGGTCTGATGGGTTTATCAACAGGTGAAAAAGATGGGATGTGATGCCCGAATGCAGTTATTGTAGCCAGCGTACCGAAGGTGGAAGGATGACCACCTTGGGAATGCAATAATCATTTCAACACGGTCACGGATGGGCTCAAGAATAAACCAACTCTCAGAAAAGGTTCAAGGGTTTTTATTGGAAAGTTTGAGGCGGGGGTTCCACCTAAGGGCCGCCCCTCTCTCGTCCCATCGGCTTTTCCCTGCATCGCACAGACTTCCCCAATCTCCAAGATGGTCAATAGAGAATGTAACCCCTATCAAAGCCGACACAAAGGTGCCATGGTTTTGGTTATAAGCTTTTATTTCCCAAATAGAAAACCTCACTGTCCCCATCTTTAAGAAGGGTTTTCAAAGGAATTGTCAGAATGTCCATCAAATCAAGTTCCACCGTCCTGTGCAATATCGTACTCCAACCCTCACACTATAAAACCACTCGGCAGCAGAGTATTTCTACATTATTGTATTATTTAACTGCTACTGCTGATAATAATCTTGCTGCTATTTTAGTTGTAGCTAGTTTACTTTTATTGTGCTGCTACTCATGTGTTTTTACTGTCTTAATACCTTACGTGTTTCGCTTCCTTAATTGAATGAGAACTGGAACACTTTGCTTACTTACAGTCCTCTTTCTATGATCCTCAGTGGCTATCTGCCTCTCATTGATTCCCCCCACGGCATTTATATGCCGTATCACTTGCACACACAGCGGGCACGCCATCAGCGTGCCAAAAGGCACGCTTAAGGCAAGCCCGTCTGTGCCCACCCATGCAGGGGCCAGTCAAGGCAGTCAGGGCAAGAATGCCATTCACCTCACTACGGCTCCTTGGGATCGTAGCACCCTGCTGTCCCTTGCTCCCACGGAAACCAGCTGGCCTCCTGGTTTCCCAAAACCCAGGCTGGCTAAACCTCCTTCATTTACTTCTCTGTCCCCAGCATCAGGATTACAATGCAGACTTCTCAATACCCGCTCACTGGTGGCGCACACTATCGACTGCCATGATTTGCTGACAAACTCCCAGCCTGATCTCCCGTTTCTCATAGAGACTTGGTTGAGGGAATTGTCCGGACCCGCTATAGTTCAGGCCCTGCCCCCAAACTATACCATGACTCATGTTGATCGAGTTTCCGTTCATCCAGGTGGTGGACTGGCCATTTGAATGGATTGTGTCGTAACACATATTCCTCATCTTAGATATCTTGTTCCCAAGATATGCTGCTTTGGAATTTTTTTTTCAAGAGAGGGCGCTGTGTTCAAGGCCGTGGAGTCGTAGTCCCTCGAGGGCCACCATCGAGCATCGCCGTCATCTGCAGTATAAAGGGCTTGAGCCGCGCCCGTTATCTCACTTCCGTTTTTTACAAGCAACTGCTTTGTGTCACAGTACGGCGCATCAGGTTTTTTCTCGACGATATCCTCGTCATCTACTCCGACCACACCAAAGACGGGTTTTAAAAATGTCTGAAGTGTGATAGGAAAATTTCAATTACCGACCCCCATCGGAATTGCCTTTGGTGTCTCAGCCCTGAAAATCGGGTGGACGAATGTGGTTCCTTTCAGGCCATGTCCAATAAGGTACGCTGGCGGTGGGGGAGGAATCTTATAAGTCTTCGAAAAGACAAAAAGATCCAGGAGGGTAGAGTAGAAAATCTCGACATGGGTCGAGGAGGTCGAGATCCAATGGTCGCTCAAGGAAATCCTCCTCGTCTTTGTCCAAGAGGTCGAAGAAACAACGTCACAGATCTTCTTCCTCCTCTTCTGAGAGAAGAGTGACATATCCTTCCAAGCACCATTCCCCTGAAAAATGGGAGGCCTTTAGGGCTTTGATGCTTAAAATCTTTGAGAAAGCGGCCCAAACTCCCTCGAAGAAGATGCATGGATATCATGCCCCTGCCCACTCCAAAAGTGACAGAGAGAGATCAATGACCAGGCACGCAAGAGCCGACAAAGAGTCGAGGGGGTCATCGAGGGAAAGTTCCCCGACACCTCATGTAAAGGCAAAACCACTGGTGCATAAATCGGGGGTAGCGGAATCGATGTCGAAGTCGAAATTCGACTCGACACAATCCACGACGATAGCTTCGAAGCCACCACCGAAAATGGCATCGACACCTTTGACAGTGTCGAAGCCTACTACGATAGCATCAAAGTCTCCTTTGAGAACGCCAAAGCCAGCGTCCATACCATCGACGCCTTTACCGAGGCATTCTTTGATCCCGATGCCAAAGTCGACGCCATTGTCCAAGCCTAGGTCGGCGCCATCCCCTTTACTAGAAAAGGTTTTCCATCCTCAACCCAGGCAGGAATTATTCAGATCTATGTCATCTATATTTGAAGAACAATCCTCTGAAGAGGATGTTACTTCGGCTGGGGTTCGGTTTGGAGCCAGGGAGGTTCCTGAAGAGTTCGTAAACGCGAATACCAAGATGGCAGATCTTTATGAAGGTCTTCAAAATGCCAGTGGCCTAGACACTTTCCCTGAAGTGGAATTTGAGAGGCCAGACCCTGCAGATCATGCAGAACCTGGTTATAGGAACCTCATGGGAAGGGTAATTGATTTCCATGGGTTGGAAAGCAGTTTCCCAAAGTTTCAACCAGGATGATATGACAGACATCCTGAATGAGGGACCTCAAAAAGACCCTGTCCTCCCTTTCCATAAGGCACTGCAAAAAGGGTGATGGCAAATTAGAACACCCCTGATTCGGGTTCTGCATTAAATAAAAAATGTGTGGCAAAGTACAGACCATCTTCATCAGATCCTGAATAGCTGTTTAAACATCCCTCACCTGAAAGTTGGTACAAGCTGCAACCTCTACTAGGCAGTCAGCTTACCCTTCAATACCACCAGACATGGCCCTTGAAATCGACTAATGTAACTTGCATTTTGGCAAGATTTACATACACCCGGTGGGACTGTATGACATCAGCGGCTGAACACATCCCAGAGGGTGAGGAACGGGATGGTTTCCTGGCGATAGTAAAACATGGAAAAGAGGCTATGGAGGAATGCCTACAGTCAGGATCGGACACTGCTGATAGTATAAGCAGGTCCATGGCATCTAGCACGGTCCTACGCAGATTTGCATGGCTGAGGAAATCTGGCTTTGCACCTGATGTGCAGTCCAGATTACTCAATAAGCCCTTTGACGGCTTGAGGCTGTTCGGGAGCAAGGCGGACGAGAGCTTGGAGAAGCTGCAGACCTCGAAAGCGACAGCAAAATCACTCAGCGCCACTATAAAACAGCCTCAGCAACACACCTACACAGGGACATCTTCCTGGAGGAGCCGTCCCTTTTGTTTCACCTCCTCTTTTGGAAAAGGAAGGGGACAGACTAGTCAAAGAGGTCAACAGAGAAAATCCCTTTGTGGTGGAAAGGGGAAAGGTGCTAGATCAGCCCCAGCAGCGGCTAGTACCTCCTCAGCCACTGCTGCAGCCGCTGCAAAGCCACTTCGAGGTCTTCACCCACAAGACCCTGGTGGGAGGCAGGATCACTCGGTATCTGAACAAATGGCGGCATATTACGTCAGATGCCTGGGCGCTAGAGATAGTGACCCATGGTTACTGACTTCCTTTTCATCAAAGACCTCAAAATCATCCACCGGGAACCAACTATGTCAAAATTCCAGACCCGCTCCTTATGCATGAGATTTCAACCCTGCTAGAGAAAGGTGCAAAAGAACATGTAGCTGTAGCGGAAAGGAACAAGGGTTGGTACTCCCCTTATTTTCTCATCCCCAAGAAGGACGGAGGATTGAGACCCATCTTGGACTTAAGAAATGTGAACAAATTCCTCAGGAAGGACAAGTTCAAGATGGTGACCCTTTCTCAGATCCTTCAGGCTCTTCAACTTCGGGACTGGCTGGTTTCATTGGACCTTCAGGATGCTTACTTTCATGTCCCAATCCATTTCAAGCACAGAAGGTACCAGAGGTTCGCGGTTGGCGGTTCTCACCAGCAGTTTCGGGTTCTGCAATTTGGGCTGACCTCCACTGCAAGGGTTTTCACCAAACTGATGGCTGTAGTGGCAGCGAATCTCAGAAGAGAGGGGATTCACGTCTAGCCCTACCTGGAAGATTGGCTAATCAGGGCAAGTTCACCTGGACAAGCCTAGGAACATCTGGCCAGGACCTGCCACTTCTTGCACAGACTGGGCTTCTCCCTCAATTACAAGGAGTCGCAAATGATTCCACGCCAAAGACTCCAATTCATCGGGGCAGTCCTGGATACTTCCTCAGGGAAAGCCTTGCCTCCCGAGGAAAAGACCTCACCACATTCTGCAGATGGTAACAAAGTTTCAGAATGCCCAACATCTGCCTGCCTTCGATTTTCTGATGTTGCTGGGCCTCATGGCATCCTACATCTTTCTGGTGCAAGAGGCCAGACTGAGAATGAGATCCCTCCAATGGGCCCTCAGGACTCAATGGTCCCAGTTTTCGGGGGATATGTCAGATCTTTTGCAATCCCGGCCAGAGTGGCTCAAGATCTTCTATGGTGGGCTTGCAAGGAAAATATCGTCAAGGGAGAATCTTTTTGGCAACCATGGCCGGAGATAACGGTAGTGACGGACGCTTCACTCACGGGGTGGGGAGCCCACACCAATGATCTGGCAATCAACGGTCGTTGGTCTCCATCTGAGTCCAAACTACACATCAACCTTTTGGAGCTGAGAGCAATCAGACTAGCGCTGAAAGCTTTTCTGCCCTCTATATGGAGAAAGAATGTCTTGATAATGATGGACAACACAGTGGCCATGTACTACCTCAAAAAAAGAGGAGGCGTAGGATCACTTCCACTCTGCAGAGAGGCAATGCAGCTCTGGTTCTGGGCAATGCAAGAAGGAATCTCTCTATGGGCAATTCACTCAGCCGGAGAGCAGAACACAGCGGCGGACGATCTGAGCAGGCAGAGCATAGTTTCTCACGAATTGGAAATAGCTCAGGAAGTACTTCAAGAGATTCTCGCCCTTTGGGGAACCCCTCAAGTGGATCTGTTCGCGACCAGAGGAGCTCTAGGGGAAGCGTTTGTGGTGGACTGGGTATTTCCATTCATATACACGTTTCCACCAGTCCCCGTGATTCCTCATGTGATCAGGAGGTTGAGAAAGTTCAGTAAAACCATGATCCTAATTGCCCCAGATTGGGCCAGGAGAACGTGGTACCTGGACCTTCTGGACATGTCCATCTGCCCTCGAATGTGTGTTCCACAAAGAGAGGAACTTCTCTCGCAAGAGGAAGGTCGGGTTCTCTATACAGAGGTCAAGACACTCAGCCTTCACGTATGGTTTCTGAGAGGCTGAGATATAAGGATTGGGACCTCCCGGATGACGTAATGGAGATCTTGCTTTCAGCCAGGCAGCCAGCAACAAAATCCTTGGATCAGTGTCGTTGGAAGAAGTTCAGTTACTGGTGCATGGATAAGAATGTGGATCCATTTTTATGTAATACTCCTACAGTACCTTCTTTCCTCTTACACTTGGCCAATTTGGGGCTCCAAATTGGCACTATAAAAGGATATTTGGCAGGGCTATCCATCTTTAGGCGCTCCTCGGAAGAGGTGTCCTATTTTAAAATGCCCTTGCTAGTTTAATTTTTGAAAGGGCTGACAAATGTGCACCCTCCGACACCTTTTCAGGTTCCCATCTGGGATTTGAATTTAGTCTTAAAATGTCTCATGTGTGCCCCTTTCAAACCTTTACATTCTTGCCCGTTAAGGCTTCTCACTCTAAGAAAATGTTGTTAGTGGCTATAACGTCAGCCCGCAGGGTCAGTGAGTTGCAGGCGCTCTCTTGTAAGCCTCCTCACACCGTTTTCCATAGGGACAAGGTTATTCTAAAGGTCAAACCATCCTTCTTGCCCAAGATAGTCTCTGAATTCCATCTGTCACAAAAAATCACCTTACCTTCTTTTTACCCTTCTCCACACACTAGTAAGGAAGTGGAGGGATTGCACAGACTGGACCCAAAAAGGGCTCTCAGTTTCTATATTTCTAGACTGGCAAATTTCCGATAAAGTAACCAACTGTTTGTTGGATATACTGGACACAAATTGGGCCTTGGAGTATCTAAGCAAACTCTATCCAGAGGGATAATTCTGGCAATTTCGGAGTGATACAAATTGGCTGGGAAAGAGCTTCCAGATGGGTTAAGGGCTCATTCAACCAGGGGCATGACAACTTCCACGGCTCTTCAGAAGGGTGTCCTGGTGCAGGATATTTGTGCGACAGCCACCCGGTTGTCAATGCATACTTTCATAACATATTACTGCTCGGACTCTACATCTTAATAAGGAGGCCTTTTTTGCAAAAGCTGTCCTTCATTCAGTACATGTTTGAAATCTCTAGTACTCCCTCCTCCAAAATCTTTACTGCTTTGGGAGCCTAAGATGAAGACTACGTGGCAGCACACAATCCATTCGAAGAACAAGTTACTTACCAACTGTAACGTTCTTTCGACTCGATGTTCCACCCACGTATTCCTCATCGACCCTCCCAACCTACCCCTCTGTACAGTTTACGCCAGTTGCACTCAAACTTCCTAAGGACTTTAATGCCTGATTAACTGATGTGAACATGAACACCGTAAAAATAGAAGTGGGATAACGGGTGCGGCTCGAGCCCTTTATACTGCGGATGACATCGACGCTCGACGGCGGCCCTCGAGGGACTACGACTCCAAGGCCTCTAACACAGTGCCCTCTGGTGAAAAAAAAATTCCGAAGTAGCAGAGCTGGGGAACAAGATATCTAAGATGAGGAATACATGGGAGGAACATCCAGTCGAAAGAACTTTACAGTTGGTAAGTAACTTGTTCTTCATAAGGCAATTTATAAAAGGTGTGTGCACGGAACCCCTGCATTCACTTAAGATGGAATGTTGCCTTGCCCAGATTTCTGTTTCTCCTTCTACTACGATTACTATCTTAATGGTATATCGCCCTCCTGGAACTGATGCTGTGTTTTGTACCAACTTGGTCTCTGAGCTCCAGATCAAGTACCCTAAACTGTGGGTTATGGGTGATTTTAACCTTCCGGTTACTACCTCCCCTTCTAGCCAAGTCGCCAATTTTCTCTCCTTAATGGCGGACCTTGGGCTACCCCAGTTGATTTCGGTATCTACCCATCAATTTGGCAATATTCTTGATTTTATTTTTGCTCCTAGCTCGGCGATCTCTTCCTTTTCTCCTCTTCTCTGATCACTTTTTAATATCTTTCTCGATCCATCAGCAGGATTCTAATCCTCGTCCTATTAAACCAGCCATCTTTAAGCATAATTGGTGCAAAGTAAACAATCTTCATCTGGTGGATGCCCTCCAGTCCCAGCTTACTTTTCACAGCCCCTGCTCATTAAGCTCCCTAGGAGAGTCCTTCTTAGTAGTTGCTGATCTGCTGGCCCCGCTCAGGCTCTGTAAGATAAGAAATCATATCTCTGAGCCCTGGTTCTCGGATGATCTCAGAGCTCTTAAAACCAGCTGCAGACGAGCTGAGAGGAAGGGACGCGCCGGCTATCTTCATATGGATGAACATGCTTTTCGCACTATGCTGTCTATCATAAAGCCATGAGTGAGGCAAAAAAACCTTCTTTAGCCAGAAGGTGCAATCTGCAGTCAATAAGCCTAAAGCCTTACTTGAACTTGTTCAATCTCTGTCCACCCCTAGTTCTACTGGTTCTGCCACCACGCCATCTCAAGCCCTCTGATTCACGCTCGTCCTTCTTTCATACCAAAATTGAAACTATTTGCAGCAACATCAGACTGTTGGCTAGTCAATCCTCACCTCCCACGATCTCTCTTGCTTCTGTTATGCCCAGCTCTGCCTGGTCTTCCTTTCCTATGTTCTCTGACTCTGACATGCAAGGGGCTATTTAGCGCCTTAAATCAGCTTCTCCTACTGATCCTATACCATTCACCTTGCTCAAAGATATTTCAGGCGCAGTTATTTCTCATATTACTGCCGCAGTCAATGCCTCGTTTCTTGACCCATTGAAACATGCGCTGGTGCTGCCTGTGTTGAAAAAAAACTCACATTGGACCCTGGGATGCTTGAACATTTTCAACCCATCTCCCTTCTCCCTGTTCTTATGAAGGTTATGGACTCTTGTCTCACCCCTGCTGTCCTCTTTTTTAGAATCCTCTGGGTGTTTTGACATCTTTCAATCTGGGTTTTGTCCAGGGAGGGGCACCGAGTCGGTCCTAAATTCTGTATTTGACGATCTTGCCCACCTAGTCGACCAGGGCGGAGTGGGAGCGGTACTTTTATTGGAGTTATCCGCAGAATGTGACACAGTTGATCATACCATCCTGATCTCCCGTCTATCGGATGCTGGGATATCCGGCCAAGTTCTCAGTTGGTTTTCATCTTTCTTGGCTGATCGCTCCCAATCGGTCTCCCTGCCCCCTTTCTGTTCTGAACCAGTAAGACTTACCTGTGGAGTCCCTCAGGGATCGGCACTTTCACCTATACTCTTCAATCTATATATTAGATGTCTCCTTCTTATCCACGATCAAGGTTTTAGATACTACTCCTACGCTGACGATAGTTGTTGGTCCGTCTGGATCTTACCTGTGCGGAGACTGCCTCCCAGCTGAGGAGAGGTCTTGAGGACTTGGGAGCATGGATGGCGCTCAACTCACTTAAACTTAACGCAAATAAGACACAGGTCCTGGTAGCGGGCACTACTTGCCTACTCTCTTTCTGGACCCCTGACCTCTGGCCCACGTCCCTGGGCCCTTTCCCTTCACCATCTACCACTGTGAAAAATCTGGAGGTTAAACTATCCTCCTCCCTTCTGATGGCTCATCAGGTTGCGGCGGTCAGTAAAGCCGGCCACTTTAAACTTCGAGTGTTAAGGAAGGTTCTCCCTTTCATTCCTCCTCATTTTCATGCCCCAGTAGTCTCAGCACTGGTCCTTAGTGCGGTAGACTACTGTAATTTGCTTTACCTTGGCCAACCTATCTACTTGATACATAGACTACAGCTGCTTCAGAATGCCACAGCTTCGCCCCCCCCCCCCCCTCACGGACTCATATGACCCCTTTGCTCAGACAGTTGCACTGGCTTCCGGTGGAGAAGCAGATTTTGTTCAAGTCTCTGTGCATCGTCCACCGGGCCTTCTATAAGCAGGGAGCAGAATTATATTCAGGAAATGTTTTCCCAATACGTTCCTTCCCGTCCTTTTCGTTCTCAGTCTGCTCTCCTGTTGCTGGTTCCTCGAGTCAGACTCTCCCGGACAAGCGGTTGCGCTTTTTCTGTATTGGCAGCGAGATCCTGGAACAAGCTACCACTCATTTTACGAGCTACTGCTGACCATCTAATTTTCTGTCGCTCGCTGAAAACACAGCTCTTTTAGGCTCCTACTCTGCTGCTGACCCTCATTGCCTTAAGCGCCAAGATGCCCTCGGGCGATCATGCGCACTATAAATAAATTTAACATAACATAGCTAAAAGGGTAAACTAACAAAGTTCCTTCTTCGGGAGAATGGCTCCTTTGTCCTACTTCTTGAACAGTGTCCAAATAATGTTGTGAGGGGCCAGAAATGTGAGATGGACACACTCTCAAGTCACCATTTTTTTTAAAAAAAGGGGTGAGACAAACGTCCATCTTTCCCTACCTAATAAAACAAGGCTAAAGGAAAATTACCTAATGTCCAAAAAGCATCTGGTCCTCACACTAACATACACAACAACATTATATGGGAATTGGTTGACAGTTTTAAACCCCACAAAATAACAGGGTTAGATCTGCTTACTCTGGATCAATTCACGATTCTCTGGATCACAGTTCAAGTTAGTTAGTTACAATGATAACATTCCACTCAACGTAGAGATACAAAGTTCAATTTCCCTTCTATATCCTTTTTTTGGTAAAGCAACTTCCTCACTTCCAGAAAGGTTTCTTCACAGTTCAAAGCAACTGGATATCACTGTTGGCAGCATGGCTGAAATGATACACGTCCACGGTAAGGGAGGCGAAGTGGCTGAGGTGGATTTCACTGCCTCATGGTCTTGGGTCTCACAGCTGATGTTACAGACAGCCCAGGAAACACTGCGGAACGTAGCATTAGACACTGCCAAGCAGGCACACTGGCTCAAGCGAAGCCAGATTCACAAGGCCAAGAACAAGGCAGGGAAGATGCTTGCATGGTTGGAAAGAAGGGACTGGGGCAACAGGCATGTACGGACCTTACAGGACAACAAGAGACCACGTTGACAGAGGATGCAGACAATGCCCAGGCATTTGCGGCGTACTATGAATCTTTGTATAACGCCCCGCTGAGGCAACCCTGGGACGAACGGCTGAGGGCGATTGACCCAGCGGTCCTCCCACGGTTGAAAACACAACAGCAAATGGATCTGGATGCAGATGTGTCGTAAGAGGAAATAGCAGCTGCCATTTCTCAACTACAGTCAGGGAAACTTCTGGGACCGAATGGAAGAGATTGGGGGACACAGTGGTGGGACCACTCCGCCGGTTATTCTTGCAGAACAAGCGGGACGGCATACTACCCAAGGACTTGAGGAAAGCATGCACAGTAGTTCTTCCAAAACTGAGTAAACTCCCAGAACTCTGCACCTCATACAGGCTCATTTCGCTCATTATTGGGGAGGCAAAGATCCTGGCAAGGGTTCTAGCTACCCATATGTTAGGGGTGATAGTGCAGCTGATTCCCCCGGATGAGTGTGGCTTTCGGCACGCTAAGTCCAGGTGCATGAATTTATGCAGCGTACTTATGGCCATGGGTCAAGCCTCAAGAATCTCGGGCCCTTTAGCCCTACTTGCAGTGGACTTCGAGAAGACATTCTATTCAGTGTACTGGGATTCGCTGTGGGATAAAATAGAATGTATTGGGAGAAGTTTTTGAGTTGGGTGTGCTTGCTGTATAGCTCGCCAGTGGCGGAAGTAAGGGTTAATGGGATATTTTCCAGGTCACTCCCCCTAGGGTGGGGGACGAGGGAGGGATGTCCCCTCTTTCCTCTACTTTTCACACTGGCGGTGGAGCCGTTAGCAATAAGACTTAGCTCCAACCCAGACTGGGTGGATTTAGATGGCCATGGGGTGGTGAAGAGTGGGTCTCTATGTATGCAGACAGCCAGTTGATTTATATGGGAAAATTCTCTGCCTCTTGCCACACAGTGGTGCAAATCCTGAATGACTACCAGAGCTTCAGCGGTCTAAAGGTCAATTGACAGAAATCATGTATTCCCCATACACGGTGGGAAGGCCGCAATTCCACCGGACTGCCCCTACAAATTGTCCATGACTGGATTCGGGTACCTGGGCATTAAGGTGGGGGGCATCTCTCAGACTTTGCACTCGATCATTGAAAAATTCAAGCTCAATGTCGCACACTGGCCAACCCTTCCACTGAACTTGATGGGCAGAGCAGCCCTCTTCAAGATGACATTTCTGCCTACGTTTCTAGCTGTGCTGCAGAATGCCCCCTCTCCTGTTCTCCAAGACGGTTTTCGGAAAGATTGATATGGTTCTTAGGTAACTGTTGGGGTTAAACAAGCACGAATCGCCCTGAGAACTCTATAGTGCTCGGTGTGGGAGGGTGGGATTGGCCTGCCCTGCTTACAGTGATACTACTGGGCGGCACGATTGGGAGTGGGAACAACTGGCTGCACTGGGATCGCAAGTTGCCACACATTGCCATTGAGCGGGGTTGGATGGGTGGGAGGCTCCCGGTGCAAATTGTATATGGTAGGAGGAGGGAGGAAGGGCCTGCGCTCCCACTTATGATAAAGCACGTGCAGCGGGTATGGACTGAGGCACACAAGCCCATTGGATGGGGTGGGAGGCCTACATTAAATCGACTCCCATCTTACAGAGCTTCTCAGAATGGGTCATTTTTGGAATTGGGAGAGCCATGGGATCCTGACCCTAGCAGATCTTGAGCGGTAGGGCAGCCTCCTTCCCTTTGAGTCATTACAGGAGAACTTTGGTCCCCGGGGCAGCAAGTACTTTAGATATATGCAGCTAACGCACGCAATGAGGGTGCATTTCTCAGTCCTGAATGATGTCCCACAATGTTCAGCATTGGAGGTGAATATACTCCCGGCACGTATCGAGACCAAAGTCACTTCCACTCTTTACCAAGTTATATCCGCCTTCGTGTTTCGGGATTTGTACCACCTCAAAGATAGATGGGACGGGGGCATAGGCCCTCTGGATCCAGAGGAGTCGGCGGAGGTGCTGATGTTCTCCAGGGAAGTGGGGATGTCCGTGTGGCTACGCCTCATACAATTCAAGATCCTACATCAGGTCTATTACTCCCCGTCATGCCTGTGCCACTAGCGCACACATTGGCAACCATCATAGACTATTTTGAACTCATTTATCTTCATAATACTCTTTGAACAACCCCTATTCACACTTTGGTCCTTAATTTACATTTGCACGACTTTGGTACTTTCTTATTTAATTCAGCTAACTACATGCACCATAATGCACCTTGCTACAATTCCTGGCTATTCCCATTCATCAGTATTGAAACCACAATCCCCAGAAGCCCGAGCGATCAGTGCTGCTTCCACCTTCTCAGGACCTCAGGACTAGAGAGGTAGGAGGCAGATTGCCTTCAGGTGTGCTGCCAATTAGCCTGCCTCAGTTCAGGGCAGGGCTGTATTTAAGCAGCTGCCTGCAGGAGCTCAGTCTCTTGCATTAAGAGTCCTTCCAGCTCCTTTTTGCCTTGAGCCACGATTTGTATGCTGTTCCTGTTGCCATTTCATCTGGCTTCTGATTCCAGCACTCCTTGCTGCCCTGCTCCGCTGGGCTCCCTGCCTTGCAGCCTGTTATACTCTTCTGCCTGCAGCCCTTGTCCTCTGGGCTCCCTGCCTCGCTGCCCTGCTCCTGAGGGCTCGCTCCTTGCGGCCCTGCTCCTCTGGGCTCACTGCCTTGCCGCCTGTTACACTCTTCTGCCTGCAGCCCTTGTCCTCTGGGCTCCCTGCCTCGCTGCCCTGCTCCTCTGGGCTCGCTCCTTTGCTGCCCTGCTCCTCTGGGCTCTCTGTCCGCAGCCTACTAAAGCTCTGTGTCCCCTGCCTTGCAGCCTACTACAGTTCTCTGCAGTCCTCTACAGTTTGCCTGCACCTTGTGCCATCCGTTACTCCAGCCCTGCTTTCTTGTTTGCAGCCCCCCTGTTTCCTGGCTACTGCTCCCTTACTCTCTTCCTTGTTTGCAACCCCATGTTCTTGATCCCCGTCCTTCTCTTCCTGGAGTCTTTGGTTCTCCCTTAAGTTATCCATTTCAGTTATACTGTTTCTGTACAGACACCCACAGCTGTTGTTCCCAGCCATGAGCATACAGAGTGGGCTCCTGTAATAGCAATCTGTGCAGAAGGCTGGAGTTTCCAAAGCTCTGTGGAACACTCTTTCCCATTTCTGCATACGCCCCAAGCGGGAATCCAGTTTGTTTGTACCTTTGTATTCTCTGCCCTTTTTGTTCACAGCTGTTACCTATTCTTCTTTCTTGTTGAGCTTCCTGCTGTGTGTGCTTATCCGTCACCTTACATCAGTGCAGCCACCTAAACCCTACCTGGGTGCCCGGTGCCACTCTTGACAGAGTGCCATCCTTGACACTCCCACACAATGCTCCATGAATGGGAGAGGATGACAACTGTTCACGATGCAGGAGAACCAGGGGTACATTCTTTCACACATCATGGGAGTGTTCGCAGGTTCAAATTTTCTGGGGGAAATGTATTGACAGACTGTCAGCTGTACTGGGCTCCGAGGTCCCTAGTGACCCGAAATGTGCCTTGCTGGGAATATGCAGGGGTGGATTCACCAAATCCAAAAAGTTGTTTCTGTCTGTAGCGCTGGGACAGATTAAAAAGGTTATTGCCTTGCTAAAAAAAGACCAAAAGTACAGCAAACTAATAAATGCTGGCCTATTGTGAATGAGTAGATTGTGTTATCTTGCTTAAGAATTGTTGCAAATGATGTGCACGGTACACTGAAGCCTGCGACATGTGTACTCCGCATGACAATAACATGAGTATGTTTGCTTAAATAAAAGACAAACAGTAAAATACTAAGGGCAGGACACCCCCCTTGCATTGGTAACTACTATATGTACTGCATAGTACAGTACGGCACTGTAAGACTATAAATATAACAACCTGCAACTTTGTAACCACTGCAACTCGCTCCGTGGGTTATCTGTCAAGAAATTCACCAAATGCCTTCGGGCTGTGAGCGCTATATAAATAACAAGTAAATTATCTATGCGTGTCCGATTTAGCATTGCAGGTCTGTGACCAAGTGGAATCTGAACTAAAACGGCATTGTTTGCCCATGTTAGGGCTGTGTGTCCTGCAGGAAGGAGCCCAATAAGAGGGTTGGACTTGTATTTGCAATGTCATGAAATGGTATGTCTAAGAGGATGGTGCTATAGTGAAGGCAGCCAATGAGATTGTGGGGACTAGATTTCCTTGTATAGGGCTAAACCATTTGTATTTTGGGTGATGACTTTGTAAGGTAACAGGTGGAAAACGTTAGAGTGTGTTAACTGTTCGGGAAATGTATATATACTGCATCTAATGTGTGGTTCAGGGAGACTGAGGTTAGTTCAATCTCCAGAGTTATCTAGCCTCTCGCCAGTGGCCGGTGTGAAATACACTTGCGTTAATGGCAACGTGTATTCACTTCTTGAGAGGTGGGCTATTTTAGAGTGCAGAGATGCGAGGTCAGCCCTGACACACTCAATACCAGAAGTCACCACATACACGCGTGCCATATCCAAAATTCATTGATCCAGTGAATGCACCTGCAGAGAAGCATAGACTGTTACAAATACCAATTATAGGTGTGCACTACGCTGTCTACAAAAAACACCATTTACTTGACAAACTTTTCCCCCCTGCTCCTAAACCCCTAATCCCTCATTTGAGACGTGTGACATCATTACGTACTGTTGCAGGACATGCAACGTCACGCCATCACATTCGGGCTGAGGAACTGGATGCCGGATATCCCTGACGGGACACCAGGCACCATGGCAACCGGCATGCAGTGCGATGCAGTCCTCGTCCAGGCCGTGTTCAACCATGACAGAACTTAATGGGAGGCCAGAGACTGGGGCCCTCCCAACTCCCACACTGGGGCAGGACTGGCTCTGGAAAAAACCCTGGCAGGGCTCCTAACTGAGGTAAAGAGGGGTCCCAAGCACCCCGACAGGGTAAGGTCCCTGACCTTGTTCCAAAACTCTGATCATTGGTTGCGCACGTTAAAGAAAGCTGTATACTGGGCCTGCATGGTGCAGAACAAGGGACCAAGAGAGACAGAGAGACACAGACACCAAGAGCTAGAGACTCAAACAACAAGAGACAGATGTCGACACAGACCAAGAGCTAAAGATACAGCGCAATAGAGACACAGAGATGGACACAGGTACAGAGACAAAGACACACAGAGATAGAAACACTGAAAGATAGCGACACAACGAGATAGAGATAGACCCCGAGATAGTGACACACACACACGCAAATCCAGAGAGAAAAATATACATGCTGCAGAGAGAAAGGCACACACACACACACACACACACACACACACACACACACACACACACAGAGAGAGAGAGAGAGAGAGAGAGAGAGAGAGAGAGGTAAACACAAAAATGTGCTCACAGCCAGATAGAAACAGATATACGGAGCAAGAGACGGAAAGAGAGGTACAGAGAGATTAAGACGCAGATAACTCGGACGCCAATACTGGCAGTGGCCCGGATCCAGTGAGCACACTCCTTTCTTCGTTGACTGTGGCGACCCTCCCACTCGGTCATACATTTAGTGCCAGTACACCACTCGCCTGTCTCCGATGTACTGGTCCCGCACTAACGTGCGGTGGGTTTAGGCAGAGGCTGGGGCAGACACGCGGCAATGGAATTAAAGCGGGCTCCGTGGGGAAGGCTGGATGGGCCCGGCTGTCCCTACACGCACCCGTGACACCAGGCTTCTGCCCAAGGTGCTATACGCCATCACTCACACCAGTCTCTTCAGCCAGTGCCAATAGGTTGCACATGTGGCAGGTCATCCGATGCCAAGGAGCTCTCCCCTGCTTCCTAGAGCCAAAAATGACCCCATGCTTTGCCAGTAGACGCCCGACACGTGTGCTGCCAGCTCTGCCCACTGAAGGCGGATGCTCGGAGTAGCACGCACTCCTGCCTGCCCCCTCCAGAATGTCACACTCTCTAACCAGCTGCCAAGTGTGGGTGTCACAGTTAATGTTGCGAGAAGCAAAGCTGAGTAACAAGTCTTCACACACAAACACATTCCACCCAGCACCGTTCACAGCTGCCGGCTTCGCTTGCAGTTATGCATACTGGGCAGGCTATCCATTCTTTCTGCTTTTTAAACATAAATACAGACGGAAATTGCTCCCTTTCCTTTCCACGTTTATTTGTTAAAAAAGAAGAGGAAATGTAATTGGAGGTCTCTTGCTTAGTCCTCCACTCTGTAAATCGAGTCGTGCAGGTGAGTCGCTGTGCAAAGGAACACGGTGGAAAACAACAAGGCTAAAAAAAAGAATGGATTTCCCTTTAAAAATACTTAAATGGCTGCGGAGATGCTGCTCACACCAGCATCAAAAGCGGGAGGGGAAAACGGAACCTGTGTGTCCAATCGCTACCTTTTAATTATAATAACTGGAAAAATACCAGTTGCAAAATACATTTTTAGCTAGGGGCCACAAAATAAACATGGATAAGTACAGGAACGTGCAAAAAATGAATAGCATAAGACCCCTGGTCTTTATCAGAACGTGCTACACTTTGACCACTGCGCTCATGCTGACATTCTTGGGAAAAGCCGGCTTCGAACCGCCATCAAGGCATCGTGCCTTCACTAACCCCTGCAGCCGTCCATTTGCCTTTACTCCCAATTATCTTTGCGCATGCACACAATATTTTTATCCCCCCATGAATTGGCATGACAAGATTTCAATTGGCAAAATTGGCCGGTTTTATTTCCATGACAACAGAAGTATTTGTACACAATAGTGACCTCATTCTGTACGTGTGGCGCTTGCTTGCCGGATTTCCTTTGCTTCCCCCTATACTTGGTATAGTAGGCCCCCCAACTCCCCCGACCCATTGTACCTGTTCCTATCCTGCCCGTGCAGGGGTCCGTGGGTGGGGAGTGCGCCGTTTGTTTTGGGGGGGAAGCTGAGCCTTATTTGTTCCTACCAGACGCCCCCGCCGTTTAGCCCCCAAGAGGCGCTGGTCCAGAAGAGCGAATACCCATTCCGTTTCCTTCTGGCTCGTCCGGAGTCTATCATTTGTGCTTGGTTGCCCAAACACCGCCAACTTGTCATCCTCTGACCTGGGTGCCCTGCGACAGCAATGCCCAGGTGTCCTCCTCCGTGTATTTCGTGGGTGGGTGGGTGGAA
Organism: Ambystoma mexicanum; assembly: GCF_040938575.1. Taxonomy (NCBI): domain Eukaryota; kingdom Metazoa; phylum Chordata; class Amphibia; order Caudata; family Ambystomatidae; genus Ambystoma; species Ambystoma mexicanum. The sequence continues at coordinate 22,816,960 of NC_090938.1, forward strand.
AACGAAATTCCTTGCACTTGTCAGGTGGCGGCGACCGGGTCCCAGTGCAAGAGCGAGATGCCTGGTCCCTGGTCCCGCCTGCTTATATCCTGCAAGCCCCGCCCCTTTCCTTTTGTTTCCCCTTCGCGGGCTTTTGGGCCATTCGGCTTTTGGCGCCGTTCCGCCCCTTTGTCCTTTGCCCTTCCGGGTGAGGGTCCCAGCTCCCGGCGGCATGACCCCGCAGGGGTTACCCTGCTGCCTCCTCCATTTTTGAGGACGTTTTCCGTCGTAAGCTCCATAACCCCTGCAGCCGTCCATTTGCCTTTACTCCCAATTATCTTTGCGCATGCACACAATATTTTTATCCCCCATGAATTGGCATGACACAAGATTTCAATTGGCAAAATTGGCCGCAGTTTTATTTCCATGACAACAGAAGTATTTGTACACAATAGTGACCTCATTCTGTACGTGTGGCGCTTGCTTGCCGGATTTCCTTTGCTTCCCCTATACTTGGTATAGTAGGCCCCCAACTCCCCCGACCCATTGTACCTGTTCCTATCCTGCCCGTGCAGGGGTCCGTGGGTGGGGAGAGCACCGTTTGTTTTGGGGGGGGAAGCTGAGCCTTATTTGTTCCTACCAGACGCCCCCGCCGTTTAGGCCCCCAAGAGGCGCTGGTCCAGAAGAGCGAAGACCCATTCCGTTTCCTTCTGGCTCGTCCGGAGTCTATCATTTGTGCTTGGTTGCCCAAACACCGCCACGCCAACCGGTGGGTTCCCGCCCACCGTTGGCTCCCTCCTTCCTCATTCCTTCTCACAACTCCAGCAATTTGGTGCAAATGTTCCAGAAAAAGAGCTCCATTCCCTTTGGGGACAAGTGCACCCCATCGGCTAAGAAATACTCGGGGGTCTTCCCGTCAATCAGGCCATGCCTGATCTGATGGAAACCTCTGCCCCTGCAGAATTTGGCGACTGCCCCGTTCAGCTTCCTCCTCGATTTCTCTACCGCCGAATGGTTCTCTGCCCCTCTCCATTGCGCCCGAGGAATCACCTCGGACCAGATGATCTCTGTCTCCTTCACCTGTGCCGATATTTCCTCTAATGAGTTTGTGATGTCTCTCAGCAAGAGCCCCCCTAACTAGGCTGGTCAGGTCATTCCCTCCCAAATGTATCACCAACACATCCGGCTTCCGCCGCTTATTTAGCAGTTTATGCAATTGCCCTTTCAGCTGGGCCCATTTCATCCCTGGCACCCCGTGCCACTCGATCTTGAATTCTCCTGCCGTCAAGATCTCTTGCTGCTGGTTCCAGCTCGCCTTTGCCCTTGAGATGAATGAGTGCCCCACCACCCATACTGTGCGTAGTTTCCTTTGGTGCACTGCTGGTAAATGACATGGAGGGAATGGCATGGTTATCTTTACACTTTCTCTGGCCTGACATAACGTTTATAACATCCTGACGACCATCTCCCCAATCTCTTAATGTCCTCCGCCCCCAGTCCCCCGACTGATGCTGAGGTGGCGGCCCCAATCCGGAAAGAATGTGTCCCAAACTGGCCCCCTGCCAGACCCATTTTATCCAGACCTAGCGACATCACTTTCTTGAACTGAAAGCGGCTTAGTGCGGACCCATCCTTGTGCGTGAGCCATGGCGCCTCTGCCCCTGATGGCCGCCTCTGTCGCATAAAGTTTGCCGTTGCCGCCACCGGGCAAACCCTGCTCGCCTGAATGGCATGTACGGTCAGCGCCGCCCCCTTTCCTTTCTGATCCGTCTTTGACCTCCTCACATAAATGATGACCTGAGCGCTCCGCACTTGGATGTCCCTGACGCGCAAGAACCCATTCCCTTTGCCGTTCTTGTTTCCCGGCACCAGTTCGCCGATTCTGAGCGCCCCAAAAAATGCCACCGTAAAAGCAGCCGAGAAGAGCACACGCTCTGATTCCTCCTTACATACTTCCCCTAGACATTTAATTAATCCGTGCAATTTCCCAATATCGATTGGCCGCCTTTCATCTGGTTTTGTTATGCTTTGCCTCGCCCAGCCTTTCATGGCCAGCATGACGTAATGCTCCTTAGTGGGGTCCTTCTCCCCGTGCACTTTTGCATAATGTGCTATGGCCGCCAGGTGATAGCTTACCCACGCCCGGGTCTTCCCTGTTTTCCAGCACCAGCCTATGAATGCTCTCACCGGGTTCTCCCCGGGGTCCCCTGCTAGTACCTCCTCCTGGAACTGTGAAAACCGACTCCAACAAGCCCTGTACCTCTTGGTTGTACCGGGTGCCAGGGCCGTTTCCACCAATGCGGTCAGATCGCCCCAATCATCCCCCACCATTGTACCTCGAATGGGGTCATCTCCTCCCTTGCTTCGGGACAGCTCTCCCGGAACCGGTCCCACTGTAAACGAGACAAAGAATCAGCGGCCGTGTTTTTCACCCCTGGAATGTGCCGTGCTCTAACCCCGATGTTTAACTCTAACAAACTTCTGGTGAGTTCTCTGAGGAGCCTCAGCACCCTCGGGTTACTGGACGACCCTGTGTTAATGATCTGTACCACCGCCAAGTTGTCCGACCATAGCGTGACCTTAGAATTTTGCAGCTGCCCGCCCCACAACTTAAATGCAACCACTATGGGGAACAGCTCTAGTAGCGTGATATCTTTCGTGACCCCTTCCTTATGCCATTCCTCCGGCCACGCCATGCCGCACCATCTGTCACCCAGGATAGCCCCAAAACCCAGGGACCCAGATGAATCCGTGAACAATTTGAGCCTCTGACTGCTTGCCCAGTCTGCCCTCCAGATTGCCACCCCGTTGGATCTTGTCAGGAAGCTATCCCACATCCTGAGATCCTCCTTTACCTCTGAACCCAATCGGACGTGCTGTGCGGCATGTTGTAAGCCCACGGTTTTAAGCTCCACACTTCTGGCAAATGCCCTCCCCGCTGGTATCACTCTGCCTGCACAATTGAGGTTTCCAGCCAGTGCTTGCAACTCCCGCAAGGTCGCTTTGTTTTTCCCCCATCAGCTCCTGAATCAAGCCCCTCAGTTTTTGTACCTTGTCCTGCGGGAGCCTACATTCCCCTTTAACTGAGTCGATCTCGATCCCCAGAAATGTCAATGTCGTTGCTGGACCCACTGTCTTTCCTGGTGCTAGGCGGACCCCTAGCTGGTCCATTTTAATTTGAAATACCTCCATCAGGGATCTGCACTCTTCCGTCCCCTCCCTCTCCACGAAGAGAAAATCATCTAAGTAGTGCAACATTCCCCCACCTTTTTTCTCCCATTTTACCGTAAACTCCAGAAAGGAGCTGAATGCCTCAAAATATGAGCAGGAAATGGCGCACCCCATGGGGAGGCATTTGTCATAGTAGTATTTGTCCCCTAACTTAAAACCCAGCAAGTGGCGACTATCCTCGTGGATTGGTAATAGACGGAAGGCTGATACTATGTCTGCTTTCCCCAACAATGCCCCTTCTCCTGCCGCTTTTACCATTAGTATCGCATCCTCCAGGGAAGCGTACTGCACCCTGCACTGTTCCTCTGGGATGCCATCGTTCACTGATTGACCCTCGGGGAAGGATAGGTGGTGTATCAGGCGGAATTGGCCCTCTTCCTTCTTTGGCACCAATCCTAGCGGAGATACCACCAGATTGCTCATAGGAGGCCTAGTAAATGGGCCGGCCACTCTCCCCAGCCCCACCTCCTTGACGACCTTCCTTTCTACTACCTCGGGTTTCTCCAGAGCAGATCGCAGGTTGGCCGTCTCCCTTCCCCTTTGAGTACCCGCCCCCGGGATCTTAAAGCCCCACCTGAACCCTTGCCATAGCAATTTTGCGTCGGCCTTGTTGTGGTACTCATTTAGATAGGGAGTCATGGCAAGAAGGCTAACTGGTGTGGGCAATGCCCTTTTAATCATACATTTGTCATTCATTGTTTAACCAGCATTGCCTTGTTTTGTCGGCGCATCACTCAACGTTTCCTTTATTTTTTTGTTTCCCACCATCCCTGGGTTTAGCCTCTCCCGGAGTGGCCTTGTGGGGGCCCGTACCCCCGCCCCTCTGGTGCTTGTACCTGCATGTCTTCCTGTATGAGCAATACCCTTCTGCAAACCTCCAGCAGACTTCTTGCTCCCCCTGGTGGGCTGCTGCCCGGTACACCCAGGAGGAGGGCCCGCGAAAGGACCCTCTCCCCCGTTGCGGGAACCCGCCTCTGCCTCTCCCACCCCGAGACTTCTCTCCTAGTGGCTCGCCTTGGGGTTCCCTGCAGGGGACCAGTACCCCCCCCGACATCCATCTCGTCCCATGACATTGCTGGCCATATCTGCATCTTTAATCTAAAGCCCCGGTCATACTCCAGCCATCCCTCGCCGCCATATTTCTGATATAAATCATGCACGTATTGCTCATATGCTATCATCGCCAGTGCATCCTGCGGGTACCTCTCCAACATTACTGACATATACATCCTATAAGCTTTCAGCCAGTTGTTAATGGAACGCTCCACCTTGGTGGCCTCCCTGTCCCTGTCCCTTTTCTCTTTTTCCTTTTCTGACAGTTCCTTTAGGCCTCCCCCCCGTGGGGACGATCCCCAACAAGTCAAAGATGTCCATGAATTCCTTCCTCCACAACCTCTCCTTGACCCCCCATGGAATGTGCCACACCAAAGAATTCACCGTAGCCCGCATAGGTGCGAACCCTGGCATTGGCCTCCCATACTGGGTTGTCTGGCCCCACAATCCCCCCCCGTTTCCCCGCTGATCGGGCCTGCTGTTGACGGCTGAGCCGCGCTCAGCCCCCCTGTCAAGGCCGCTCCAGGCCCTGCCTCATTCTGCATCCCCTGAGCCCCTGCAGGTAACCCCGAAGCCAACTGCTGGGCCCCCCCATGCTTACTGACGCCCTTGGTTTGTCCATTCTTGACCCCAAGGGAGCCCCGCCATCTGCACTTGATGCCCGCCTACCATAGGTGGGCCCACACTAGGCAGCCCGACAGATAAGAAACCCTGGGCGGTATCCCCCTCTTCTGAGGCAATTGACTTAGTCCACCCGACTGTGCCCAGCCTTGAGTGCTACCGCTGCACCAAGGCCCTCCCAGCCCTTGCGACGCCCCCGGATGCGTGGCTATACCTCCTTGAGACACTCCCCCTACCACAATACCAGTACTGGACACAACATTCGGCATTTGCCCCATTTTCCCCCATGCTTGCATGCATTCCATCACCATACCTTTTACCGTCTCCAGGGATGTTGTTCCTCCACCCGCGACATCCACCGTTCTGGTCGCAGGAGTGTTGGGTGGGCTCACTCGATTCCCTGGAGCCTCAGCAGGTGTAGGAGCCGTTAAGGCCGCATCCTCCTGCGCCCTCCCCTTCTGCCGTGGTCTCTTGGTGCTGCTGGCCTGCTCCTTGCTCGCTTTAGCCCTGGCCGTCATTGTCCTTTTCCTTTTGCTCCCCAGGGTCTAGTAGTCTTCTTCTTCCTCCCCCAGGCTGTGGATCTCGGCCTCAACCACGGTGGCCTCGCTGCCACTGCCCTGAAACATCAGAGGGGAGCTTTCCACCCTCTGGCTGCGCCCTTCCTGGCAAGGTTGGGCCACCATCCTGGACATCCAGTCTGGGCCATGGGTTGCTGCTGCCACCCTGGCCATTTCCATAAATGACGCCAGATCCATTGTTTGGCGGCCTCTCAATGGGTCAGCCACCTGCTTCCTGCTCCTCCTGGTCCGCTCGTTGCTGTTGCCCGTGTTCCTTGTGATCCTCGGGCTCTCGGGCTGTTCTGGTGCGCGCCGTATGATTCTTTCCTTCGGAGGTAGGGCGTGGGCGTCTGCGTGCCCCTCCGCCCGGGATGCTTCTGTTCGTTTGAGAGGTGGGGGGGGGGGGGTGGGCTGGCGCTGGGCGGATGCGCCTCCGGCTGGTGTTCCCCCTGTCCTGTTCCGGCTGGGTCTTCGACCGGGTTGCAGCCCCGTGTGTCCTAGCCGCCTTTCCTTGCCCCTTGGCCCCTTGCCCTCCCGCCGGCGCTGCACGCCTGTCCTCCGGCTGCTGCTGGGCGGGCTCACCCGTAGCTCCGCTCCGCCTTCGTCGCTTCGTTCCTGGTCCCGGGCTCCCGATCGGCTGGGCTGTTTCTCCACGCCCGCCGGCTGTCCTCCACCGGCTGTGCGATCCCGCCTGCTGGTTCCTTGTGGTCGCTTCTCACCGCGTTTCTCGGCTCTGCCGCTGATCCTCCTTTCTTCTGCTGGGCGGGCGATCCAGCTGCCAGTCCTTCGCCTTTTCCTCCTGCCGCCGCTTTGCTTTTCTCCTTCTCCTGACCCTCCGAGGTCCGATCAGCTGGGCTTCAAACGAAATTCCTTGCACTTGTCAGGTGGCGGCGACCGGGTCCCAGTGCAAGAGCGAGATGCCTGTTCCCTGGTCCCGCCTGCTTATATCCTGCAAGCCCCGCCCCTTTCCTTTTGTTTCCCCTTCGCGGGCTTTTGGGCCATTCGGCTTTTGGCGCCGTTCCGCCCCTTTGTCCTTTGCCCTTCCGGGTGAGGGTCCCAGCTCCCGGCGGCATGACCCCGCAGGGGTTACCCTGCTGCCTCCATTTTTGAGGACGTTTTCCGTCGTCAGCTCCATTCGTGGGAGGTGGGCTATTCAGCCCTGACACACTCAATACCACTTTACACCAGAAGCCGCCACGTGCACGCACTCCATATCCAAAATGCATGGATCCAGCGTAGACTGCTACAAATACCAATGGTAGGCGCGTGCCACGTTCTCCACACTAAAAACCATTGGCTTGACAAACTTTCCCCCCACGGTCCCAGCAGCACTTCCCCAGGCATGGGCGTGTACATACTATGCGGCATCATCAGGAAAAGCTTGGGGCAGATGTACTCAGTCTGCCCTCTGAGCCTCCTCACCTCAACTTCTTGGCAGTCACAATCATGCTCTGCCCATGGAGCAAGTGGCATTTCCACCCGAGTGTATCATCATCAGATACCAATTCCACTCCCATGAGCAACATTTCACAAGCGTCAAGAAAAGGACTATTTTAGCAATAACAATTATACAGAAAAGTGCATTAATGTAAATTGTTAATAAAAGCACAAGGCAAACACGGAATCGTCTCTAACTGAATCATACTCATCTTCTCAAAAGGTAAGCATGAAAGGCGGAGTCGGTCCTCACTGCAAACCTAACTATTCTCACTACAGGGGAGAGGTACTCTCTGGAGCAAGAGTGGGCGTCAGCCTTACCAGCCACAAGAGCCACCTGCAGCACAACATCCTGTGACAGCTGCAGTTAGTGTGGCATTACGGCTGCCTTGCAAGAGGCACTACCCACGGTGAAGGGACACACTGATGGATTTTAAATAGTTCAGTTTTGAAAAAAGGAACAGCTGAGGCCATGACACAAGTTTTCAAAAAGCACACCACAGCAACCCAACCGCATGAACCACTTCCGGTCCCGCTGCACCGCCCGTCTTCAGTACATACACTCACTTGCCGGTCAAAGCCTCATGTCCTTATCTCCAGCAGGCAGACGGATAACTTTTATTTAGTTTAAATTGTTTTTTTATAACGCGCCTAATACCATACCCGAGTTCGGTTTCTAAGCGCGGATCCGGGATTCGAACCTCTGTTGCTCTGTGTGGTCTTGCTTCCTTCCGCGTTGCCCCTGTGCCATCCTGCCATCCTCCGTTCACAACGGGATAGCTCAGTAAGTTAACACAAAGTTGTGTACTAACGGTGCCTATGAAACGAGTGGCAAGTGAATCCGCGCAGTGGTGTCCGCTGTAAGAAAGGTCATTGTTATGCCTGTAAACCAGATGTGTTTTTAATTTGATCGAGTGCCCAGAGACCAAGTGGTTTCGACGATCAGTGGACAGCATCTGACAGCTAATGGGTAGACTGTAGTAAACAGGGCTGTTTGCACGCCTGCAGCCAGTGCCAAGCAGCAATGCATGCACCAATGGGACCCGGCCAGTACAAAGCAGTGCTGCAGGTATAAGACCCCCCCCCCCCCCGCACCCACCCATGTCATTTGGTAGGCTCAGAATGAGGTTTTCTATTTTGCTGACCATGAAAACAAGGCTGCCTTGGTCTGCAGGAGTTCAGCTCTCAAGTCAATAGTTCCTGGTGTGATGTTATGCTGCCTGTTTATTGGTTAGGTGGTCCTTAACTGCAGTGAGGGGGGACTTTCCTGTAGAGGGCAGTATGCTGTCCCCTGTGACACTACATGGGAGTAACTGTTAGTGACTGGGCGACTGACTGGACATGCAACCAATGAAGCTGGGTCTTTCTGTCAAGAGATGGAGACAGGGTAGAAACGGGTATTGACCTAGAGTGGTGGATCAGTCCCTGACAGTAGTAATCTCAGTTAGGATTCGCCACGTCCGTCTGTTGCGTCAGATAGTGCTGAGTTTTAGGGACCCGAGTTCATCCAGATGAGGGATATACTCGGGTGTCACCCCTGTAAAGGGGGATGATGGGTAGCCAAGGATACACGCACACCTGGAACTGGCCAGTACAAAGCAGCGCTGCATGCATACCTGGAACTGGCCAGTACAAAGCAGTGCTGCATGCATACCTCAAACTAGACAATACAAAGCAGTGATACATGCACACCTGGAACTAGACAGTACAAAGCAGTGATACATGCACACCTGGAACTGGCCAGTACAAAGCAGCGCTGCATGCACACCTGGAACTGCCCAGTACAAAGCAGTAATACATGCACACCTGGAACTGGCCAGTACAAAGCAGCGCTGCATGCACACCTGGAACTGGCCAGTACAAAGCAGCGATACATGCACACCTGGAACCAGCCAGTACAAAGCAGCGATACATGCACACCTGGAACCAGCCAGTACAAAGCAGTGATACATGCACACCTGGAACCAGCCAGTACAAAGCAGTGATAAATGCACACCTGGAACCGGCCAGTACAAAGCAGCGCTGCATGCACACCTGGAACTGGCCAGTACAAAGCAGTGATACATGCACACCTGGAACCGGCCAGTACAAAGCAGCGCTGCATGCACACCTGGAACTGGCCAGTACAAAGCAGTGCTGCATGCACACCTGGAACCGGCCAGTACAAAGCAGTGCTGCATGCACACCTGGAACTGGCCAGTACAAAGCAGCGCTGCATGCACATCGGGATCAGGACAGTACAAAGCAGTACTGCACGCACACCTGGAACCGGACAATAGAAAGCCGTGCTGCATGCTGTGAGGGGTCAGTAATGCGAGGCAGACAACTGTTTGATGATTTATCGAAGTATGCCATTTTATTCTTAAAATAATATTCAAAATGCCCCACTGTCCCTACTCTGCTGAGGAATTCCTTGCCTAACCAAAGCTACGCGAACACACTTTAATACAGGATAACTGTCTCACACTAAACAACAAATATACAAAGAAAGTATATGGAAATACCACATGAAATTAACCATATTCACAGTTTCTAAATGACCTTCTAATGTGCCGGGTAATTCCCCTTCCCCAGGATTCAAAGTCACTTCTGCAAACGTTCAACCAACGAAAGGAATGTCTTGAATCAGTTCTTGTAAAGTCAGAATAAAAATTCATTAACAAAAATTCCATTGACAACAAATCTCTTCTCCTGTGTGAAAGATCCACTTCCTACTTCCAGAAAAATAGCACCAGGCTACGATGCTTTGTCATCTTTTCAAGAAGATTTGCCACAGTTCAAAAGAAAATGCAATACCCACACTGTTCGTACCATACAGATATTGTTCAACAGTTAGGAATTCTTTAGTTACGTTCTTTAGTATTCACACTGGTACATTTGTCAGGGTGACTTCTCAGTGCTGCTGCTTCCACTTCAACAACCACAAGTCTACTTGATTTACCACAAGAACAGTAACCTTTGTCTCACAGTACTCCACCTTGCTTAGCCTATTGCAATGTTGTATCTACTGACAACTAGATATACCACATCTGCTTCAGTACTTTGGACTACTACCACAGCTTCAGTTATTTGGACTTTTTGACAGGCTTCGACAAGATATACTTTAAAGTACTTCAACAGCCTCTTGTAGGCAAGGCACTCTTCCTCTGAATCTCTAATTTCAAAAGGGGCAGCATCTTTGCCTCTCTTGTCTGTCTGCCACAGTAACAACATAGGTTTGCCTTTAAGACTCTCTCTCTGTCTTCCACAGTCTTTGGCACAACAAGTTGTGTCTACTTCAAAATAGGCTTGGCAAGCAGTCGGTTTCAATTCCCCTGCTTTAGCTGTACCTTTCTGCCAGTTATCAGCCCAAGTAATTACCTAGAAGCCTTGGTGCCACTCACCTAGCTTCAGGTAATGTTTGCACACTTGTATCATAGGCCAATTACCCGTTAGTAACTTCACAAAACAGATAGATTGCTCTTCACCTTCAAGAAAGGCTGGTATTGTTGTTAATATAGGGAGACTCTTGGCTTCTCTGCTTCAGTAATATAAACACTTTAACTTATGCGAGAAACCGGAGGGTATCCTCACACCTACACCCATGGGATCCTCTTCTCAGGTGGCCAGGGAACAGCCATCACTTTTGGATCCTGACCGTGGGGGTGGAGAAGTAAGGCAGGATCACTTGGGTGGAGGGTCCTTGGGGAGAGGATATCCACAGGTGAGACATGGTATCCCCTTTCCCTATTGAAGGCTAGCCTTACTCTCACAGGCCTTTATGGGCTATTTTAACACCTTTCCTCAAATTTTCCATAATTTCACACTATGGTACTGGGAAGAGGAAGAGGCAATTTAGAGATGAACACTTTTAGGTAATTTTACCACTCTAGTGCTGAGAAAAGGAAGAGGCCCGCAGAGTATTGTAAGGATCAGGCATGTCCCTTTAATTATGGTCAGGCAATTGGACTAAGTAACCACTACCGGTGGCCACTTAGAAAGGCCAACTGATATTAAAAAAAGCATGCTTTGAAAATTGTTTTTTTAATTACTTGTGTATAATCACATTGTGATTTTTACAAAGAAGAACTGTTCTTTATGATTCTCTGTAGACAGAGAGTTGCACACACTTGACGATCGTCCGATCTCCTGTTCCGCGAGAGAGTTAATTTTTTTGAAAGCAATGTCGAACAGTTCTGCTGCAGTATTAGTCCATTTCGTTTTTTCTCTGGACAACAATCTGTTCCACCAGGCGTCTTCTTCCGAGATCGAGGAGTCCATCCCAAGCGGCGACAGGTAGGCTGCCCTTTCCAGATTCAGTGCTGGGCAGTGCATCAGCAAGCGTCTTAGATTTTCAGGCTCGTCTGATGTAGCACACAGTCTGCATTCCTTAGACCCAGACTGGAGCCTGATGGAAAGAATTTCGCGCGTAGGAAGTAGATTCAGAAGTGCTCTTAAGAAGATCTTCATAAGACGTTTGTCTGGGAATTTGGTGCAATATGGCAATGGGACTTCAAGCTTATTGAAGCTAGGCGGCAAATGCTTTGCTAGTTTGTTCGCCTGGGCTTTATCAACTGTGTTGATCCAGTCCTGTAGTTCCATTTTATGCTTTATTCTCTGAGGATTCTTTACAAGGTCATCTTCAGTACATACCAATTCTCCTAATTTTGCTTGTGGTTTCTTGGCCCAGGTGTTTAGGATGTTGGTATGCCGATGCTAAGCTCTGTTGCAATGATTTTGTAGATCGATAGTGTGTCAGGAAGAAGAGTTCTTCTAAAGAGTTGCATAGCACTCTGTTCAACTGTTGATAACGGGGACAACAGACCCAGGTCATGCCCAATGTTTGAGATTGAAACTCAGTTTGGAAGACCAAGGACTGATCTCCACAGTAGTCCTTCAAGTTTAGGCCAGATTGTGTCCGGCATGGTTAGTGTTGCACCCAACACATAGGTTAGGGTTGGAACAACTTTACCTTTGTAAAATTGTATATCACTGGAACCAATCAGAATTTCCCATATTGTTTGTCGATTGCTCTCATTTGAGCTGCCAGGTTCCTTGTTTTTTCCCACAGGGACTTTTGCATTTTTGACTCATGCGCCGAACTATCGATTGTTACGCCCAGGTGTTTGAAATGGGTGACCACTTCGATGTTGGTGTTTTCCAGGTGCCATCTTCTGTTACGTCTAGTGTTTGAATGACGTTTTTCGAAGATCATGACTATGGTTTTTAGTTTGTTAATTTCCAGGTTGTTTATACCCATATACTGCACCAGGTTTGTGAGTTGTCGCTGTAAACCAATTTGAGTCTGGTCTAACAATATTAGGTCATCAGCGTAAAGTAGGCGCGACATGTTGGTGTTTCCTATAAGGGAAAGCTCGGATTGATGGTTCTGTGCAGGCTTTTCAATTGGAAGTCGGCACACAGCAGGCTGGAACGTGGAGCCAGCTGGAGCTGAAAGCTGGCGAGCCGGAGACAGGAGCGGGACAGGTGAGAACCAGAGACGCCGGGGCCGAGGCAGGCTCAGGGAAGGTCGGGAAGTCCTTTACACTCTTCGTGTCGGGCGCAAGCAGAAGCTGTGGAGCGCCGAAGAACTCTGGTTGTCGCGGACCAGAGGATATAGCATGCAACACTATCCTCGAACTACATGAGAGATAAGCGGAGACTGCGGAAGCTGGAAAGGCAATGCAGGAATTGAGCCAAAGATGGAGCCAAAGGGAGTTGCAGTGTAAAGCTGGTGAGTGCAGATGGGAAATATTCAAACCGGGGTTCTCTGAAAAACAGCAATAAGCCGTTCTTGAATGTCGAACATGGTGTAAATAGTCAAAAGTACTTTTGAATGCTGAAGCAAGTGATTATAAGCCTGAAAGGATGTAAAGATAATTTCAAGGGTGAAACCTATCTTTTTGAATACCGAACGAACTGCAATCATTAATACCGTACAGAATTGAAGCAACATGAACGTATGATTGAACAAGAATTTTTTATGCTGCAAAGAGATGAAGCAAATTATGGCAATGTTTAGAATGAAATAAGAGCAACGTGGTGCAAGTGGCAAATACCACAGAGCAAGTTGATTGAAATACAAGTGTTGGCAAAGCAAATCAAATCCCAAGAAGGTTTTGAGAAGAGAAACAAGTATTGACACAAGCCAAGGGGTCAGGAAACTAGGGATTGAGTGAAAACCTGTATTGCCAAGGGCCAAAGAAGTTCCCTGGCATAACCAAGCGAATGGTGATCAAGCTAGCCACCGTTAAGTGTTGGAAGGGGACAATTCTGATACAAGAAATATTTTTCACTGTCAAGGGGAAGCAGTGGACAATTGAAAAAGCTGATGAAGATGGTTATCGGTTGCAAGACCTGTGATGGGTGGGCCGTGTGGTCTATTAACAGCGCCTAGACCGAGGGAACCCTTGCATGGGAGCAACATTAAAGACTCACAGCCAAGAACGGTTATCGGTCGGTGACCTGTAATGGGTGGACCGTTTGGTCTGCCAACTGCGTATGGACAGAGTGCCTTGCTTGAAAAGCAAGTAAAGAGAAGAATCAAGAGTGCAAATATCCCAATGAACATACGGAAAGACTTGTGTTGTAACAGACTTGCAATGATGAATCGGAGGAATCACCCTTGGTAACAGGATTGGGGAGGACCCCAATCCTTTGAGAACTGTTAAGTGTGAACTGGGAACCTTCTGTCTTGAACTTGGGTTAGGGAACCCTGAGAGTTTTGTGGAACTGGTTTGAACTTGGAAAAGGGTAGATGAAAAGTAAGCCTGGAGCTGGAAGAAGCTCTGAACTTTGTTTGGAACACCATTTCTTTTATTGTTAACATCCCTATACCTTGATTAGCTTTAGTTGTGAGGACAAGCATAGGTTTTGGGTACAGACAGACCTTTAAGTTGAACTCTTTGACTCAGACTAATCTTTCTTTAGGTAGGTAAACCCCACCTTTGCTTAGGGCAAGTTAGGCCTTCATCCTTCCTGACATTTAAGATATATAAAGTAAGTTTGTTTGAACTTTGAATCTGTTGTCTGTGTCTTGCTTCATGATGCCTTCACACGTCTTGTTCGTGAATTGAATTAAAGCGCATTGAGGCCACACAAGTGGGGAAAGAGTGCTATATAAATAACCAAATACAATTGTATGCCTTGTTAAAGTAAAGAATAGAATGTAGTCTGCCTTCATAAATCACAATTAGGAATACGCAACCAGTTTAAAGTTTGGTATTGAATTGTATTCTGATATAAGCGAAGGATAACGTTCAGCTCTCCTTTGGTAATCACAATTAAGCACACGCGACCACATATTGATGTTATATTCCTAGCTTCTTTGCTGGGCTTGTGTCGTCTTTTAAGGTGGACGGCCCAAAGTTGAGGAGAGTGTTGCAGGCACCAGCCTTGTCCTTGGTTTGGTTCAGAGATTCTCTGGCACTTCCCACCTAGGAAGCTTGCTGCAGAGCCTAGCAGGGCACGCTGTGTGCTGGCTTGGAACCAGTTCTGGAGCTGCTGGAGGGTCCTCTGGATTAGTTATCTCCCTCTGTCCCCTGGGAGATGTTTAGGGGAGGGATATTGCTTCCCTCTTGGAGGTCCTGGCCTTCCTTCACCAGCAGAAGATGTAAGGCAGACTGTACCTTCAGCCAGGGTTCAATGATGAGTTCTTCCTTCTGCTTCTAGTGAAGCCTTCAAATGATCTGTCAAAAGTGAGGAGGATCATCCCTCTTTTAAAACCAAATGGGCCAGTGATTGGTGTTAGCTAAGTCTACCTTAATGAACCAATCCTAGGTCCCCACGAACAATCTCCGGTATGCGTGAGGTCATAACCAGAGTGCTTTGCAACAGAAAAGGGGTAACCAGCACTGGCCAATGGGCCGGCTCTCGCTGGATCCGGCATCAGATCTCTGGCCGGATCTCGGGATCCGTCTTGCCTCTGCCTCAGCCCTGGCCAACACCCACCCAAAGCCCTGTGAGATTTTTCAGTTCGCCCCCGTCCCTCAGGGGGGGAGGTGGGGGGACGGGGGGCAAGGGCGCAATGACAAAACTTTTCTCAATGTCCTACGGTACACTAATTGACTGTCAATTAGTGAACAGAGGAACAGGAAGAAAAGTGTTGCCGCGCCTAATAAAGAATTACGCAGCACCGTGCCACACACAATACAAGAACAGAAGGGGACTCATTCACAGGAACGCACGAACACACGAACACACGAACACACACACACACACACACACACCCCCCCCCCCCAACTGATTCCCCTGCTATTCCTGTAATGTGTGTGGTCGGGCACGTTGTTCTTCACCAATAGCAAATAATGAATGGGTGCTTTGCCTCCAGCCCAGGCCACCAGCATGCAAACTTAAGAATCGGCCCGATACATAGTTTTGCATGACAGTGAGCTGGAGGCAAAGCGCCCTTTGATGCTCACCTGCAGCACCAGCTCCCTCATTGCTGGGGGGCATCGGAGGGGATGCAGTGCTTCCACTGGTACTATCTGTGGAAGGCCAGGAGGGCTGGGAATTCACATGCCAGTCTTGCTACTCTGAAAGCCCAGCAGGGTTGGGAAACGAGGTCACCTGTGTCTGTGAGTCAAGTGTTAGTCTGGTGTTTGAAAGGTGAGCAGTGCTGAAGGAGGGGTTAAAATGATATGCTTGTCAAACGGCTTAATCACAAACAAATGTTTTTGTTCTGCTGACAGCAGTTATTAGGAAATTAAACTGTGGGTTCCTAGATGACAACCTTTCATTTTCACTGCAGGGGCAGAAATACCCCAGCCCTGAATATATACGAAAGCGACCATCCCAACCCATGCCCTGGCCAAACACATTTTATAGCATTTGTTTTTTATAAGCAATTGCAAAAAGTCACACGATTAGCAACTAGTTTTTAATATATAACTAGTTGCAATGGTTACTTAACCTCCTGAGCTACCCTGCTATTCTTCTACAGCACAGCGGTTTATGGATCCCTTAATGTAATAAAAATCACTGCACTACAAACAGTATTTTGAGTGCACCTCTGCCATGGAAGTGATTTACATTTTTTAAAAACAGAACTGATGTACAGTGTGGAGTTGGGAAAGAAGCAGCATGACAGATATTGCACCATTTAAAAACTATTATTTTGAACATTTCCTTTGAGCGGAGTTCAACAGCAGGCTGCGCCCCCTCAGAACTCTGCCCCTCCTCCAAACGCAGCCCCCAGCCCTTGCAGGAGCCCCCTTCATATTTTTTCCATTTCCACCACTGGGGGTGACAACATGTAATATTAAGTCCCACCCATCTTCCTGGCTGTTGTGGGTCAAAGGGTCTCTCTGGTTAATGGAGCTCTCTGTGGGCCCTGATCAAAGAGACAGGTCTTCCTTGAATTTACGGTGAGACCAGAATTTCTGGCTCCGTCAAACCACACGCTTGTACCTTCTGAATGGGGTGCCCCTACGGGGATGACTACTGTAAACACGCAGTCCAGGATATGACATTTCACTTTCAATTGATGCTGAGGGCGGAAGCTGGCATCAGGTTGACACAATGCATATGAAAGGGTGTTGGGTTTCCCCGTCTCCTTTGTTAGCCTCTGCAGCCAGGCACTATGTGGGCCGTTTGAATTAAACTCGGATTAGTATGTTTGTTTGTTTGTTTATTTAGTATGGCGCACAAAACCCAGAAGTAACAGGGCGCAACAGGGGACAGGAAGATAAGGTTACATAAAAACCTAGTTACAAGATAAGGACATATTACATAAATACATACAGTTGATTACATTTCGGCAGGTCAGTTTAAGGGATATACATATATACAGTCAAGTTGGCTATATTCTGTTAGTATGTGGGTGCGCAGATCAGTCGTAGAGATCATTGGATCGTAAAAAGGTGAGAATGTTTCGCCCGAAACTGTGGTAGGATTGGTCTGCTCTGGTGTTGAGTGGCAGGGCGTTCCAGTGTTGGACTGCCATGACGGGGAAACTACTGCTGCCCATTTTCTTTTTTCTAACTGTGGGTACCTGAAGGCAGTAGGAGTTAATCGTTCTGGTGGGGCGGGTGGAGGTCTTTTTTTACTTTTCTGTCTGCGAGATAGGGGGGGGCGGAGTTGTTTAAGCATTTGAAAGTATGTGAATGCTTCCACCAGCTACAGGGCTACAACAAAAGGACCTAGTGAATCCATGGAGCCTTTGTTAGTTAGCCTCGCCATGGCAAGGGAAAGGTTTGGCCCTCCCCCTTCTATGATGACATTGTGTACTCCTGGCTCTCATATCCCAACTAAATATGACTGTGCCTGTAGACTGTGTCCACCCAGAGTACACAGGTCTATGTGCATGTCATGCAGTGAGCATAGCAAAGGGTGCGGATTAGCTCCACACATTTTCTGGAGGCTGGTCTACCATCATTCAATTTCATGTAAAATTTCAAAAAAGCAAAGGCGAGCTAACACCCACAGTGTGGATAGTCGAATTGCTCACACATGCACACCTGGAGCTGCCCAGTACAAAGCAGCACTACATGCACACATGGAACCAAACAGTACAAATGGGTGCTACATGGACACCTAGAGACGGACAGATCAAAGTAATGCTGCATGCACATCTGGAACCAGACAGTACAAATGGGTGCTAGATGCACACCAGGAGCCGGACAGTACAAAATACTGCTGCGTACACACCCGGAACTGAACAATACAAAGCAGCACTATCTGCAGAGCTGGAACCGGACAGATCAAAATACTGCTGCATGCACACCTAGAACCAGACAATACAGAGCAGTGCTGCACAGAGACCTGGAGCCGGACAATGCAAAAACCTGCTGCATTCACACATGTAACCGGACAGATCATAATACTGCTGCCTGCATGTTAGGGAGAATTCTCTTATAAGGCTAATTTCCCAAACCTAGTGAGTCCCCCAGCAGCTTTGCTGGATTTTTGGGGTTTGTTTTTTTTCTCCTGCTAAGAATGTGACTCTTTTACTCCCACTCTTAGGCATGATTTGAGGTATGTCTTTGACTTGTTATGTGCTTATGGGCTATGGGGTTCCTTTTTACTCCATAGGGTATCATCCGTTTTTCTGTATGTGTGGTACACAGCACCCTCAGTGCAGTACCACAGGGGTGTCACAGTGACCCCCAAACATAGACTCCATACCCTGGGACTGACTACTGTCTCCCAGGGCATGTAAAGTCACCATTGGCTTTACTAGTCCAAAATTGTGAACAAAACCAGTACAAAGCATCATATTGTGGAAGTACTGGTAAGGGGTAATTCGATTGCCCCTGGGTCTGTTTTCGAGGGGGCACTGTCCCGTCCCCCCTCGTCGAGTTTCTGGCTGGTGGCAGTGGTTACCACGCGAAATATTCCACCGGAATATTCTCTATGGGATTTTCCCATTGATTTTAAACGCACCACTTTTTGGTGCATTGTTAAAGATACCGCTGGTTTATTTATTTAATATTAAATCACCAGTTGGGTCTTTTTGCCAGAACTTGATTCTAAAATGGCGTTTGTGTCCCGTCTCTGTAACTCTGACCAAGGTCGAGCCCTTTGTTCCACTATTTTGGCAGGCTTCTCCACAGAAGCCCTCCAAATGGTGCCACTCTGTCTGGGTTCCACAGGAAGGGTGGAGGGGGGAATTGGCACCCTGGACTGTGTTGCCTTAGCAACCCAAGTCGCACTCTACTCTGATTGGCCCAGTGGTGAGCCACCCGGCTCACCACTTAGCATGTGTGATTGACAGCTAGGCTGATGAATGGGGGGTTTTCTGCATAAAAGCAGGGCCTTTGGGACTGGAACTTCAGAAGTCGCCACAGGACCCAAGAATCCGAAGAGGAACGAAGCTGAACCATCGGGAACGACTACACCACCGGTGAAGCCCTGCTGCAGCTAGCTCACCACTTTCCCGACGACAAGAGAAGATCTTCTGCTGGACGAGTCTTCTTCCTCTGAGCTGGTGGGACCAACCAGTTCACCCTTATCGCCTTCCAAACACGAATCGGTCGAATCGCCTGTGCCAAGCAACCCGGCGGCCGGATAGCCAAGCTCACCACTTTTGAACGCGTATAAAAGGACCGCACCTTTTAATCGGGAACTCCGCGGCTGGTTTCATCCCTGTGCAGTGCAACGACTCCACGTTTCCTCCTCGACGGGATCTTCTCCTCCCCTGGTCGTAACCACGAACCTCAACCACTGCCAGGAACAACTGCCCCAGCTGGAGCTTACTTTCTCTCAAGGTACTGTGTCCTGCCTGGCCTCCCCTTTCTACAGAGTGCTAAAGGTGACCCTTAAATCCTTGGCTTCTAAACTGGGTTGGCTCCAGGTCTTCTAACTATATCTTTTGACTCATCCCATCCTCTTTGAACACACTGCAAAGACTTTCAGTGCACTTTAAACCGTGTGATCCTGGGCATATTTCGCTCTGCTCCATTTAAAGTGGGCCTGGCCTATGAACTTTGGCTCTACAGTATAACCTGCCTTTCTCCCCTTGCTCTGAACTCTTAAGTGTTGGGAACGGTTTTATTCTAATGCTCTGCCTTTTTCTCTCCCTTTAACTACACTATTGGAGTGCCATCTAGGTTAAGCGCTCACTTCTGTCTTAACAAATAGTTGTGCTTTTACCCTGACTTGTCTGATAGTTATCAAGGGAGGTGTGTATACTTACCTGACTGTGTTTTAGATTACTTTTCATTGAGAGTGCTAGTGTATTACCTAAAGTGTGTTTTAAATAAATAACTATGTTTTAAATAAATAACAATATACTTTTTATACAAAGCTCTGGTCAGTGTTTGCTCTACTGTGTATTGGCCCTATTGTGTATACTCTGCATACTGCCCTACTCTTCTTGAGAGAAGTCTGACTGCTCAGCCACAGCTACCAGGTAAATCTGGCTGGTGCAGACTGCTACCAATTGGGTTTACCGCTGCTCCTGTAGTCTTAATCTTTTTGTAGTGTTCCCCAAGGGAACTGCACAGGATTCTGCCTAACACTGCACTTCTGGAACTGGACAAATCAAAGCAGCGCTGCATGCCCACCTGGAACCGGACATATCAAAGCAGCACTGCATGCACATCTGAAACCAGTCGGCAAGGTTCCTTGGAAAAGTCAGTCTGGACTTCCCCTGCCAAATGAGAAGCAGGCTCTCTTCTTTGGAACACTCTCCGCCTCCCTCATCGCCTTGAGCAGGACCTCCTTAAGTTCTGGAAAAGCCTTAAGACTTTCCTCTTTACCTCCTTCCTTCCCTCTCTCCCCTGCTAATCGCACAGTAGCTTGATTGGTGTGCAGGGCCCTTATGGATCCTCAGGGCCCCGACCTCCCACATCTCATCTTCCCAGCTGCTGTCTATCCTCTGCACTTGCCTCTGCTCACTCTCCACCACTGGAGGTTGCACTTACCTTTCTTCATAGCACTTCACCTGCTGCTTTCCATGAGCACCACAGCACCCATCCCTTATCCCTCTCCCCTCTGTACTTGCACGTTCTGAACACTCACAAGGCTTAGTAGGTTTGTCTTCGCCTCCCCATTGTCGCTTCTTATATTGTTGTATTTAATGATTGTTGTAATTACATTGTCTATCATCCCGTCCCCTTCCCGTTGCCTTGTGGGCGCTTTGAAACAGTATTTGCTACCCGTATAAGTACCAAACAAGTGAACAATAAATAAATAAGCAAGAGTTGTAGGCCCCCTCCTCGCCTTGCCAACCAGAAACAACTGCTTCACCTGGTAATTTCTGTCCTGATGATGTTTTTGTACCAAGACGAGAAGTAGCATTTCTTTAGCGGGGTCTAAACTCAAGCACATGCAAATATAAGAGTATGCGCATCTCTTCATAGCCCATGCTTCAGAAAGCAGGCCTGAAAGCATGCAGTCGGCACTCCGTGCCAAATGACAGGCAGGGGGAAACACTGAATTATCTTGTGGGCAAAAGACCAGCAGGTATCTCAAGTCAAGCCAATTGGTGGCACGCCACGGCAGGACAGAACTAACAAGCAGAGCTGGAAGCCTGGCTCAGCTGCCGACTCAGCAGCCAAGAGTCAATATGCTTGGGCATAAACACTCACCCGAATCCGATGACCACACAGGCTTCCATTACCTGCCTACAGCGCCAAGATAACCCTTGTGGGCATGAAATGTGCTGCGCTCTGCACATACACTTGTCAATTTACATCAGGCAGAACCTTTGACGGACAGGATGGAAGGCCCATTCCCATGTTGTACCTCATGCCCATGGCCCGTTGTGCGGGGTCTACGAGAACGCAGGCTAAGGAGGTCCAGCAGAAAGGATACTTTGTAATAAATCCCAGAAAAGAAACTTCTATGCCCATTCCTAAAACCAAACAATTTGTTCTCGTTTTCTTTTAATTGTATATGGTTTACACAAACCTTTATGAAACAACAATGATAGACCATTCTCAGTACATTTAGCGAACTGAACTCCATAATTAGATGTCTCAGGGTTTCTACAGAATCAGCAACCATACAAAATCTACAGGTTAATGTAGATTGATCGATCAACCCTCTCCTATACAAAATCTCTCTTCTCAGCAGTAAATGCAATCTGACCTTTATCATCAGGGACTAAAGAAATGGTTAGGATACAAATTCAAGTACACAACACTTCCTCTTTGGTGTTCTTGAGGTACAGAGAGGGGTAAGCATGAAAAGAGTCAACTGTATTCACCCAGTCAAAGTCAAATAGGAGATGTTTGGCCTTCTCACGAGTCAACATCAAATCATACTTACTCAGTTCCACCTGGTTTAATAGTTTTTCACAGCGATTCCTCAGGTGAACAGGATAATTGGACTTCTTCCTCGCAGAGGAGTCGCTAACATTGCTGGTTTGATGTCAAAATATAACAAGGCCCCCTGTGAGTCCATAATATTCCTATATAGGGATAGCAATCTCCAACTGACTCCGATTCTCAGCGACAGTGCACCCATCTCATAACAAATAGCTGGCAGCGGGACGGACTCCGGAAGTGACAGAATGCACCACCAGAGCACTGCCTCTATTATGTCCAAACATTTAGAAGTGTCTGCCAACCATAGCTCTACCCCATAAATCAGTTTGGGGACAATCTTCCCTTCGCAAAGAGACAGAGCTGCTTCAATAGAAAACCTGCAGAATTTCCCGTCAAACTTTGCCAGTTGGTTTACAAGGGGCTGTGCCTTCTAAAATAGATAGGAAGAAAGTTTATACTCGAGGGTTGGATAGCAACCTAAAAACCCAAATAGATAATGCTTCAGGAACACCTTATCACAGCATTCGATAGCATCTAACCCTCCTGCAACTTCTTCCTACCTTTGGTCAGTTTTAATATTTTAGTCTTAAGCAGGATGGATTATTTAGACTATTCTCTGGAGCATCATTCTCAAAAGCTAACAGCAATCTTTGCAGACCAACTCTAGTATTGTCAAACAAAAGAAAATCATTCGCATAAGCCATCCATACTATTTCCTCTTTCCCAATGTTTGGAGATACAAAGGCGACAGGATCCAAATAATCCCCTAAATCGAACACATAAAGGTTAAAAAGGCAGAGGGCCAAAATGCACCCCTGCCTTAAACCTAGACTAGTCGCGATCCTCCTAGACATACTCCCAGTTTTGTTCAAATGGACTTGAATTCCAGTGTTTTTGCTGAGTTTCACTATCACTTCAATAGACCCCACGGGAGCCCCCAGGAGTCCAGTTTCTTCCATAGTCTATTTCGGTCCACTCTCTCCAAGGTTGTAGAGAGGTCAATAGAAGCCATGAACGTGCAGGATTGAGTGTCTTTCCAAGCAGACTCCTGAATTGATCTTAACACACATCCATTGATGTTTGTCGAATGTGACTTTCGAAAACCTGTTAGAAACTTACTAATACGACCTGGCACATAGGCCCAATCTTCCAAATGCCTCAACAAAACATTAGCAAACATTTTACTATCGATGTCAAGTCGGGAGATTGCATGATCATTTCTTGGGTCCAATCTATCCCCTCCCTTATAGATTCAAGAATCAAATCTTTCTTCAAAACGCTCGTAAATAAGATAAGTAGCACATTTGCCCAAGTAACAGGGTCCTCTATTAGCGTGTTGTTAGTCAAGCTGTTTGGGTCTGTGGCACATGACCGCTTGCTAAGTTTGACAATAGCAAGAATATCTTCAATTTCAATAGAGAAACTCCAATTTGGTTCCACGTTAGGACCATTAAGACCAATATGTGTAACCAAATAAACACAGGAAGTATACAAGGTCTCAAAGTACTGTACCCAGCTTGATTTGAGTACCCCATTTAACTGGGAAGTAACCAGAGTGCATCCTGCCCGTTAACCTAAGAACAGCATGAAGCAACATCCTTTTTGTAACAGTAACCAGCATTGTTTCTGAGTCTTTTTGCAGTAGCCTGGCCCTCTGAGACTTACAATAATTCCTATACCTTTGTTTTATATTACTTATATGCTTATCTCTCATCACACTTGACATTCTAGAACAATTAAGCTGTCTCAAGCATTGCCTCATCTTACATTTTCTTACTGCCAACTGTTCATCAAAAGTCTGCAAATGTACCTTGCAACGTTTCCTAGTACCTTTGAGCTACATGCGACCATATCGATAATTGCAGATAGAGGCGACAAAGCATTCTACACCAAATCCCACCAACTTTAATTGAAATGCTGATTCATACATTACACGTGCAAGCGTCCTATTTGGTCTCTTTATATTCACATCCGTTGAACGGATACTACTTTGTCCACTATTTATAATCAGATCCCCTCATTGGTTTACACACAGTACTATGTTAAATGATGCCCGAAAAGATTGAATGGTCACTCCATGTGTTATCAATCACTTGTAGGGAATTACAACACTGGAATAGTGATTCATCAACAAAAACGTAGTCAAGGTTTGATTCTGACATTCCTCTATGACAGGTTGACTGACCTACCTTATCACCCATCACCTGTCCATTCAGCATTTGAAGCCCTAATGAGGTCAAGAAACATACCACTTCCTACCTGCAGCTAGCTTACTATTCACTGATACCAAATCAACTGGTAAGCCCATATCTCTCCATCAGAATCAGTCATTCTATAATCTGCATTTAAATCCCCAGCCACAATAATATGTCCCTTATCCTTTCTGCATTTCCAGTTCAATATCATGTTCGACAACACATTCAGGAAGTCTTCCAGTTTACACACCTCCTTATGCCAGTAGATATTAATAGTACATCTAGCTCCTTCCCTTGCCTTGACAACTCAACTGCCAGTCCCGGCCCATCAAAGCAGTTAATTCAGGGCTACAGCGTATTGAAATAAACAACGCCACATAGGCCGCCATCCAAAGCTACTTTGGGCCGATTGAGTGAAAGTGTAATACCCTTCTATCACCGTTTTATCAACAAGGCAGGTTTCTTACAAAATATAACTGCACTCTTTCAGTGTATTTAGAGCTTGTATGTTACTAAGCAAGTGTTTTGCTCCCTCTAGAAATCCATGATGTCAATTTGAAGTCCACGGATTCCTTTAATCTCCTTTCCCCATGTTCATAGTGAGGCATCTTGCCTCTCCCATAGCATAGATGTAACCCCAACCCAATCAATATCCCTGCAGTTACCATGCACAGGGAATTCACTCACTGTTCTACTGCCAGAGCCAGCGAGATTCCTCACGATTCGCCATGAGCCGGAGTTCCCACACGCTAAAGCCCCTGCTTTCTGATCTTCCCAAGGATCGATGTTGAAACCTAGAGACAGACCCCAACTTCAATCATTCCAAGAGAACCATCTCCATCACCAATCTAGAGTGCAAAATATAAAAGACATCTATCAGTCTGTGTGTAAGTGGTCTGGGAACGCCACCCTGTCCAAATCTGCAGATGACAGGGTGGTCAAACTAGGAATTTCAGAGAAGATCAGAAGTACATTACTTCGGTTCGGGCATACTGGAGCAAGCATTCCATGCATACTCATTAACAACACCTTGTTGCCCTCAGATGGTCCGGTATTCAAAACATTCTTCTGAGTCGCACTCTGACTTTGGAGAGCTTCACTCCCTGTTGGACAAGCAACGTCCAAACCTCTGGCCGATTTCAACACACTTAACAACTTTTTTGTTTTGCTTATTAGCATCAGTACGATGGACAAACAGATCCTCCATATTCGTGGGCCTATGCTCCAAACTTCTAAGAAAGAAGAAAACATCTTGGAGACCAATCAATTCGCATTTAATGACTTTACTTGTCCGTGGTTGTGATACAAGAGGGATCGAGGGGGGATTCAGGGTTCAATACATATGTCAGAAACAAAGGATGGGGTTTCAAACAATGAGGATGGGATTGAGTGCCACGTTAGACGAAGTGCCACCACCTGCTTAAACCCAAAGAAGTAAGCTCTCCTCAAACAAAGTCTTTCCTATGCTGCCGGCGTGGTGCTGGGCATGGGTCAGTAGTGTACTAGCACAGTGCTGTGCCCTGCCCTACACGGGGTCACCTGGCTGGCACCTCACACCATCAAGCTGTCCACCAGCCCCAGCTGAAGCGATGTCCCCTCTCCAGGCACTGAAAGGCAAATATCAGGGCATGGCAGCCTACATAAAGAGCATTCGGATTGCAGCTCTTCTAAAATCATGCTCCTACACTCACACATGACACCTGCAAAGCTGCTTCAGCCACATGCCCAAACCTTACAAGAACAAATGCCTGGCCTGCCTGCTGCCCTTCATTTACGGGTGGAGATAATAAACTGACAGTCATAGTCTTTCTACTCAACATGTTTCTAGAACAACTTATTGTCAGTTTGCTTTATTAGGGAATTTGTCTACTTTCAAAGTAAGCTCTAAAAAGCAAAATATTTGTTTAGCCCTTGGAGGCCTAACCTTAATATATTCTACTACCAAATAAAGCTGAGACAACAAACACTACCATTCGTGGTTTCCTAAACTATATTG
Source organism: Ambystoma mexicanum (assembly GCF_040938575.1). Taxonomy (NCBI): domain Eukaryota; kingdom Metazoa; phylum Chordata; class Amphibia; order Caudata; family Ambystomatidae; genus Ambystoma; species Ambystoma mexicanum. The sequence goes on from NC_090938.1 coordinate 22,842,719, forward strand.
CAGGGGTCTGCAACTTTTGGCTCCACAGGTGTGTTGTACTACAACTACCACCAGCCCCAGCAAGCATCGTCAATGGAGCGGGATCATGGGAGTCGTATTCCAAAATAGCTGGATAGTGTAAATGTTTTCTTGGTTAGAGTGTGGTGATTATACAAAGAGAGTTTACAAAAGCCTTTGTGAGCTGGTTTACAACTGCTAATAGTTGACAGGTGTTTTAGCTTTAGTTACTCTTTTAACTGAGAACAAAATGGTAAAAGTAAATAAATAACGTGACAACAATAAATGCTTTATGGCTGAAAAAAACAGGAGGGTGAGATTTTGCCAATGAAAATATACGTGAGAAAGTAAAGAATTTCTTTTTGAAATATAGTCTACTTTGTGATGTCTATATACACATTTTAAAAACTTTAACTGAAGTTGACAAACCAACTTTTGTTAATCAGAGGTAAACATTTCAAGTTGCAAGCTACTGTCAGCCATAAATTCTACACATACACATTGCACACCTTTTTTTTACTCGCAAATGAGTTAATTATCACTGGTCAGTGGTGCGTGCACATTTTCACCCTTCATACAGCGGATGTTTGAGCGCTGTTGTGCGATACCTGCGGAATGAAATTCAATGAAGAGTGGGGCAAGTGGCCTTAATGCCTTGCTAGTCATTTACGGTTTGAAATGTTTACCCTGAATACCCTTGTCTGAACTCCAAGTGGTAGTAGAAAGGGTGTGTCCTTTCTCTTGTGCCACTTGTTAGGTTATCTTGCATTTGTATAGTGCTTACTGCCATAGTTCATGGCATCGAAGCACTTGTTGGGATGGAAATGCGTATATCCCACCCCTCTAGGCGCTTTAAGGTGAGGCGAACCCCTATGAAATAGTGTAGTGTACAAGGGGGGAGAGAACCGCACTATGAGACACGCTGCGGATATAAAATAGCCCGAACGGCAGATGCATAACCTTAGAAGACACATAGAAAAGAACGTCATTTTGTAATAATGGCAGAGGCACAGGCTTGCATGGCCACACTGCACCAGTCAAGCTCCATGGAAAGATTTGACTAGGTCCGAAATCATTAAGGCAGAATGATACCACACCACCAGTTCTCACGTAAGTTCACTTCCCTCTTGTCCCTTCACTGTTGCAAACATTTAGTATCATTAGGAGGAATGCGCCCTGAAAGGTTGTGAAACAACTCCAGGCTCCTCGTCGTGCCCATTCATCAGACCCAAGCTGCCAGCAGGCCTCTAACCCCCACCCAGCCAACTCAGAGCCCACACCACTGACCCGACCCCCAAACCCGGCCATTCCATAATAGCGAGGGACCCCCCCAGCCCCTAACATAAACTAAGTAACAATAAAAGATCCAAGCTTGCGCGACCGTTTAACCCCTCACCATAAAACACATCCTTTGTAACACGAGGTACAGGGAGGGATCAATTATAGATCAAAACAAGGGTGGTATTTCTTCCTCGCTTCCCCTGGCACCAGTCCCCGAGCTTGCCAGGTGCATGCCACAGTGATGTAGTAGTAGGCTTACAAGTAGCATAATAATGTAGAAATGTTTTACTTATGAGAGACCCGACCTTCACTCGCCTGCGAGATGAGCCCAGCTGACCCACGTTGAGCCTGACAGACGGCGAAGAGACCAACCAATAGTACCCTGGCATCCCCTATGGAGCAAGAGCATGTATATGTTTTTACCAATCAGCTGTGCGGGTTTAGACCCTATTTGTGATGTCATCTATGATGCTGGGTCCTCTCAAAAGGTATCGACCTGTATTCTGGAGTCAGAACGTTCTTGAGCAGCAGAGTCCTTTGCTTATATTTTGTATTCTGGACAATTAAACGGTTATCATTGCAAGCCAGCTCCTGGTTTATTTCCCTAGAGGGTTGTATTCATTCTGGAGTGTGCGTAAAAAGGGACTTTCCTTCATTTGGTCACCCTGGCGATGTGATCCCATCGCCCCCGTACCTGCAGAGGTATCCAGGCGGCTTCTCCGGAAGGGCTGTGCCCACCCACAGTGACCAGTCTCAAAACAAGTACGCTGAGTGGCTTTGTGGGAGCCGTCTATGCAGAATCCCACCTGCTTTTTGGAGCGGGGTGCAGCCCCAAAGAGAAGTGCAGGCCGGTTGTGGAACCCCATGAACGGAGAATGGAGAACATGAGCACGCGAGTATAACCTGCAGGGGATAGCAAAGTAGGATTGGGTGTATTGAGCAGTGTGAATAGTGTGAACACGCAGCGACTGAAATTGAGGGTGTGATATGTTTTTGAATAGTGTTGATTTTTTGGCCTCTTTATGAACTTTAAGGATATTGGGAAAAAGGAAACAGAATAAGGGAGCCCCCCCCCAAAAGTGAGGGGTGAAGGTGGAGCCACGTGCACTGTCTGGACTAGTGCGGGAGAAATGTAAGGAGAAACATAGGAGCTCTGCATCATTAGAGAGATTGGGAATAATAGTAGTTGTTTTAGCTTGTTATTTTAGTTTTTTTTGTTGGTGTATTTTAAGGAGCAAGGAAGTGGCCCAGGAGGGGCGTCTATGGAGTGTGTATGGGCGCATCAGGAGAGTGTGCAGTGAGTGTGTGAAGAAGCTCTATTGGGGGATAATGGGGGGGGGGGTGTGAACTGATGATTTTTCTGTGAATTCATTGACAGTATTGACATGAATTAGAGACAAGACTGAAATGCATATGCTTTAAATGTTTAAAATGAATTTCTGTCTTAACTGTGACGCAGTAGCATAGGTGTAGCCCCATTTCACAACACATACAAAACACGACTATGGGGGAAGACACCCTTAGACAATATATGTAAGGCCCTGCCTTTACATGGCGATAACATTAAGAAATATCACAATCAATGGGTGACAGACTAAAGGGGGGGGGAGAATGCCTCACTCCTGGCCAGAGCATGGATCTTTTGAAAGATGTGCGCTGGAGTACATATCTACCTTCCTGACAGCAGTGTATAAGGGGAGACGGTTACAAAATAGGAGAGAAGTATTGAACCTCTGGAAGAGGTTTGAAGAAACAGGATAAGAAGGGAGAGGGGGGCCCGACACATGACAGTCGCAAGGGACGGGGACAGGGGAGGGTGGAGAAAGTGGAGACGAAAAAGGGGATATATGCATTAGCAACCCACCCAGCGGAAGGGTATACAAACCCAACATATGTGTCGGCAGGCACAATGATAGCAACACCAATTACGGCCCATCCCGCCATATGTCTCACCTCCGTAGGTTACTGCTCACACCAGAGTGAGTGCAAGAGGCTTAGAGATAGCACTGGCATCAACATGCACTAAATAAGCCAGGTTACGGGCAGCATGCGATGCCACAAGAGTAGCCGAGATACTGATGCCGCCCACAGGGGCGCCCCCACAACCACCCGGGGATGAGTGGAAGTCAGGTGACTTCCTATACAGAATAGACAGTGCACCTATAAGAACCGTCCATGTAGAGCGTGACGGCAAAACAGATAGCCTGGGTTATGGGAATGTGGGGTCTCGAAGAGGGGACGGGGAATTGGAGTGATTTTCAGTGACACTGAAGAAGAGGGGGAGGGAGTGGCCGAACAGGCACCCCAAGCTACACCAAGGCTAGAAGGTTTATGGGGCGGGAGATGGCACGGAAGAAGGGAAGTGCAATTAAGGGCGGGAAAGGAAACATTTATATGCAGATGCTGCTGATACACAAAGGTGCGGGACGGCCCCACTATGTGCCCTGGGCACAGATGGACAAGAATAACCTTAAGGCGCTCCTCCAACTCACAGCAGAGGCGGGGACGTGGATTTATGCATTTGAAAAGAATACAGCAGGGGTGCCATTAGAAATAGGGGACATCAAAAGTTTGTTGGTAGCCGCAGTTGGAGACCAGGCAGAGAATGTGTGGATAAAAGCAGGGTACCCGGGAGTAACATTGAATAATGATGCCCATGATGGAGCATCATTCAACAAGATTAGAGCACCGGTATGGGATGCGCTGCGGCGATCGTTCCCGGACACCCCAAATTTACAATCGATCATGCAGCGCACAATGGGAAGATGAGGTAAACGCTGCGCAGTACATTCTTAGGTTTTAAGAGACGTGGAGAGTGGAAACGGGCAGTGCCTGGGATCAGTCAGCATCACTTTTCTATTTTATAGTAAAGAGAGGCCTACCCAAAGAGGTACAGAAGGCGCTTGAAAAGATAGCCAGGGTGGAAGCTAAGGGGGGGCCCGAAATTATATAGTTCACCACTGTAGGAGAATCAAAGAGCGAGAAAAGGAAATGGTACAGAGGCGACAGGCTGAGAAAGCGAAACTGGTTCAAAATAAACTAAACTAGTGAAGGTGGCTGCGGTAACAACAGGGCCAACGCCAGAGCAGACAGAAGAGGGAGGGTGCATTTCTATGCAGCTCACACCAAAATGGCGGCAGTATGGACTGAAGGAGGACAAGGGCAGTGAGGAGGAAACCAGCAATTCTAGGGACCCCAGTGGCAGGGAGGACAGGGACAAGGTGGGTTTTGAGGGCCTAGAGGAGGGGGGTTTGGAGGTCCGGGACCGAGAGGAGGGGGACCAGGGCAGTGCTGGACATGCAGAAGGTGGGGGCATTTTTCGAGAGTGTCAAAGCAGGCAGGGAGGGAGGGAACTACAACCAGCAGAATTAGGATTGCCCCCATCCAGGTAGCTCCCAAGGGCCACCTGCCAGAATGACTGATACCCTATGAGAGTCACCAGGCGTACACTCGGTTACCCCCCACAGATACCCGGTCCCTGTCACCCAAAACACCAGGAGCAGGCAATTCGGCCTTCCCAACCCCGCCCTAACCCACAGCCAGCAGAAAATAGAAACGCTTTTGGTACTGCACCTAATGGCACAGTGGCCCCATTTCAAGGGGCTACAGTAGTGGGAGGAAACCCTTTTTCGTTCCCGCGGACAGACCCATACCCTGACTAGGACAGCCCACAGAGAGCACTCGCGCGTCTTGTCCTGTCAATAACCCTAAATCCAGAAGAGGAACCATTGGTGGGGGCACAGATAGGGAACAAACAATACATCTTTATGGTGGACTCAGGAGACGAGAAGTCGTGCATCAGCGAAGGTAACTTCATGCTATTAGGAAAGACTCTCGACACGCAGGGATTCTCTGGGGATGTTTTGATGGTTCCATACACAAAAGATGTAGACATCAAAGGGGGGGCGTAAGGGCCGCCCTCCTATACTCTGAGCATGCTCCTGTCAACTTACTCGGTAGCGATCTGCTAAGTAAGCTCAACATGACGATCTCATTTAGAGACAGAGGTATCGTCTGCGCCATACCTGGCATGTGTTCCCTAAGAGCAATGCTTGTGATACATGCCATGACAAATTCCAAGCCCCCTCATGGCTGTTGTCGCACCACCCCCATTCAGTCAGGCTGACTTACAGCATGTCCCCACACACTTCTGGACAACCAACCCATTTGATGTAGGGATGTTAAAAGAAGTAATCCCTGTAAAGATCACACTCAAGGCGAGGGCAGTAATCCCGCGGCTGAAACAATACCCACTGCCCAGAGAAGCAGAGGAGGGGGATCATGGAAGCAATACAGGACTTACTGCACCAGGGGATCATCACCATGCAACACAGCAATATAAGGCAACAAGGGACAGTTGGAGGATGATCCAGGATCTCCGCCCCCTTAATGACGTAGTACAGAAAGAGTTTCCACTTGTCCCCAACCCAGTGTCCATTTTGTGCAGCATCCCCAAAGAGGCAACTCATTTCACTGTTGTGGATTTGAAGAATGCCCTCTTCTCAGTACCCCTTAACCCAGACTCCTCGTCTGCCTCGAGAGTACTGTGAATGCCCCAGCATATTCAATAGGATACTGCATGAAGACTTGGGTAACATCCAGGTTCCCAGCACAATAATTCAGTGTGTAGATGATTTGTTAGTGTGCAGTGACAGCAGAGCTGCCAAAGAGACTCAATTGAACTATTGCAGTTGCTGGCTAGGAAAGGGTACAAGGTGGACAAGGGAAAACTCCAGGACTGCCAACTGGAAGTACTTTACCTAGGGCAACTTATCACTGAAGACGGAAAAAGAATCAACCCTGACAGGGCAACAACAGTGGTGCTACTCCTAAGCCACTCATGTTGAAAGATATGCAGAAATTCTTAGGATTGTGCAATTATTGCAGGGCATGGATTCTACATTATGCAGCATAGACGAGGCCACTCCTACAGGGCCTCAAGGAAGCACAGAAAGAAAACAACAGAATAGAGTGCCCCCTGAGATGATCAAGAGTTTTAATGACATAAAAGAAGTGATCTCAATAGCACCTTGCCACTCCAGACCACACACAGGAATTGTATATTTTCTCACACTCAAATGGCACACTCATGACAGCAGTACTCACCCAAAAGAGCACAATGGGCCACAAGCCAATGGCCTATTACAGTGGCACACTCAACTCTGTGATGCAGGAACAGTTCGCCCGCAAGTAAGCTCTTGCAGCTGCGGCCTATGCAATTGAAAAGAGCTCCACAATTGTCATGGGGTGCTCAGTAACACTGTATGTGCAGCACACACTATTTGCGATCTTGGATCGCTCAAAGTCCACCCTCACCACACAAAGGGCATCCGCCTATGAGATCATATTATCAAGCCCACGCATTCATGTTGTGAGGTGCAAATAAGTGAACCCAGTTACGTTCCTCACACAACCAATGCACCGCCGAAGACTTGCAACAGCATGACTGTGCATTTTATGAAGTCGAAGATGATGATATCCCCAAGGCCAAAACTAGCCCGCTATAGGGAGGAAAAATCCTCTTAGTTGACGGGTCAGCATCAATTGATCAGGAGACAGGTGAAAGACATGTTGGAGCAGCAGTGGCGCACTGTTCTAAGGTTGGTTGTCCAGAAGTGTGTGGGGACATGCTGTAAGTCAGCCTGACTGAATGGGGTGGTGCGACAACAGCCATGAGGAGACTATGAAGCACTCATAATGAAAAGATTGCCCATACATTATTCGGCCCAAGCAGCTAAACTGGTAGCACTCATTGAAGCCCTGGGGTGTTTTGTCACCATATACCCAGAATCTGCTTATGTCACCACCACGGTGCACGCAGGTCTGTCGCGCTGGAGGAGGAGGGGTTTCAGGAGAGCCGATGGCTCACCAGTAGAATATGCGACCCTGCTCAATCTACTGATTTCCGCCCTCACAGAGCCATCTGTAGTGGCGGTCTTTAAATGTGAAGCACATACCAATAACTCTGACGAAATATCATAAGGAAATGCAGCCGCTGACGCAGCAGCGAAGACTGCAGCATATCTCCCAGTGCCCACAGCATATGTTGTGATCACAGCAACCCCCAGACCAGAAACAGATGCATACACAGCCCTCCCAATAGCGCAAATAATTCAGCTACAGTGTAGGGCGCCACCAGAAGAGCAAGACACATGGCTCAAACATGGGTGCACACAATCCCCATTTGATCCCTTATGGAGACAACAAAGTACAGGGAAGGTAGTAATGCATGTGGAATTACTGCACACAGCTTTTGAGCAATTGCATTACCCTTCCCATAGCTCCAAGCAACACATTGCAGCAGATATCCATGAAGACTGGTTAATTCCCAATCTACAGGAACACCTCTCAACGATGGTTGTTCAATGCACCACCTGCCAAGTGTTTAACGCTGGGATGACACTCAGAACATTGCGAGGCACACTGCACCCACTCCATTGGCCCATTCTGTAAGCTGCACATTGACTATGCAGACATGGTGGAAAGATGCAATGGGGGCATGATATTCGATTGTGGTGGTGTGTCCTTTCTCAAGGTGGGTTGAAGCTGGTCCATGTGCTCCCCCAGATACCAAGAATGTCGCAAAATTCCTTGTGCGAGAAGTTTTCCCCCCGATGGGGGGTGGGGGGATGTGTGACGTTTTGAGGTCAGATAATGGAACACACTTTTTCAATGAACTCTTCAAAGAAATAACAGCACTTTTGGGCATCAAGCATCGTATGTATTTGATGTACCACCCACCTGCAAATGGAGTGGTGTAACGAATAAACAGCCTAGTTAAGAGCAGGCTCTTCAAGCTATGCAACACCCTGAAACGGTGTACTGCCTGCCCCGGTTTCATTTGCGCACACAGCCCAGTAAGGACCACCACCTTTCCCTTCCATGAGATAGTGACTGACAGGCGCATGCAAACACCGCTCTCACCTGTGAGGAGAGCGTCAGACACCCATAGGGCAGCAGCAATTCTGGGGGAAGAGTTCAAACAGTATCTGTCTCAATTGACACACGCAATCAGATGCGTCTCAAAACAGATGGCTCCGCCAAACACAGAAGACGCACAAACATCAACTGCCCCGCAAACCGACGCCGCAACAACTCAACCACTGTTGCCGGGGAAGCTGGTATATGTCAGAGGTTTTGTGCAAAAATGGAACAACCCCAGGTTTCATAGGCCCTACGAGGTTGTGTTTTCCAAATCAAACAACCCCAGGTTTCATAGGCTCTATGAAGTTGTGTTTTCCACCCCCCCTCGCAGTAAAGGTGAAGGAGCTCAGATATTGGATACACCTCTTAGACATTTGCAGGGCCCCACCCAATTCAACACCAACTGCCCAAAGCTAAATACAACAAATATCCCTCAGTTTATGTAGCTTCATGCTGACCATATGAGTGCATGTGAAAGAGTTCAAAGTACATGCATTGCTGCTAGAGCATGAGCTACTGAAAACAAAAACGTTTTCTTTCTCCCGCTCCTCACCTCGTTTTTCACTAAATTCCAAACCTTCCATCCCTCTATCTTACAAGTTTCTTTTTAAACCACAGGTTTTGCTACAATGTAAATCATGCCAAGATGTTCTTCAACTGTGTATAGAAATAGTATTAGCAGCACCAGGGTGTATAGTTATGATTGTGGCCTTCACTTTGTGGCAATTTTGTTTACAATATTAATGTTTTTATTGGGGATATATTGGGGAATATCTTTTATCTGGGCTGGCCATCTAAAAGAAGCAGGGGCACATTGATTTGGAACACAAGTATACCCTCCAATTTAACCAAACTGAACCCAAACCCAGATCCGAATGAAAGAACAAATGAGAGGGTACGATTTAATTCAACAGAATCAAACATCATAACGAGAAAAACATATATTGCGGCCCCAACAAATAGTTGCAACTCCCATACAACTGTATGTACAAGTGAAATATTTGAAATCTTACTTCCTAATCTCAAGAATCATTTGTGTAATACAAGCAATAGTGTAAATATTACAAACAGCAGAAGCAGGGTAGCAAAAAGGCACATACTACGCCATAAAAGAATAAAAAGACAAATTCAAATATGATTCATACCATGGCTTAGGCCTAGACGCAGTTGAAGATATTCGTCATCCCGAGTTCTCCAACAGTTGGTATTCCGACAGGAGTACAGTGGAAAGATGAACCACAAATGGGAGTTGCTATGTCTGCTCCTTAATTTTGCACGCATCGTGGGCACCCTATATTTTAGTACTGCAGGAAGTACCAATGAAAGAGGTACAATGCCTAATTCATCTTGAGCTATGTAGAATCAGAGGGACGGTCCGGGCACGCAACGTCCACCTAGAACTTATTAATCCAGACACCCAGAAATGCAAAATGAGTTCAGCCAACCCCAACTGTCGAAAAGAGCTCTATCTGGTGATCAGAGGGGCAAAATACAACCCTCACATGCAAAGCAGCAGGACCTTTAGGATTGCCCAAAAAGACTGCAGCACTTGTAGAACAGACTTGCGCACAAGCATGGACAGAGCACATCACCAAATTGACCTGCATTGCAGCCATAGAAAAGCCAGTACAAATGCGCCAAGAAAAGACTTATGAACTATCTTTTGGCAGCAAAGGAACTGTTTCCGTCGGGTCAAACAAACGGTGTAACAGAAATGTGATAATTCCAGACCTCAAGAAAGGCACCACAGCACTGATTGACTACTACTGGGTATGCGGCCAACAAGCATACGTGCACCTCCCACCTTCTTGGAGAGGCTATTGTTCGCTAGCTATGCTGCACTCAGCCCTGTTAGTAGTCCCAGAAGAACACCTCAAAGGTTGACTGCCAGACGAAGCACCCACAGTGCCAACAATTGAAGCACAGCACACAATGCTGCTACCAAGCTTTTGCATCCTTTCTGAGAAAGATCTGTATGATCAACTGCGAAGAAAAAGATCATTGAATTACAAAAAAATCCAAACTGCTCACGCAAATACCTAATGAATACAAGCTCTATAATTTTTTTGCATCTCTAATACCCAGCATCCAGACATGAGCAAATGCAAAATGGCTTCGAATTGTGAGATGGGAGCTGATCCAGTTGGCTAACGGTTGCGAGCAAGGGTTCAGTGAAGCTGAGGGCCCTTAGACTAATGACAATGCAGAACAGGTATGTGTTGTATCTAAAGACAGCCCTGGAAGGAGGTGTTTGCAAAAAGATCAGGAGTTCATATTGCACTCTTACCTTCCGAGGATGCTTGTTTTCTTGGTCCCTGCCCGAATATTCCTAGAATTCGTTTCCCCATCCTTCTGATTATTATTTTCTGCATTCCCAAATGGAGACAGAACACTACGATTCGCACAATCCCCTTTGTTCATGTCACAACCCCAGCTATTCCTGCTTACCCTGCAAACCCTACGAAACCCGTCCCTCCGCTTGTCCTCTTCCAAAAACCCAATCTACTATGACAGAATACTACAGTTCCCACAATCCCCCATGTTCTGTTCTTCCTCCCGGTCATTCTCGCCCATTACACAAACCTTTATCCTGTCCCGTAGGTCACACTGACACTTCAACCCCCGCCTTTTCAGACACAAATACTTTTTCAAACTGAAGACAGTGGAATAATGTAAAACCGGTTTACCGGACATGTCCCGACACAAGGGTCAAGCAAAGCCAGGCAACTGACTTAGATCACACACCCGACAGCCCTTCATTTTCCCCACAAGGATAAAAGGCGGAGCAAGAAAAACACAGAATGAGCAAAGCGAGTGGCAGAAAGCACAACGGCACAGCTACGCAGGCACGGCAGTTCAAGCGAAGGAGAAAGGCGGCAGAAATCGAGAAGGTGGCAAGGAGAGATGTTACCTTGCCCTCTTCGTCCCAGACCACGGGACCTTCTTGGAAAAGAGCCCAAGACCGCGAACAATAGCAGAAGTCAAAGGTACACAGGGCAAGTTTATGCCGATGGACAGGAGCGAGGGACGCACCCGTGCCTGTGGTACCAGCCTTGACTCCAGGAAAGCCAAAAGCCAAGCGGTTCATCACAGCCGGTGAGTTGAGGGAAGAATCGATAAGAACCGGGCTGTGTTGAGTGAGAGAATCGCAAAGTGGCAAGTTTGAAGCAAGTTCAAGGAACTGTGAATACACTGTACAAGTAGTAAGGGGAGACCAGCTAAAGAGGGAAACCGGCACAACGTGAGAGACTGGTCGAGCCCGATATGAGAGACTACAAATACCAGAAGGCCATAGGAGAGCCAGCGGAATAGGTTAAAGTGGTCACACTGAGGGTCGAGCAAAATCCCTGTAAAATCGAAAGACTGATCTACAAGCACTGTGAAAGAAGGGGAAGGGAATCCCGTAAACATTGAACTGTGTAAAAGTAGAACAGTGAAAGTAAAGAGGGGTCAGCGCCCAGAAGAGGGGGACCCAGGGGTGAGCCACCATCACCCTGATCGAGAGCCACAGTAAAGCCAGTGAAGGGAGGCCAAGAATCTAGAGGGGTCAGAGCCCGGCAGAGGGGGGATTAGAGGGTGAAAGGTGTCATACCAAGATTGAAAGTGAAAGCAAAGTTAAGAGACGGCAAGAGTGAACTGGAAGGAGAGATTCCAGAGAAGAAGGGTCCGTGCCCGGCAGAGGGCGGTCCAGGGGTGAAGCTATCATCCAAATATCAATTAAGAAAAGAACTGACATATAAATTGAGGAAAACAATACGTGTCAGCGCCCAGAAGAGCGGAACCAAGGGGGGAAACCATCACTCTATATGAAGTGTGGATTACAATTGAGAAGGGTCAGCTCCCAGAAGAGGGGGACCCAGGGGTGAATCATTATCACCCTAGCGAACTTTCATCTGGTTAAAGGAATTTTCTGTTTTGTGATTTGAACACGTCGGGTCCTCTAGGGAAAGAGACTTTCAAGTGAAACGAGACTTGGCCATCGACTGCCGTGGTAACTGAAAGCTTGAGCGTTAAAAGCTGAACTATCATCTTGTGCTAGAAAAGCTCAAAGAGTGTGTCCTGAGAGCTGCCATTAGAACGGTTGTCTCGTGCTGAGGAAGCCCGAGACTGTACTGTGCTCCAAGCTCCCATCATTCCCAGTGTCCAAAACGTGTGGGAAGGGAGACCGAGGCTACAGCATCCTGACTCATTGTTTGAGAACACTTCTTTCTTTTCTTGAGAATAATCCCACACCCTTTGTGTTTGTTGTGAGGTTTGGCAATAGTTTTATTTTAGTACAGGCCCTTTTTGTTTTGATACGTTGCCACTAGGACTGCCTTATTTTCATTTGATGGTCCGCACTTGCTCCCATCTTAGATATAGGTTTAGATGAGGCGTTTTACTTTTTCCAACCTGCATACCGATTTCATTGTTCAATGAACACCCTTGAACTGTGATCACTTGTGTCGGTCTTACTTGTTGTCACCATGAGTTTCTCAAAATGAACTAGGGGTGAAGATGAAAAAAGAAGCCGGCGTTCGAGAATAAGATTGGGTTTCCCTGGCCTTCAACTGGGCCCCGAGCATGGCTTGGAACATTGGTGAAAATGCTGGTGCCCATCATTGTATTTGTTTTGGTGATCGTCTGCATGTGCCAATTGGGTCTCCGGTGTTGTGCCAAAGCAGTGCCTAATAGTGCAATGATGATGGTTTCTATTGGCAATACTAGAGAGTACCTTGTGATACAAAAGGAAATAGAAGTACAAACTGACCGTCCCGTTCACCACATGGTCCCCATTCCGTTGGCAATATAGTGGACCGATTATACCACACAACTATTGTCCCTCCCCCGGACCCTGAAAATTACAAAGTATGGGTTAACTTGACCGGGGATGGCAGCTGCATTTACATGACATGTACACCGGAGGAGTATGCACGATCAGGAGAGAGCTTGAGACACGGATGCAGGGCCTGGATAACAATAAAGGGAACACCTGCATATGAGGAAGCAGTTAGGCAAGAAAACAAGCGTAAATATGGGGGAGGAGGGTTAGTTACTGTAGAAGTAACGAAAGGGGGGAATGTTTGGATGAAATTAGTATATCGCACCCCCTAGGCGCTTTAAGGTGAGGTGAATCCCCTATAAAATATTGTAGTGTACAAGGGCGGACAGAACTGCACTATGAGACCAGCGACGGATACAATAAAGCGCAAACAGCAGATGCATAACCTTCGAAGACAAATAGAAAACAACTAAATTTTGTAATAATGGCAGGCACAGGCTTGCATGGCCAAGTTGCACCAGTCGAGCTCCATGGAAAGATTTGACTAGGCCTGAAATCATTAGGGCAGAATGAGTCCGCACCACCAGTTCTCACAGAAGTTCACTACCCTCTTGTCTCTTCACATTTCCAACACATTTAGTATCATTAGGCGGAGCGCGCCCTGCAAGGCCGTGAGACAACTCCAGGCTCCTCTTCATGCCCATTCATCACACCCAAGCTGCCAGCAGGCCTCTAACCCCCACTCAGAAAACCCAGACCCACAGCCCACACCACTGACCTCACCCCGACACCCGTGCATTCCACGATAGCGAGTGACCCACTCAGCCCCTAGCATAAACCAAGTAATCATAAAATATCTAAGCATGCACGGCTGTTTCACCCCTGAGCATGAAACACATCCTTTGTAACACGAGGTACAGGGAGGGATACATTATAGATCAGAACAAGGGTGTAAGCCTTGAGTGCGAGAGGTGCGGTATCAACAAAGCCCAGAATGTGTGGGTCAGTATGACTGTATTGCTTCCTCCCTTCCCCCCCTGGCACCAGTCCCGAGCTTGCCAGGTGCATGCCACAGTGATGTAGTAGCATAATAATTTAGACAATTGTTACTTATGAGAGCCCCGACCTTCACTCCTCTGTGAGATGAGCCCAGCTGACCCACACGGAGCCTAACAGACAGCGAAGAGACCAACCAATAGTACCCTGGCATCCCCTATGGAGCAGGACTGATTTTACCAATCAGTTGTGTGGGTTTAGACCCTATATGTGATGTCATCTATGACACTGGGTCCTCTCAAGCAGGACTGACCTGTATTCTGGAGTCAGAACGTTCTCGAGCAGCAGAGTCCTTTGCTGATATTTTGTATTCTGTACAATTAAACCTGGTTATCCTTGCAAGCTATCTTCTGGCTTATTTCCCTAGAGGGTTGTATTCATTCTGGAGTGTGTGTAAACAGGGACTTGCCTTCACCCTTTTTCCTGTCAGAGAGGCAAAGGTGGAGTATGACAGAACCTTCAGTAATGGAAGGGAGGAGCAACGTCCGATAGATAGTTGGGATGAGGGCAAGGGATAGATAAGGTGCCCAGGAAGGCATGAGAAGGAAAAGGTGGAAGAGCAATGTGTACAACTGCACTGAATTTCATGGGACTCAACTGTGTTCTAGGGGGTGCAGCACCGAAAGGGGAGACAGCTGGAGAATTGGTTTTGGCTGAGTCAAGGGGGATTTCTGGAATCTACTCACTGCATGGTGAGCTGGGGCATGAAGCCAAGCCCAAGAAAACACAGGCGACAAAGACCTTCTAATTACTTCCCTAGGGCCCCCAACAAAATTTGACATGGGTTGTAAGACAGAAATTCGAATTTGCCAAGTTTGCAACAGCTCCCTGAAAAGCGAGCAAAACAAATCACAGTTGTTTGTTTCCTCGTTTATTTATGTCATGGTTACCAAAACCCTAGCCTTGTGTGCAGAATGCTTAAGAACACTTGTGGTGTGTCAATGTCTGCTCCTTTGTGTGCCCCGGGAATATTCACTGGTGCTGTGTCCTCAGTCACTCAGATGAGCATGATGTGCAACACCCAGCCATGCAGCTTTTACTCACCAACCCTAGAGGACCAAGAGAAGCATTTATACCCAAGTGCTCCCACCAGAGCAGCTTAAAATGTATATATAATTTGCATGGGGAAACATTCAGGTTGCAAGCTACTAGCCAGCCATAAAGTCACTTGCCACTTTCATTTTATCCAGCAGACAAATATCCCTAGCCAGTGGCTAGTGGGGGGAGTGCAAATTCCGTCCCCTTTAAATAGTGAGCATTTACTAAAAGCAGCTTTAGGGGTTTAAGTGGTTTATAGTCAAAGTTTCGACAGTCATAGTGTCGAAATACAACAGTTTCGACTCAAAAGCATCGGAATTCTTTTTTTCAAATGCCCCTTTTGGGGGGGGGGCCCCCTCCAAACTCCTGTTTTTGGGGAAAACCACTATTTTTACTACACGAAAACCCCAAAAAA
The DNA here is from genome assembly GCF_040938575.1 of Ambystoma mexicanum. NCBI lineage: Eukaryota > Metazoa > Chordata > Amphibia > Caudata > Ambystomatidae > Ambystoma > Ambystoma mexicanum. The sequence goes on from NC_090938.1 coordinate 22,858,192, forward strand.
AATGTAATAAAAAAAATAAAGGATTCCAACATTTTTCTTTTTAGATCCTTTTGTTTCAGAAGCATTGTATTTCGAAACTATGTATTCGAAACTTTGACTGGACACCGTTTAAATGATTTGACATTGGAAGCAAGTTTTAAGTGTGCCTTAAAACATCACTTCCGGTAAGAGATTTTGAGGAGGGGAGGTGGTTATTAAAGACAGGATCGTGAGCCTTTCTCTACTAAAGAAGACTAGCGCTTTCAATGGCAAAATTAGGATTTATTTTTGATTACAGTACAATTAGTACAACATTGTGGCACCAGAGGTCAGACCACAAACTTCAGCCTTAAATCTGGGCTCACACAAAGTCACTCCAGAAAGTAAAATGTAGTAGTCTTGCACAAGGCTGACAGTCAAGGCGGTATCAGAGCACGAGAGTGCTTAACAGACATTGCACAAACCAAGCACACAGAGACATGCTTAAAGACTACGATATCAGATATCAAAATAGGCCCACCTGGCCAAAACATGCGTCACTTTGTAGCTTTTGGAACTAGCTTCAAAACTTCACCAGTGATGTTGGTACCCAGCCAAGAATTCAAACCACATGGTGTTAAAGATATTGGGTATGGAAATACATCTAAAAATCTATCAGAATCTCTCCTCCCACAACTCCTTCGGGAAGGCAACCCATTTCCCTTTTGAAATGTAAGTAGGTGTCCATGATGAAGCACACACTGACTCCAGGACAGCCCCTACGCCGGATACATCCTGTGCACATGCTTAATCCTGCAGCTCCTCCCCATCTGTGTAGTTTGGGTCCTGTGCCTCACCCTGCACACTCCTCTCCCCACCATAGTCTAGAAAAGACAGAACACAGCATACTTGCTTAACAGTGCATATTTCATTTGAGAACTGGCAAACACTGGGTGAAGGGGCAATGCACCTGCGCTGTGGGGCGCACTTTAGAAGGCCCTCTTGCCACCCACAGGTTCAGCCATAATCTGGAACCTTGCACTTGTCCACGCTGTTGAGTGAATGCCTCGAAGTCTTCGCGTCCCTTGATTTCAGCACATGGGGCAGCAAACCTCTTCGTTGTTTGCAGGGGAACGTTCATTCTTCAGCAGAGCTAAAGCAGTATATTGTAAGGGGCCAGAGGGAGCCCAGTGTTGGACTGTCTGGGGTATTCTCTTTCCTCAGCATCTACCCACCTCCCCCAACCAAGGCGGCCCTTGAGGACAAAGGACAGAGCATGTTGCTACATAGTCCACTTTAAGGACTCGTGTTTTCTCCTATCTCCTGCAGGGGTTCAGAAGCATTTTGAATCCGAAATGATGGACCTGCAGAACAGCAGGTGAGCGAGGACTTTTTTTGGAATATGGCAGGGTTCGAAATTGCTGGGATCTTGGACCTATGTAGTTCCTGCTTTTACCATAGGTGAGCCCAGTTAGCTTGAAAGCGACAGCTGCCAAGGGCTACTTTTGGCTACTCAGACCAACGGGTGCTTTACCGCCATGCATATGTGACATTACAGTCAGTATTTGAGAATGTTAACAAAGAAGAATTAGAACACATAGTATGGATGGGCAAAAGCGTGCATCTCATGTGGAAGTCGGGTTAACGGTGCGCCAAGGGTAGCTCCTGTTTACAGGGTGATGCCCGACGCCCAGGGGCTGGTTTTAGCTGCTGCTCATCAAACCTGCATTTCGAACCCTGCTATGGCTGTGTCCGAGTGGTTAAAGGCCTGATAGGGACATTAATACTGTGGGAAAACCCTTGGACAAACAGGGATTCTGGCCTTCATCCAATCATCCCTGTTCTTGGTGAGCAAGTCGATGTTTGAGACTGCTCTCAGTCTGCAAAGTTTCAAACCAGCAGAAAGAAGGTGTAATGAGAAGCTAGAACTTTCAGAAACCAGCCGCGTTCTTTGAACCAGAGGTGTCCTTTAGCACTTCAATTAGGATGAGTGGAGAAGCCCACTAGTCCACACCCTTTAACTGACAGTGCCCGATCTTTGTTGCATTTAGTGTACAATAAGTCTGTATGAGAAAGATGCACAGAGACAGGCACACATGAGAACTTGATAGTGGGAGGTGGCCGGCAGGTTGTGTCTAGTTATGCCCTTTCATGTCCTTATGCCTTGCTACATATGGCTACGCACGCAAAGCAGGTTCCCTACTCACTGCACACACAGTCACGGCATCCAAACTCTACACCTCTCTCCCCACAGCTTGCCTGACCGAAGCCCTCCAGCAACATTTGATCCAACCTTGCTCAAGTGGCAGAACCCATTAGAGGCAAATCCAGCAGGACACAACCCCTTCTGGAAACACATTCCCCCAGTGCCCTCACAAGAACTCACCTAGAAACATGCACACACACAGGACAGGTTCTTCCAGTTTGCACTCCTCGAATTTCAGATCTTGCCTCTCCCTCTCTGCCCTAGAAAACCTGGTGCCAAGATGTCAGAGGGTGTGCTATACAGGGCAACATACCATTACATTGCTTGAGGGTAGATCGGCTGTCTAGGTTGGCAGTGGAGAGCCCCAGATGTCGACTCATTATTTCATAATGAATGCTAAGGAACAAAGATATCAAGGACTCCGGGTGTTTGTAAAAGGCAGTGACTTACTGTACTGGGAGGTTAAAATCAGACTATATGTGCACTGATTTCACACATTAACTAAGCATGGCATTGCCATCAGCACGCCCGAAAAGGTAAGCAAAAAGGCACTCTAAAAAGGTGCATCTATTAAGTGGCCAACCGAACAATGGTTCTTAGGACCTCCCGTGTCAGGTTCTTGCTCCACGTGCGATAGGTTGATAATTCTCACAGGGTGACTGGTAGGTCCTCTGCCGGGCCGTCTCCTGGAAAGCCCACGTGATCAGTGTATATGGACCAGTCCCTAACCCGGGATCCACCTTCTGCACCTGCTTTCCAGACACGCCTCAGGAAGAACTTGGAAGGTAGCAAGCACTATGGGCCAAAACACCCACATACGTCAATATTGCTTTGAATGCCCGTTATTCGGCCCAATATTACCCAACCACTTCTCTCTGTACGACACATAATAGTTTTAAGCGCCCCTTCCTTCCTACTGCAGGGTCGTCATCCCAAACTCACTACCGACTCCTCAAAGCAGAGCACTGGACCTACTGCTGCTTTCATAGACTTACAATGCTGTAGGCGACTAAAAGTACATCCATATATCCATATTAACTTTCAGTGAAGGTTTTACCGAGATTGCAGAAGAAAACTAGGAATGATTAATATCGAGGGTAGACAATACAAATCAACACCAGAAAACAAACATAAAAGTACCGAACAGTTGTTAGAATCTGGATCACTGTAGAGTGAAGCAGCAGCAGCCTCGTGTGTGGCCCTTAAAGACGCGAAACACAGTGCGCGTGGAGCGGGATATGGATTATATTATCAAACATTTATAAAACGGATACTTGAACCATTTAAATCCCTCCGAGGGGCTCGAGGAAGTGCCCCGCCCTCCCCGAGGCCGTGAGCAGCCCGGCACTGACGCACCAAACCTCGGCACTTGGGAAGTCCATGTGGCAATAAGTGGCGACACGCAGTGTAAGTAGGAGGCTGAACAATAGGCCTCTTGTTGCCCAAGGCCGCCCTCCCACAGGGACGTCAACCCTTGGCTCGTGTGTCTGCATAGCCTCTGCTGCCATCTCATGCTGCCAGCCCAGCAGATCAAGGCCTAATACCCCGGAAACCACCCATCCCTGCAGGCCACCTGGGGCTACCCAGCGCAGACGCTGGTTGCCCGGCCGATCCCGTGTGTTCTTCACGAATAAACCCCAGAGCACAGGTTCCAAACACCTCTATTCCCTGATAAAAACAAACAGACCCTGGAAACCCTTCCAGGCGTTCACGTCCTAAAGAGAACCCACCCCGAGCAACAATTAAATCGGCCTTGAAGTCTCTGCTTCCGACTGTGCACCAGGCCGTAGGAACAGCACAGGAGCTATTTATAGCGCACTAACCTACCGTTCGGCAGGGCTCACGAGCACAGGCCACCAGATTACAGGTCCAAAAGCCCTATTCCTACCACACGGCCCACCCTAAGGAGGCCGGGGCAGGGGGCCACATCACCTACCGTTCCGCAGGGCTCACGAGCACAGGCCACCAGATTACAGGTCCAAAACCCCTATTCCTGCCACACAGCCCCCACCCCCAAAGGCAGCCGAGCAAGGGGCAGCATAAACCTGCCCATCAGCCGGGCACGCAAGCACAGGCAACCAGATTACAGATTCAAGCGCGCTATTCCTGCCACACGGCCCACCACAAGGAGGCTGGGGCAGGGGGCAAAATGACCCACCCATCAGCGGGGCTCACAAGCACAGGCAACCAGATTACAGGTTCAAACTCCTGTGATTAATTCAGTGGAGTCATCACAGATTCCCTGTCGGTGACGACAGCCACTACCTGATCTTGCGGCTCGTAATAGAAGGGAGGATCACAAGGGAGAAGACAACTACCGTGGAGAT